>NC_135617.1:47998939-48301969 GCF_053574225.1 Canis aureus | reverse complement strand
AAATTCCGAGACAGAGCCTTCTACTTCTCTTTGTAAACTAATCGTATATTTGATTCCTTCAGGTAATGCTTATCCAGTAAAAATAACAAATTGTTCTCTGCTTAAGATTTCTTCAGATACAAAAACGGCATTATGGTGTCACTTCTTGATTTACTCTGAATTTCTTAGTTCACTCTCATTAATCTAATTTTCTCAACTTTAATCCACATGGTGGCATAGCAGTCTTTCTGTGGTTTGCAAATTAAAGAGTCTAGAACCAAACAATGCTGAAGGAAAGGAATGATAAGGATGTGGAGGTGCAAAAATTAGTTCTTTCGTTTAAATTTTGTTGATGGGCAGCCCTGGTGGTGGTGCAGCGGTTTAGCGTGGCCTGCAGTCTAGGGTGTGATCCTGGAGACCCGTGATTGAGTCCCGCTTTGGGCTTCCTGTATGGAGCCTGCTTCTCCTGCCTGTGTCTCTGCCCCTCTCTCCCTTTCTCTATGAATAAATAAAATCTTAAAAAAAAATTTTTTTTGTTGAAATGTACATACAGAGAACTGGACTATTTATAAGTGTACTGTTTGATTTTGCAAAGTCAATGCCTTTATGATCTCAAATGACAGTATTGCCATAAAAACTTTTTAAAGATTTTGCTCTCATTTTTTGTTTAGTTTAGAAATAGAAGTGTGACTTCACCTGCCCCCCCACCCCACAATTGGAAAGGAAAAACCTTTGAAACCTATCAAAACTTTCATAAGCTAAGATGGCAGAAAGTGAAAAGCAATTAATTTATATTGCTTTTATAATTTATATTATAAAAATTCAGATTTATGTATTATTTTTTAAAATTTATATTATTAAAGCAATTAATTTTTTAGCATTTCCAAACCAAAAAAAATATTAATAGAAGTGTATTAAAAGGGGGCTTTTTTTATACCTTAGGACACATCTTCATAATAGATGAATAAAATAAAGTAAGGTACAGATGCTTTCAGACAATTCAAAGCTATAGCAGTGAGATGATGAGTTTAAATTCCCAGGGAAAGATCTTGGCAGTGCTATTGTTGCTACTTTGGGTGCATGCTGCTTCTATAATGGCTTGCAGCAAAAGAAACACTGTACAGTAGCTTGGCTTTTTATATCTTTTTTTTAATAAGCAAAAATTCTTTTCAGATTTCCTCCAGTTAGTGAAAATGAGTACTAATGTAGGTCTTTTGTTAAAGTAGTGTTAACACAAGCTTTCAAAGAGTGAGAATACCATGATGCCTTATTCGGCCACCATCTTTCTGTCTGTCTTTGAAACTGCAGATATTTTAATTTACCTCCAGAAAACTAGTTTAGCTAAGAACTGATGACATTTTCGCAATGCTACTTTAGATATAAAGATATAAAAACTGCTGACGTAACCTACTGCAATTTTGGTAATAGCACATGAGACAGAGACTTCAGCCAAGATTTTGGTACAATGTGAAATCACTGAACGTGTAGAAATAGTGAAGAAGATCAAGGTGTAATTTTCTAAGTAACTTCCAAAGCACATAGGTCAAGTGATAATACTTTAACTATAGTAGAAAGGGGTCATGGGCAAAAATATCAGGTTATCTTTTGGCTGCATGACTTTGGCCTATAATTAGATGAGTAAATAAATACAAATTATGTTGGAGTTCGTGATATGCAAAGTCATTAAGTAAATACTCTGGAACTACAAAGATTAACTGGAAATATGTCCTACCTGTAAGTATCTGTATTTTAGTGTGGAAGATAAGATGGGTGATGAGAACTGTGTAAATAGTTTTAGTGGAAAGTAGTTGTTTTATAAAAAGTACATGGTGCTATTAAAAGAAAGCAGACTTTTTTGCATAGGTAACTTTTAGTATTTGTTTTTTTTTTTTTTTAAATTTTTATTTATTTATGATAGTCACAGAGAGAGAGAGAGAGGCAGAGACACAGGCAGAGGGAGAAGCAGGCTCCATGCACCGGGAGCCTGACGTGGGATTCGATCCCGGGTCTCCAGGATCGCGCCCTGGGCCAAAGGCAGGCGCTAAACCACTGCGCCACCCAGGGATCCCAACTTTTAGTATTTGTATTTAAAAGAGAATTATGAGGGGTACCTGGGTGGTTCAGTGGTTGAGCAATCTGCCTTTGACTGAGATTGTGATCCCGGGGTCCTGGGATTGAGTCCCGCATCAGGGTCCTTGCAAGTAGCCTGCTTCTCCCTTTGCCTATGTCTCTGCCTCTCTCTGTGTGTCTCTCATGAATAAATAAAATCTTTTAAAAAATAAAAGAAATGAAAGAATTTTGAAAAAAAAAAAAGGGCATCAAAGGGCGCCTTGGTGGCTCAGTTGGTTAAGTGTCTGCCATTGGGTCAGGTCATGATCCCAGGGTCTTGGGATCCAGCCTGCTTCTCCCTTTCCTTCTGCCTTCCTCTCACCCTACTTGTGTTCACTCTCTGTCAAATAAATATAAAAATCCTAAAAAAAAAAAAAGGCATCAAAATGGGAAAGCAGAGAGGATTATATGTAGTTCTGGAGGATAAAAATTTTTAGGTAGGAGGGGAAACGATGGGTCAGATAGTGTAGATTTTGAATTATGCACTAAATTTAGACTTAAAGTAAGCATTTGGGAACTATTTGAAATTTTTGCTGGACAGGAATGCAGAAATAAACTATATCCCTAACTTCTCTATATGGAAATGTATCCCCAAAGCACATGCATCATTTAAAGTTTTAGATTAGATTTGTGCATCTATGCTCAAATCCATATTCGTTTTAGACTGGTGTAAGCTACATTTCTTTTAGACCATAACTTATTATTTTCCACTTAAACTTGACCCTTGAGCAACACGAGTTTGAACTGTTGTGTCCACTTGTATACAGATACTGTAAATATTTTCGTTATGATTTCCATAGTATTTTGTTTAGCTTTATTATAAGAATACAGTATACAATACATCCAATGTACAAAATAGTGTTGCCTATTAATGTTATTGGTAAGTCTTCTAGTTAATAGTAGGCTTTTAGTAGTTCCATTTTTGGGGAGTCAAAAGTTATATGTAGATTTTCAGTTCTGTGTGGTGGGTGGGAAGGTCAGCACCCATAATCCTCATGTTCTTCAAAGGTCAACAGAAGTAGGTAATTGGTATCTGGCTTTGTATGAGAATAATTTTTCTGATAACCAGAATGAAAGCTTTTTGTGTCATTAAAAAAATTTTTTTTAAACTTAGACTATTAATTCAGCTGTGTTCCTTTTTTTTTTTTTTTTTTTAAGATTTTATTTATTCATAAGAGATATACAGAGAGAGAGGCCAAGACACAGGTAGAGGGAGAAGCAGGCTCCATGAAGAGAGCCTGACGTGGGACTTGATCCCCGGTCTCCAGGATCATGCCCTGGTCCTAAGGCAGGTGCTAAACCCCTGAGCCACCCAGGCGTCCCTCAGCTGTGTTCCTACACTATTTTGCTTTTATCAGTACTCCTGGCTCTAATTGTGTGGCCTTGGGGAGTAGAATCCTTTGATTTTGTTATGTACAAAAGGGATGTGAATGATGATTTACTGATTGGTGGATGGAGCAAATTCAAATAAAATACCTTTGATTGGAGGACTACATTGATTTATACCTGTTAAGAACATAAGCAGTCATTATAAACATTTTAAGAAATCATGTTTCTTGGGATGCCTGGGTAGCTCACTGGTTGAGCATATGCCTTTGGCTCAGGGTGTGATCCCGGGGTCCCAGAATCGAGTCCCATATCAGGTTCCTTGCGTGGAGCCTGCTTCTCCTGTCTCTCTTTCTGCCTCTCTCTGTGTCTCTCATGAAAAAGTAAATAAAATCTTTAAAAAAATTATGTTTCTTGATATTTATATAATACGCATTTTGGGATTTTTTTTTTTTGGTTAGTGGTATGAGTTTTTCAGAGTTGGCGAACAATAGCAGGAAGTCTTTTTTTTCTCTTATTGAAGGAATACAAAGTATCTTAAAAACGTAGGTAATAAAGCATTGACTTAAAAATAGTGTGTAAGGGGGCACGTGAGTGGCTCAGTAGGTTGTGTCTGCCTTTGGCTCAGGTCATGAACCCTGGGGTCCTGACATCTAGCCCTGTGTTGGACTCCCTGCTTAGTGGAGAGTCTGCGTCTCTCTCTTCCTCTGCTGCTCTCCCTGCTCTTTCTCTCTCTCTAATAAATCAATAAAATCTTTAAAAAATAAAACCAATAGTGTATAAGAGTGCCTGGCTGGTTCAGTCAGTAGAGCATGCAACTCTTGATCTTGGGGTTGTGAATTTGAGCCCCACAGTGGATGTAGGGATTACTTAAAAATAAAATCCTAAAAAAATAGTAGTATGTATGCTTTGAACGTAACCTCAGAATTACAATGACGACACAGGCAGTTACATATTTAGAGAACCAGGTGTACTTTATTTAGTTTTGTCATTTGTTAAATAATAATTCACTATTTTGAACCCTGGGTGGCGCAGCGGTTTAGCGCCTGCCTTTGACCCAGGGCGCGATCCTGGAGACCCAGGATCGAGTTCCACGTCGGGCTCCCGGTGCGTGGAGCCTGCTTCTCCCTCTGCCTGTGTCTCTGCCTCTCTCTCTCTCTGTGACTATCATAAATTTAAAAAAACAACAACAAAAAACTATTTAAAAAAAATAATTCACTATTTTACCTTGTAAAGTAATTGAGGATTAAATGAAATAATGCATATGAAGTCTTCAGCACAGTGCCTGTGTAGGCTCAATGACCTACGTTACTGGTTAGTAGTAAAATAAATGGAATACTAAAATGTTTTGATTCTTTAAGTTCATTATGGTGGAATTTTTTTCAATATCCAGTGTGAAAATTAGCTAAAGTGTAGAGTGTTTGCTTATAAATATTTTCCTTTGGGATACTTATCATTTTTTTTTTTTTTTTTAATTCAGCCTCTGCCTCTTTGGTGGTCTCAAATAGGTATCATCTTCTACCACTCTCACTTAAAACCTCACAATTATTTGTGGAGTGATTGAATAAGTACTTTCAAGGACTTGCTTTTTCTCATTTTTGGATTTTTTTTTTATTCCTTTGATTAGTGTGAATCATATGAAGTTACTGTCCTTTGGCAGTTCAGAAACGGTTAGATATTAATCTAATGGTTCGCCTCAGTAGTAAATTTCTTTCTTTTCTCTTTCTTTCTCTCTTTCTCTCTTTCTCTCTTTCTTTCTTTCTTTCTTTCTAGATTTGTTTATTCATTCAGAGAGAGAGAGAGAGGCAGAGACACAGGCAGAGGGAGAAGCAGGCTCCATGCAGGAAGCCGGACGTGAGACTCGATCCCCGGTCTCGAGGATCACACCCTGGGCTGCAGGCGGGCTAAACTGCTGCGCCACTAGGGCTGCCCTCAGTAGTAAATTTCTAATAATCATCTCTCATCATTCCCTTCTCCTGTCCTTTCTATTTCTGCAACTATTTTTAAATCCCATCTGTGACCATTTTCCTTATTCTGATTTTTTGGTTTTGAAGTGTCTTGTTTTTTTTTTTTTTTCCTCCATTCTTTTTGTTTTGTACTGTTACCCTCTTTCTTTTTTGTTACCCTCTTTCATCTCCCTTTTTTTCCTACCTGTTTATGGAAGCTCTGTCCACCCCTACTACCTCTATATTTCTGATTACCCGGAGACTTTCTTGGTGTGCTGTTTCTGTGGACATGTAATAACAATAATGTACATTTCTTCAAGAGATGAAACTTACGGTGATTATATGAACAGGAGAAGCTATCATATTTTTATCTCTTCTTTTTTGGGTTGCACGATTGATACTGACATAGCAGTGGTAGATTTTAGTCTTAAGGTAGAAGATTCATCTCTGTGGACCGTAATTGGAGAATATTCTGTCCCTCTTTTCCTCTTTTTTAAACTTCCATTTTTACAGCTCCAGCAAAAATCTTAATTATTACATGATCTCCACCCAGAAGTTCTGCTCTCAGGTTTTATCTTAGTGGCTAGATAAAACCTATTTGAAAGGATAGCAGTTTACTGCCTGGGGAGAAGTTGTAGCCTAAGGGAGAGGAAACAAGTTACTTTGAGACTGGATGCCTCTTCTCAGGAAGAGGATCTTTAACTAGATCTTAGCTTCTGTCTCCCCGACTTTAGTCTTTTTCTTTTTTTTAAGTCTCCCGACTTTAGTCTTTCCAACTGATCATATCACTGGTTTGCCAGCAGTCAGCTTTCTGCACCCTAAGAAATCTTTCCCTCAGCTGAATTCGCCTCCAGTGTCTCTTATTCTTGTACTCAACATACTAGATTTTTAAAAATAATACTCTTCACTCATGGCCTTTACTGCCTTTTTCTTTTCAAGATTTTATTTTTAGGTAATCTCTACGCACAATGTGGAGCCTGAACTTACAACACCAAGATAAAGTTGCATGCTCTGCCAATTCAGGCAGCCAGGTGCCCCTACTGCTTCATTTTCTACTTAATATTTTAGAGCCTGGCTTCTTTATGCTCACTGCTTTCTTGAAGTAGCTCTCAGGCATTTAAAAAATCTTGTCAAATTCAGTGACAGTTTTTTTGGTTGTCAGCATTTTGGGCCACGTTTAGCATTGACAACCTTTTTTTTTTTTTTTTTTTTTTTTTTTAAGATTTTATTTATTTGAGAGGGAGAGAGCAGAGTAAGAGAGAACACGAGCAGAAGGGGCAGAGAGAGAGAGAGAAGCAAGCTCCCCGCCCAGCAGGGAGCCCAACCTGGGGCTCAGTCCCAGGACCCCGGGATAATGATCTGAGCTGAAGGCAAATGCTTAACCGACTGAGCCACCCAGGTACTCCTAGCATTGACAACTTTTTGTTGAGGTTTTCTCTAACTTCTTTGAATTTATGCATTCCTGACTCTTCTTCCTTAGCCCCTGATTACCTACTTAGCTGTTCTTTCTGAGTCCTAAAATTCCAGCATTTCCTTGAGAACCTCCTTAAATCTCCTTTCTCCTCTTTGCTTTCTTTGTTGGCTCTATCACAGTTTCAGTCTGTCTTTTAGGGGAGCAACTCCCAAATCTGTATGTCTTAACTGTGTTCATATATCCAGATTATAGCCCTACATCTCCAGCTGTCTACCAGTTACCTTTGTGTACCACTGGTACATCAACCTGTTATATCTAAAAGAATGTTAGCTTCCTGTTTCTGTATTCCAGATTTATACTAATGGCATTAGTATCCTTCTAGATGCCCAAGCTTGAAACTTTAAGGATTTTTTTGATTCCTTGTTATTGTTGGGGTTTTGTTTTGTTTGGGGGGGACTTTTTTTATAGCCAATCTTTTTTTTTTTTTTTTTCATTATACCCATGTATTCTCTTGTAGGTGTACCACAATATTCTCTTTACCTTTATTTTAGTTTTGCATTATTGGAGTGATTAATTATCCTGCCTTCCCCACTTTCCATACTTGTCTGTATGATTAGTCTATTTAAAGCACAGCTCTCATGTTTTTCCTATCTTTGTGTTTATTGATTCCCTTTTGCCTATCAAATAAAATCTAGGCATTTAGGCCTAACATTCAAGGCCTGGTCTGTGATGCAGTCAGTATGGTTGGAAACAGGATGAAGAATCAGATTTGATATTTGACTATAGGAGTGGGACATAAAGCTGAGCTGTTAGTCAAAGAACTGCATATTTTTGAGGTTGGTTATCAGATAATTAATACTCATCCCACCTAAAATTCTTGGAGCACTCTTTATTAATACTCATTTCCTCAAAGAATCAATATTGCCCTAATAACTCTACCGAGGTTTTGTTTTTTGTTTTTTGTTTTTTTTTAAGATTTTATTTATTTGAGGGAGAGAGAGCATAAGCAGGGAAGAAGAGCAGAGTGCAAGGCAGACTCCCCGCTGAGCAGGGAGCCCAATGCAGGACTTGATCCGAGGACTCTGGGATCAAGACCTGAGTCAAAGGCAGATGCTTAACTGACTGAGCCATCTAGGTGCCCTCTACTAAGGTTTAAACTCTTTCTTTTAGACTTTATCATTCTTATTCATGTACTCTGAATATTTTTCCCTATGTTTGTTCTGATTATTTTCTGTCACCCCAGAGGCTTCCTCTTTAGAGGAATTGGTGCCAGTCCAAACCAAAAAAAAAAAAAAAGATCGTTTTAAATGACTAGCTTAGTTTGAATAACTGTACATGATTTGTTAATTTGTTCAATTGTTTCATAGGAAGGACCATTAAGACCTGTTCTTGAATACATTGATCTGGTCAGCAGTGATGATGAAGAGCCTAGCACATCTCGTAGTGATGTAAGTACATTATATTTGATTTTCATTTCTTTCACTTCTGTCATGTAAAAGGCATTGCCTAAAGAGAGTTGTCAAGTCAGTGGTGGCTGTATTAGGAGCTGTAGTACTTTAGAGAATGGCTCATTTCTGTAGAATGAGCCACAAAAGGTGTCCCATGAGTCCTTGGCCCAGAATATCTCCTACTCCCAATTTTGTTTCTTTACTTGCAGTGAGGATGTGAAAGGATAACATGACACAGGAAAATTCTAAACCTTGAAGATGGTATCTGATAGAAGAAAAATGGAATAAAAACTGCAAGCTTTTTGGCTCCTTGTGCCCTTCTCCTTTCCTGTCTCTCCTCAGGTGCCATGTATAACTGAATCCTTTTCTTCCAGAACCATGTGGCCACAGAATGTTTATCTTGGAAGAAAGGATATGTGAAGATCCTTTAGGAAATGGAATGTGGAAAAGGGTTATATGTGGCATAGTACTTCAGTCATCACTCCTTTTAACCTCGTCTATCCCTCACATAGAGTTTTTTTTCCTCTTAACTGGCTTGGTTGTGGCTTTGACCCTTAAGCTGATATTTCCCTTATTCTGAAAATCAAACTAGCTGAGCCCTTTGTAGCAGTCTTGTCTTTGATTTGTCTTAGCCCAAATGTCTATTACTGGGCTGTTTTCTTGATGGGTTAGATAACTCTTGGCTCTTGTTCAAGGTGGCCAGAACACTTCTTTCTCCTTGACACAGGGGATTGAGACTTGGACTTGGAATAAGTATGCCTAGGTTTTAGTCTGAACTTTCACTCCTTAATAATTCTGTGACTTTGAATAAATTAAGCAGCTTTTAACTTTAGTTTATCAAATAAGAGTAATACCTACCTCACAGGGTTGTTGTGAGGACAAAATGAGTTAACAAATACATATGTAAGCTCCTTGGAAACTACAAACCATAAAGTAGGTCTATGCAACTGGGAAGTTTTGTTATTCATGGAGAGTGAATAGGAGAGCATTTTTAAAGGGGCTTAAAAATGACCCTGTAATAGGGACTTTTAGAAATATTTTTTGTTCTCAGTGGAACTTTCCCCGAAGTTCTCTGTGCCATTTTTTAACTTCTACTTGTTGACTTACATAAATTGAATGGGATTTTTTAAAAAAGATTGTTAATCACTGGTAGTCTCACCACCTCTTCTTATCCTAGCATGAGACCAAGCAGCAGGCCAGGATGGCACCCCTTGAGCTGGGCTTGTTTTCACTCTTTTTTTCATAAACAGAGTGCCACATTAATGGCCATAGTTGGTGTTGGGTTTTTGGGGTAGTGAAGCTTATGGATTTGACTTCTGTGATCCCCTTGCTCATCTGTAGTGGATTGCATCTTTCATTGTTATTATAATAATTTTAAAAATTGAGTTCTACTTACTGGACATGCATCTCTGCACTTGAAAGTTAACATATTAAAAGCATTTTTTTTTCTTCCTTGGTTTTCTTGTTCATGTGGATAACCCAGAGAATGCCTGAGTCTAAGGTGCCATCCTCTGAGAATCATCGCCCAGAAATGTGCTCTAGCTGCAGTGTTCCTCTTCCCATTGGAGACAGCAGCTCCTCCTCTGGGAGTTGCACCAGCAGTCCACAGAGGATAGTTTCTCAACCTTCTTCTGTTGAGAATCCATTGGAGAACCAGAAAAATGATCAAAATAATTCAGATATTAAGATCTCTGAGACAGAGACCCTTAAACCATCACAAAATTATCAGACTTTGCCTTCATCTCCAGTTCTGGTCCCCCAAGAATCCTTGGCCTCTTCAGAGGTCAAGGAGGATTTACCTATAGAGTCTTCTTCAGCTTCACAGCACGGACAGGATGCCATCCTTTATCTTCAGACACAAGTGGCTGAGATGTCCCGAGTGATACGTGATCTGCAGTCTAGGAGCTGTTTTAGATTTCATCATTCTAGGCCAAGTGAGAACTCCTCAGTGCCGTGGGACATCTCCACCTCCAAGGATGAAAATTTATCCACAGTTGATGAAGAAGCTGACTGCAAATCTCCCTCAGCTGATGACAAAGGGCAGCCAACTGACCCCAGTCAGTCTAGTTTCACAGGTCTTTTGAAAAGAATGGAACAGAGAGGTGTTATAAAGAGAGTAACATTACAGTCTGAAGCAGAATCGTGTGAAGGAAAACCTGATTATGTGACCTCTAAGAAACGTTTGGTTCCTCCATTGCATCCGCTTCTGAGAATTGCCACTACTGAGGTTTTTAAAGACCCTGCTGATTGCCATCCTTCCTCCTTCATGGGGCACAGGGTATATCCTGTAGCCAAGGATACCTCTCCTTTCCAACCAAATCCACCAGCTGAGGGCCCTATTGTAGAAGCATTAGAGCACAGCAAAAGAGGAAGCACAACATCTCCTCTAGATTCTACCTCAAAAGAAATGGAGGTCATGGGTTGTAGATTTTACCATGCCGCTTCCATTGCAGCCCGAGCTGCTAGCTACATGGCCTATATGACTCAATATCAGCGTAAACTCTGGGAAGATATGGAGGATCTGGTTCATGACCCAGAGTTTGATCGTGGAAAAGCAAGATGTATAATATCTGATGGTATGGATGCAGGCCTTTGGCAGCTTTGTACTACTAGGGATATAATGGATTCCGTAGTGAGAGTTATGGCAATGGCAATAGACTACAGAAGACAAGCCTGGCTCCGACTTACATCTCTCACTAAGAAAACCCAGGAAAAGATCTCACACTTGCCCTTTGATGGTACTTCCCTTTTTGGGCAAGATGTGAATGCTGTTGTTGCAGAAGAAAACAGTATTAAAGAAAATGACTATAGAGACCACAACAAATACTATAACCAACATCGATACTTTTACAGTCATGATCAGAAAGCACATTATCACAATAGAGGATATTCCAAAGGAGATTGGTACAAACCTCGAAATCATCCCTATAGATACAGAAAAAAGGGAGAATCTCCAGAACGCCACGGGTACAAGAATTAATAACCTGTTTGCGTTCACCAGTATAGTCCTCCAAGAGCCTAACTATTTTACTTGCTACTTCCACTCAAAACAGGATCTGCAGGTAGGAGGTCACCTCAGAAACTGATGCATGTCTGGAATTATCACAACTAACATTTAAATTCTAGACTTTTCAAAGAAGTTATAATAAAGAGACTCGTGTTTTATTGGCCATGTGAGCAATAGAGACTTTCATCTAAGTAGGTTTGGACAAAGGTTTACCCATTATTTCTGGTTCGAAATAAGTTCAGAGGATGGTACTCAGGAATCTGAATCCTCTTGTGATTAAAGAAAAATATAAAGATTTATTCCTCAGGAAAATCTTACTGGTAAACTGAGGACTAGTAGATTTGGGGTCTGGAAATAACCTACTATTAGATCTTTGTTTACTAATACCAGAGGCAGATCCTTCGTTTTTAGGTCATCAGTGCTTCCTTGTTCAGGCTTCAGCTTGTCAGATCTTCACAAAATGACAAGTCTGTTGTACTCTGTTTGTGTCAGGATGATCAACTCAGCAAGAGTCCATACTACTCTCAAGCTCTCTGAGACTTCAGAATCAACCATGAGCTGTGTGCCAAGAACTGGAATACAAATCAAATTTTGCTAAAACCAGTTTGCTTCCAGTGGGATGGCTAGATGTTATAGGTCTACTGTGGAGATACCAACTGGAAGAAGACTTTCCTACCTATAACGTCTCTAGAAATTTTCACAATAACTATCTTTATCAAGCCTGATGACTACCTTGTCATTATCACTCAGAGTTACATGTGAGAGAATTCTTTGTTATCATCACATCTAAGTCTTTTTCTTATCAAGCTCTCATAATAAGAAGCTGTGAGACCCAGTCATGGTGTTCTTTCAGGATATTCTGGGCCTTTTATCAAGATGACCTTAAACAAACCTACCTTCTAAACAGTTAACTTTTTTGAGCTTGATAATGCATCACTCTAAACACAAAAAAGATATGTACATTAATGCCCTGGATATAAAAGATGTTATACCATCCAGGCATGCAAATCTGAACTCTTAGAAGAGAATTCCAAACATGCCTGACAATCTGGTCCTCATAAAATAAAGAAAGAGGAGTGCCATCAAACTAGATGATACTGAGAATTTTTAAGTGTTAAACTGTGAATGTCATAAAGAGAACATCTCACACAGCTCTGTTTCAGGATATCTTTAAATGATATCCACTAGAAATTTCTTTAAAAAGTCTGAAATCAAGACTTCAATGACATGTTCTTGGTTTATTGGTCCCTTAATCTAGTCAGACTCTTTCACGAGAGACGATTTACCTTTTTGCTCCCAGTTGGTTCCATTAATAGTTCTTCACAATTCTGGAACTGGCAGCAGATACCTCAATTGTATATCCCACAGTATCTTTTTAATCTCAAGGCAGTGGCTGTACAGTATACCAGCCCTTAGATCCTCGTTTTTGTAGTGTGACTTCAGAAATGGAGAAGGTGTCAAGTTTGAGAGGTCTGAATACATCATGTAGTATTTGCTTGGCAGCCAAAAAAAAATTTTTTTTTATCAACAGACTTAAAATTTTGTAACTTGGTTTGTCAACATCTGCGTTTTTTTCATCTGCTTGATCAAAATATTTTGGTCTACTGTTAGTGGAATATAACACACTGTTTTAGAATTCATGTGGTTTCTATCTCTTGCCATAGTTCTTGTACAGTGGTAATTGACGTTTTCCCTAGTCCCCTACTTTTTGATAGCTGAAACTCTTCTCCATCCATTGTAACTATATTTAGCACCCTTTTTACTACTTTTCTTCCTGTTTGTGCTAGAAATTGAGACGCAAAGACCCCTACTTAGAAGAAGCTATTTTATTTTGTCAGATAATTTCAGAGTACTGCAGTGGTCCTATGTGTAGATTAAAGCATAAACAACAGTCCTGATAGAGGAAATCATCTTGCAAATTTGGTCAAGTTATATCTAGAGTTAATACTTACCTTTTATTTTTGTATATTTCCACAGTGTTATACTTCTGCTTTTTTTAGGTCCATGCCAGTGCTGTAGAAACTCTTTCAAATTGAACTCTAGAAGAGCATTAATGAACTACCTGAAAAGAAACAAGGGCCTAAAAATATTATAGAAGGATTTTTATAGTTTACAATACATATCACATCAGTCAAGCAGTCTCATGTGCCCTTGATGTGGCACTGTAGTTACTTTTAGGAAAGGACTAGTCACAGGTGAACTTAATTGGAGAGGGACCTTGGAATTCTTCTATATGGCTGCACAAAGCCGTTCCTAGTTAGCTAAGGCTACTTTAGACTGCTCCCACTTTTCCATTTCTTCCCTTTCCTTCCCGAATTAGATACTGGGTTACAAATGTGAGATTTTTGAGGTACTCTTATTTTCCAAAATTCAAACCAAAATAAATGATGCTTGAAGATGTAATTCTCTGAAACTGCTTTGGCACTTCCACTTAACAGCTCCTCCTTTTAAACTTCTTATTTTTAGTTGTCAGGAAAATGAAAACATAAAGTTCACCACCTTAACTATTTTTAAGTGTACAGTTCACTAGTGTTTTTTATATTTACATTGTGTAATTCCTCTAAAATATTTATAAAACAATGTTTGCTATTCCCTTCATCTTGTGTTATTTATGTTGCTCAGTAATAAATATTGCTTTACCACTCTAATTGATAAGCTCAAGCATCTCCAGAGAATTTTCTAAAAGTGGAAAGATACTGAATTATCAAATTGTTGATCGAGTAGTAGGTAACTTCTGAAAGGAACCTGGCAGTTGAGTGGGGACTGTCAGAATGTAGTAGAATGGGAACAGCTTTTAGCTGTAGCCAGTGTCTTGATCGCAGAGGAAGCAGTATCCTTACTTAACCTGTTTGTTGATTTTAAAATCTTTCTCTGGCATACTTGAATGATGATAGTGTTATAAAATTAAAAATAGGGATTTGATCTAGGGGGTTGATCTACTGCAACCCCAGTAGCATATGGAGCTCACAATTAGATAATAAGTTTTCATATTGTACCTGCCATAGAATTCTCCATGGGTGAACCTTGGATGTTTAAATCTCTCTAGATTTTCCTAGGAAGTTTTGGTATAATTGCAAATTTAATGATTTGGTATTCTCAATGGGGATGCATCTAATCCTTTTTCTTCAAAATGTTATTTCTTGACTAGACGTAAAATGTATATGAAGATAATATGATTTCTTGCATTTACTGTGTACAGAGAAACTGTTTCCATTGTTATATGAAGTGCCTTTTTAAATTTCACCCTATTGTTTAAAACTTAACATTTTGATGTCTTGCATATGTTGCTGGTGATATTTATGTGAGTTCTGTACAGGGAGTTTTTTAAATCTTGTAGTTTATTCATCATCTGTACAATTGCACTATCTAAATGTACTCTCCTTCTGAATGTTAATTTGTTTTCTTTATAGCACTGTTAATCCATTTCAGAAGGTTGTAGAGTATGCCCTTCCCCTTTATTTAAATAACTTCACAGTAGTTCTTTTTAGTTACTAGTGATTGGCTCAGTTTCCTGGGCATTAAGGCAGCTTTGTTTTCTGTCTGCACATTCTAGGTTTTCTGATTGAGTCATTTGTCTCCTATCTAACCTTGTTCTAAGCCATGATAACACAGCTTCTATTGATAAGTGGATGTGTTTACTTGGTGAGAAGAAACAAGGACATTAAGAAAAGTAAATTTGCTGACACTTTATTTTTTTTAGACAGTGTAACAGCTTCCTTATCGCTGTGTAATTGCATTTAAATTTTTTTTAACTGTGTGGCAGCTTCTTTAGAATTCCATTTATTTACTTAGCCCTCAAAATGATATTTTGAGGGGAACATAAACTGTTTCAGGATACTTGGATACTATTTAGTATATTACATTAGTACTATGCTAATAATTTACTGAATGATACCTAAGTGACCTGATTGATAATGTCCTTAAGGGCCCAATACATCAGGATAACCTCTCAGGTACTAAAAATGAGGAGGTTGGAATAGACACATTCCAGAATCCCTTCTAGTGATAAAATTGGATACAGAGTTAAATGACATGGATGAACAGAGTTAAATGCCACATTCACTATTCTTGAGGATATAATTTACTGGGATTCTGATGAAGGTTAGAAATTATGGACTAGATCTTTGTAGAAATAGTTTAAAGATTGCAATAACTAAAAAGTTTTGTTTTTAACATGAGGCATATTTTGCCCCAGACTTGCACTGTTTTAAGTTTCCTTGTCTTTTGAAATTTACCATTCTTAATGTTAGTGGCTAGTCCAATAATTGGTCGTGATATCTGTGTGCATCTTATGCATGTCATTCAGTTGACCAGGTTCATTCTATATAGTTGTCATTTGTGGATATAGAAACCAATCAATTCCTCTGTCTTTTGCTTAAGAAAATATACAGGTGGAAGTTACTATTTGACTGATGATGATCACTATTGAATGCAAATCTTTTAGTTATTTTTCCAGAAGTAACAAGTTTTGTAAGCCATCAAAATATTCTTTTATGGAATTTCCCTTCCTGGATGAATGATGAGAATATTGTTTTATTAAATCTTTTTTTCTCCTATTGATTACTGGGATAATATTTTTGTACTACTTTGTCTTTTCTTTTGTTTGCCTTTATAGTAATGAAAACTTTTTATATTAGTGTTTGGTACCATTGAGATACCTTATTACTGGAAATTATGTTGGCTTCCAGTGGGGTATATCTGGAAGTGATCAGTCCAACTATGTCCTTTTGATGTTATCATATTAATTTCATTCTTTATATTGATCTTTTCTTCCCTTTTATGTAACACCTCTTTCTAGGATGTCTGATCTTCCCTTAATCTCTTTGATGTAGATTATATTTTTTATTCAACCAGTAAATACTAGCCAGGATTTTGATGTGGCTTTGTGTTTGTGTACTTAAATACAATGCCTTCAGCATTATTGTAAGAGATTTTTCTAGTTTTCTCCTTTGTCCTTTTTTAAAAAAGTAGCCAGTCCAGTCTCTGGAACTATTATTTACTGACTTTTGAAATTCAATCAATTTTTAATGCCTTCTTATTTAATGGCAGTATTATTTTCTCATTTTGCATAGTTTTCACACAAATATATTATTACATATAGTTTATGGTTAATTGCATCTTATAAAAATTATAAGCCCATCACCATGAAGTTATAAAAAGCTCTGACATATACTCTATCTTAAAATTACCCAGTTTTCTCTAGGTCTTAAGGGCTTTACCTATTTTATTGAGATGTCTATTTCACGTGATCTCTTGGATTTTCTGATGCCTTGTCAAGAATTCAGTAAGAATTCTCAGGTTGTCTGTACTTGGTCATAGGACTTTGGAGATCTTTCAAGTTGTATTGAGTTTTCTAATACTCCTAAGTATATTCCTTGGTAGAAGTGAAAGTAATGCTTTGTATTTAGTCTTATTTTAAACTCTGCTTTGATCTTAAATGCTTCATATGTTATTGTGAGTTCTGTTAAGAAGTTATAAGACCTATTTTCATATGCTTCCCCGCCCCCCCCCCCCGCCCCCCCGTCAGCTGCCTATCATATGCCTTCTCTTTTCTGTCCTTGCCCATAGGAGTAGCTGTATCTCATCACTCAGTTTTAAGGGCTACAATTAGACCTCTTGATAATTCCTACTTTTATCTCTGATAGTTGTGTTTCACACTACTTAGTGTGCATTTAACACTAATGTCCTGTAATAACTATCATGTTTGTGGTCCCTTTACCTATACCACGTTAATTACTGGGGCAACAATGATATGAGTGATTAGGGGGAAGCATTTTCCAAGTCACAAATTTCAGTTCCATTTTTTTGAACATACTTAATTGTATTAAACATTCTGCGGTTAGGTGTGCAGTGCTTCCTTTTTTTGCCTTGGTTTGAGTATAGTCAGTGTTTAATTAGCCTTATTTAGATTCTTAGCAACAGTTGCATGCATGTTAGCTTTTGTCTAATGGCTTATAACAACTCCTGTTTACTTTCAGCAAAAATATATTTTGAGATTTTGAAAGCACCTGGATAGCCTTAGGTCTAACAGTTGTTTTCCTGCATGGGAAGCAAGTATAGGAGAAAATTTTCATTTATAGAGCTCACATTTAGTACACTGTTAGAAATTACAAGGCGTTCTTGAAGAAATTCACCCTTATTTTGCATATGAGAAAATGAAACATCATTAAGCACATTGCTCAAGTGATGGAACCTAGCTTTGAATATTGACTATTCCTCCAAAGTCTCAATTCAGCATTGTACTAGGCTGCCTCTTTGTGTTTTTCAAGGCTCAACTCAAGTTATAACTTCTCTGAAAAGCTAATTTGACATATACTAATCTTTTTCTTCCCTTAATTTTGTGTTTATGGCTGTACTCTCATCCCTTAGTACTTGGATGTCTTATATTAACTAATTCCTGGTCATTTCACTTGTCAGATCAGAAACCCTAACCTCTTAGTTTTTCCATTGAGATTTCACTGTGTGGTACTAAAATTGTTCATGATGAATGGTCATTGGTTTGTTTCACATAATCCATTTGTTTTCAGCACTTATCATTTTAGTCAAGGGTCTTTTTTTGCTTTTATTTTTTTTTCTGCCTTTTGTGTTACAACTGTTTTGTTACAGATACTTAACTTTGGTGTGTATGTGGGGTGGTTTTTTTTTTTTTTTTTGGCTGGCATCTTTAGGATATTGGCTAGGAAGGAAGGTGGAATGGTGCAAAGCACAGGTATGTAAATTCTAAGACTTTGATCTGAGTATTAGCAAGTCACTTGTTTCCTGAGCCTCAGTTTTCCTACTCTCAAATGAGGTAATGCCTGGAAGTACTTTGAAAATTCAAAAGCCCAGTATAGATTTCTTTTTTTTCATAGGTGTGCTGTTTCTACGTAGATATAACTGTGGGATGGTATTGGATATAAATACTGATACATTTTATGATGTATATTTAATAGCATGTAATAGTTCATGTCATCAGATCATGTTCCCCTTGTTTACAGTTTTTTAAGGCTTAACCATTAAGCTGTATTACAAGTTCATCAATGCACTAGATCATTGAAAGGCATATTTAAAGTAAAATAGTCTCTTAAGTGCAGGCTAAGAAATGCTCATGATAAACAATAAGAAAAAATAAAAGAATGTAGAATGAAGAGCTAGGATATGTAGGTATGTGTATGATTTTTGATGGATGCTGTTTTGTCACTTTGTGTCTATGTTGGCAACAATCTTCTATCATAGTTTTTAATAACTGTATGCAGGCAGGCACTGAGGAGGGTCTGGGGGAACTGAGAGTTAATAAGAGATGGTATATTCTCTTAAGAAAAAGAAATACCAATATGATGTAATTGTCCTGTTTGGAGGAATGCCTGCGATGAAGTTGGAATGGAAGAGAGGGCCATCTAGAGGGATCAAGGAAGCTTTTCTTACTTAGCAAATAATTTGAGCTGGGGTTTGCATCATGATTAGAGAAGAGATAGTTGGACCAGTGGAGAATCAAAAGCCAGGCATTGAGATGAATCAGTGTATACAAAGGCATGTGGAACATTGTGTCTGGTTTCAGAACCTTATGGAACAGCCTTTATGCGGGACAGTTGGTGGAGATTAAGCTGAAGAAAGGATAAATTACTCATGGAAATGTATTGGTTCCCACCTATTTGAAGTGTACCAAGTTTGTGTGGCCATTATTTGTGAGGTTATAGAAGTAGTCTGTCTAGAGTTTGCTTTGTACCATAGTCCCCTGTGGACATCTAGAGCAATTCTTTTTCCTTCCTGAACTGAGCCAAAGGAGGGCTTTCAGTTAGTGCACCTCTAGTCCCAGGCACAGCTTAAGCAGTGAAAAAGAACAGACACTGGTAGAGAACAACTTTGAAGATGAACAAGATGATGACACTAAAGTGGAGTGTGACAGACCATTATGGGGACACAGTTGCATATTTCAGGACCTCCTATTGGCATTGTGTCCTCAGTGTAGCTAAATGTGGCTGATTTCCCTATACCTTGGCTTACAGATAATTTGAGGGTAGACTTGGGGAAAATGAAGTTATTTATAAAAATGTTGCTTCATTGGAATTTGGAAGTGGTGTATTGAAGAACAACCTCTAAACCTTGTGCCAGTGGTATCTCCAGCAGCACCCAAAACACATTTTGTCAACTTCCTGTTTGTTTTTTCTGTGATTTGAGTTTCCTTTCTTGCTTTTGTTGCCACTTTCATTCACCGTTTCTCTTTTCTCTTCCTAATTCATCTTTTTCTTCCTGTGCCAGAGGTATAGCAGTGGCACTCAGGGTTAAAGTTATAATCCTCCCCTTGCAACTTCAGAGATATCTAAAAATTCTCAAGTTCCAAATATGTTTTTGTTTTGTTTACATTTGGGTTTTTTGTTTTTATTTTGTTTTAGGTTTTGGGGGGGGGTGCTTTGTTTTGTTTTTTTTGTGTGGTCCTGTACTGAAATAGAATCAAAGTCATTCTTCCTAGGAGGGGATTTTTATAATTATAGATATTGGCAATTGACCCAAAAGACATTACAGGAGGAAGAATCTTACTTAACAGGTTTGGTGGTACTTGCCTTCTTAACCGAGTAAAGTACTTTACAGAATGGGGTATATCTGTACGTTTTTAAGTTTGCCACATAAAGCAGATGTTCTGTGTACCTAGTATTTGTAAACAGTAACCAGTTGTGGGTTGGGAAGATGATTGCTTTGTACAAAAGGGTTGTTTCCTGGTTCCAAAGCTTTGCTGCTGGAGATGGTAAATAAATATTGTACTGCTTTGCTGTGTTTATCCCTTCTGCTCTCTCTGTATTTGAATATAAAATTATTGAGAAAAACTATTGCTTTTCAAAAAGTTATTTTGGGGTGTGGTTTGAGCCATAAGTTGGGTAGAAGGGCTTCTGTTAAGCAGAACTTCTGGGAGTGCAAACTTCAGACCAAACTCTGGACTGCAGCTTTAGGATGGGCAATAATAAGCAGGCTTTGAAATTTGAGTTTGTGTGAAATAATGCAGTTCGGAATTCTATTCTAACCAAGTGTACCGGTCAGATGGATAGTTATAATAATTTACGAAGTTAATTCATTCCACTTTCACAGTTGCCCCTTTGAGCTTTCTTTTAAACTTGGGATCCCTTCTTTAAATAGAACATAAGGATAATGGCTAGAATAATTATTCTCCGTCTGATGCACCTCTGACTAGTTTGTGCCTGCTGACATTCAGGGAGATATTATAAGAACAACAAATAAACATTTGCCTTGGATTATTCTCTATATTCCCTCTCCCTATTCCTCTCCCTTACCTCCTGCAAATTTCATCTTCCCTTATTACTGGCTTTTCTATAGCCAAAAAAGTGCTCTTGGTGAGTCAGGGAACTGGGTTGTTGTGATCAGTTCTCTGGATTACTCATTTTACAGAGTGTTTTCTCCTAGCTTATCTCACCCTGTACAGAAATGAAATCCATTTCATAGAGAAAGATCCATTTACTATATTCATATTTCCATTTAAAAAGTAATTTTGTATAAAGCCAAATTTGATAGTTACTCAAGAACTAAAGTGCTTTTTAGAGATTAGTGGTGATTTTAAAATATATCAGATGCTCATTATAAAAAAGGCTCAAAATAATATAATGCAACCAACTATTATAAAATGACAATTTCTTCTGTGAAGCTCTGCTTTTTTCAGTATTTCTAGAAATTGCTTTACAAAAGCAGTACTATTCCTTTAATTCTGTATTTCCTTTGACTTGATCTTGGCAAATATTTTTAGAAAACTGATTTAGCTAGTTAAAGCAGTAAGAAAGGACTTAGAAGTTCAACTTGAGTAAAGTGAAAGATCTGCCTGTATTTAATATTTGAATCTATTCATAAAACCTTAGAAAAGTTTTACGAAGCAGATTATAGTCCATTTCCTCTGCATTCAGTACCAAACCCAGTTCTTAACTACCAGAAGGGAGCTGGCAGTGTATGGCACATAGCTTCTTAAACCATAATGCACTGCAGGGTTGAGAGTGAATAGTTCAAGGAACAGGCCTTTATTTGTAGATGAATTCTAAAAGAAAGCCTACCTCTAAAACTCAAGCTCTAGTAAAAATTACTTTGGGGACATTATTAGTTTCCATGTGAATAAATATATTAGACATTGAGAAATTACCTTGGTTATTGGAAAAGTTGAGAGTCTTGCTTTCTATTTTTATATCCCAAACAGGAAAAGAGGAAGGTCAGGTATAGTTGAATAAGCTAATATTTTAAGTTTCAATTTTTAATTTGCCTAATTATATTTTTAATAATTTAAGTACATTTAAAAATACAAATGAGTATATGTACGTTGCAGTTTGTCTTAAGCATATATGTATTTAAAGAACAATACAAAATTTCAAGTATGTTTTAGCTAAATGCTTTTTTTTTTTTTAATGCTTTTTGCTTTAAAATAGTAATGGTGTTTGACATCAAAGCTCTGTAAAATATATTTTCCTGATAGTCTTTAAAGCTGTGAACTGAATATGACCTACCTTAGTTATAATTGATATCTTTTCCTGTTAGGTTTGAAAAATAATGTAGCCTAAACATTGGATTTCTAGAGAGAAAAATCTGGAGGGAAAAAAGTTAAATACAATTTACTAACAGATGATGTTCCTTTTCGATACAAAATTTCCATCTACCTTTATGAAAGATAAATGTTAAACTTACATTTTTATAAGGGATTAATTCGAATCAAATCCATTATTCCCAAACAAAAGAGTGAGATCCTCAATACTTGTTGTCATACCATCTTGTTGGTTAAAAATTGAAATTTTGTTAATTTTATTATATGTGCTGATTGTAGAAATACTAGAAAAAGATTTTTAAAAATTCTCCAGCTAAACAAGTACTGTAGACATTTTGATTTCTAGCCTTCTAGATTTTACTTAACATATTTTAACAAAAGATGAGATTATTTTCACTTAAATATAAGTGAGGGGAAGAAGACATTGAAATCTATAGAGTATATAGCTTCATTGGTGGTGTTTTGTGCCATTTTGTCATTAATTTACCTATTTAATGGTCCTGTATGATTTATTTTATAGTTCACATAGTAAGTAGATCAGTTTCACATTAATGTGAGAAACTTTAATAGTTTCCAGAAATCTTTGTTAGCTCATTAAACTTGATTAGTAAGTAAAAGTATTAATCACTGTGGTGAAAATTTTGTCTAAAGTGTGGAATTCACATTGAATGTAACTCCTGATTATCTTTTATGATCAGACTTTTGAGTTCGTGGTCAGAACCAATTTTAAGTTCAGCTGAACTGATTTCAAGTGTGAGGTGGTTATTGGTCTCTAGCAAAAAGAAAAATCAGGGTAGTGTAGCTAGTTTTTCATAAAGCTAAATTTGTTTAGTATGAGACTACTAGGGGAAATTTTAAAATATTAGCTTGAGATTTTTGTCTTTACTCTTTAGAAATGATGGTGACCATTGATAATTAGTTTCTTTTAAAATGTCCCTGACAAGGGAATCCTGTGCCAGGTTTTCCTTTTCCTCTTGCCCCCAGTTAGGTTGACCCATTGAATCCCATCATTACAGATTAGATCTCCTAAGAAAGCCCTCTTCTTTTCCAAGTTATACCTTACTCCTAGACTTGGAATTTTTGCTCTAACTCTTCCACACTACATTAAAACTTAAAAAATAAATAAAAATAAGTAAAATCAAACATTTTATCCTCAAGAACAAAAGAATTCTTGGTTACTTTCACCTGTATAGGCATACCTTAGAGATACTGCGGGTTTGGTTCCAGACCATCACAATAACACAAATATTAAGTGTGCAGTAGTATTGTGTATAAAAAAAAATACATGCCTTAATTTAAAAATACCTTATTGCTAAAAAATTCTAACCATCATGAGTTTTCAGTGAGTCCTAACTTTTTTCCTAGTGGAGGGTATTGCCTCGATGTTGATGGCTTCTGACTGACCAGGTTGGTGATTTGCTGAAAGTTGGGGTGGCTGTGGCAATTTTTAAATATAAAACAGTAGTGAAGTTGGCCACATTGATTAACTCTGCTTTTTAGGAATGATTTCTCTAGCATAGTAATATTCTAAGTCCTTTGTTGTCACTTCAACAATCTTTACAGCATCCTCACAAGGAGTAGGTTCTGTCTCAAGAAACCTCTTTGCTCATCCATAAGAAGCAATTCCTTATCATTTATCATTAGCTTGCAGCTTTTATCATTGCTTGCAGCAATTCAGTCTTATCTCAGGCTCTACTTCTAATTCCAGTTCTCTTGCTGTTTCTACCACATCTAGTCCATGAAAGTCTTGATTGAACCCCTCAAAGTCATCCATGAGGGTTGGAATCAACATCTTCCAAGCTATTAATGTTGATACTTTAAACTCTTCCCATGAATCATGAATATCCTTATTGGCATCTAGAATGGTAGATCCTTTCCAGGGGGTTTTCAGTTTTCTTTGCCCAGATCTGAAATATCACTATCTATGGCAGCTGTAACCTTACAGACTGTATCTCTTAAATAATAAGACTTGAGAGTTGAAGTTGTTCCTTGATCCGTGGGCCGCAGAATGGATGTTGTGTTAGCAGACATGAAAACAACATTCTCGTTGTACATCTCCATCAGAGCTCTTGGGTGACCAGCGCATTGTCAGTGAGCAGTCAAATTCTGGAGGAATTTTTGTTCTGAGCAGTAGGTCTCAACAGTGGGCTTAAAATATTCAGTAAACCATCATGTAAATAGATATGCTTTCATTCCAGCCTTACTCCATTTACAAAGCACAGGCGGAGTAGACAGCATAATTCTTAAGGGCCTTAGGATTTTCAGAATGGTTAATGAGCACTGGTTCCAACTTAAAAAGGCACCAGCTGTGTTGGCCCCTAACAAGAGAGTCAGCCTGTCCTTGGAAGCTTTGAAGCCAGGCATTGACCTCTCTAAGCTATGAAAGTCCTAGATAGCATCTCCTTTCCAATAGAAGGCTGTTTCATCCATACTGAAGCTCTGTGGTTTAGTGCAGCAACCTTCATTAATTATCTTAGCTAGCTCTCTAGCTCTGAATAACCTGCTGTAGTTTCGACATCACCTGCTGCTTCACCTTGTACTTTGATGTTATGAATCAGCTTTTCCTAAGCCTCATGAATCAACCTCTGCTAGCTTCAAACTGCTCTTTTTCCTTACCTCTCTCAGCCTTCACAAAATTGAAGAGTTAGGGCTTTGTTCTGGACTGGGCTTTGGCTTAAGGGAATGTTGTAGCTGGTTTGATCTATTCAAAACGCTAAAACTTTTTTTTTTTTTTTAAGATTTATTTACTTATTTATTTGACAGAGAAAAGAGTACAGTTGGGGAGAAGCAGAGAGCCCAATGCAGGGCTGTGGGGCTCCATCCCAGGACCCTGGGATCATGACCTGAGCCAAAGGCAGACACTTAACTGACTGAACCACCCAGGCACCCCTAAAACTGTCTTCATATCAGCAATAAGGCTGTTCTGCGTTATCATTCATGTGTTCCTTACAGTAGCACTTGTAATTTCCTTCAAAAACTTTCTCTTTGCAGTAAGTTGGCAGTTTAGTGCAAGGGGCCAAGCTTCCAGCCTGTCATGGTTTTCATTATGCTTTTCCCACTAAGTTAAATCATTTCTAGCTTTTAAAATGATAAATGTGCAACTCTTCCTTTCACCTGAACACTGAGAGGTCATTGTCAGATTATTGATTGGCATCATTTCAATATTTATGTCTCAGGAAATAGGCCTAAGGAAGGGGAGCGAGACAAGGGAATGGCCAGTTGGTGGAGCCATCAGAACACACACATTTATTACAGAAAGAATTGTAATACTAATATCAAAGATCACAGATCACTACAAAAAATATAACAATAAAATTTTTTGAAATATCTCAATTACCTAAAAATGACACAGGCATGGAGTGAGCAAGTGCTGTTGGAGAAATCATGCCAGTAGACTTGCTGGATGCAGGGTTGCCACAAGCCTTCAATTTGTAAAACAAACAAACAAGAAGTATCTGCAAAGTGCAGTAAAATGAGATATGCCTATACAGACTTAGCTTTCTTGGATATGTGTACTCAGATTTAACCAGTATTCTTAATCTGGCGGCCATTTCTAGGACACAGCCCAGATTCAGTTTGTACAACCCAAGTTTTACATTTAAGAAAATGTAAAGAATAGGGGCAGCCGGGTGGTTCAGTCGATGAGGCATCTGCCTTCAGCTCAGGTCATGATCTCAGGGTTCTGGGATCGAATCCAGGTTGGGGCCCTGCTCAATGGGGTGTCTGCCTGTGCTCTCCGTCTCTCTCTCAGATAAATAAATAAAACCTTTTTAAATAGTGTAGAGAATATACTAGAGAGGGTGCCTGGGTGGCTCAGTCGGTTAAGCATCTGCCTTTGGCTTGGGTCATGATCCCAGGGTCCTGGGACGAAGCCCCACATCGGGCGCTCACGCAGGAGCCTGCTTCTCCTTTCCCTCTGCCTGCTGCTTCTCCTGCTTGTGTGTTCTCTCTCTGTTTAGATAGATAAGATAGAATCTTTAAAAAAAAAAAAAAGTATATTGGAGGATATAAGAAGTTCATAATGTCCAGGGTGAGCACAGGATCATAGAGGGAGAGGCCATATTAGCCTGGCTTCTGAGGTTCTGGAAAGCTTTTCGTCTGTACGGGGTGTAACCCTCACTTTGTAACCTTCCAACTCCTGATCATCCACAGATTTTTTTGTGTGTCAGACTGTCATTTTAGCCATATTATTTTTAAAAACAGTTTATTTTAAAAGTTTTATTTAAAAATTTTTTTCATAGTCATTGAATTAGAATTTGCCTTTTAATGTTTTCTGACTTTACAATTTTTTCTTAAATTCTTTGAAGACCCCACACACTTCCCCAGTGGGAGTGGAAGAGGTTATGGAAGAAAAACTGATGCAGGGAATGATCTATTAAAATAGAGAGAAACCACTCTCCCCTCCCTACTTAAGACTTTCCTGGGACGCCTGGGTAGCTCAGTGGTTGAACATCTGCCTTCTGATCAGGGCATGATCCCCGAGTCCTGGGATCGAGTCCTGAATCGGGCTCCCTGCATGGAGCCTGGTTCTCCCTCTGCCTGTGTCTCTGCTTTTCTCTCTGTGTCTCTCTTGAATAAATAAATAAAATGTTAAAAAAAATTATTAAAAAAAAAAGACTTTCCTATCCTTCTCCCCAAAAATAGCTGAGTGGATAGCATTTTCTTGTAGATCATTTCCTATCCCTGTGGACTCAATAGTATTTTTAAGTCATATCTAACATGGAAATTTTAATTTTTTTAAATTTTTATTTATTTATGATAGTCACAGAGAGAAAGAGAGAGAGAAGCAGAGACATAGGCAGAGGGAGAAGCAGGCTCCATGCACTGGGAGCCCGACGTGGGATTCAATCCCGGGTCTCCAGGATTGCGCCCTGGGCCAAAGGCAGGCGCTAAACCGCTGCGCCACCCAGGGATCCCCTAACGTGGAAATTAATCCAGGGTGACCACAGCATTGTGCTTCAAGAAGAATGAAAATGCTATAGCTTGTGAACATTTTAATCTTACCATTCTTATATTGAGAGCCAATTCCTTCTAGCTTGAAAATTTGCATAACTGAAAGTGACCATAGAAAAGCTCTAAGGACCTAAATGCTTATTAATACCATAGGCTTTGGGCAGCCCCAGTGGTGCAGCGGTTTAGCACCGCCTGCAGCCTGGGGTGTGATCCTGGAGACCTGGTATCGAGTCCCATGTCAGGCTTCATGTATGGAGCCTGCTTCTCCCTCTGCCTGTGTCTCTGCCTTTATGAATAAAATCTTTAAAAAAATACCATAGACTTTGGGGAAGATTGGCATAACTAACCTAAGAACAGTCCTAGAATTTTGTGATTTCACATAAAATTACAGTTCAGCATTTTGGCACTAAAGGAGTAGTGGAAAACTCCCAAACTTAAGACTATAGTGTCCCTTTTTCATCTTAATTTTACAAAAGACATTTAAGATACTTTCATCTAGCCTGAAATAAGATCAGTTTCTGCCCATGTTCCTGACAAATAATACCATAGCTTTGGTTCTGTGGTTGAATCGGTAACAAGGTGGTGGCCTACAGTAAGCTTTTTCTCCCTTGCCTTCTGGTAAGTTAAAGTTTGTTTCTGAACATACTGATTCTTTGACTTCCCTATTATATTCTATGTAAAATAGGGCCTTCTGTGATCTAATGGGTAAAATCCCAATGTATTTTAATATCCATATCCATGATCTTGTTTTCCTTTTTTTTTTTTTTTAAAGATTTTATTTATTCATAGAGACAGAGAGAGAGAGGCAGAGACACAGGCAGAGGAAGAAGCAGGCATCATACAGAGAGCCTGACGTGGGACTCAATCCAGGGTCTCCAGGATCACGCCCTGGGCTGCAGGCAGTGCTAAACTGCTGCGCCACCGGGGCTGCCCTGATCTTCTTTTTCTAGTGTATATGTGTTCTCTCAGAACCACAGAAGTATTTAATTTTGTAAAATCAATAGGCTAGCCCTTGTCTTGGATCACTAACAATGGAAATCCAAGGGATTTGGCTTTTCTGGAAAGAGTGAGTGTTCATACATAACCCATTACTCGTGCCTGGCTTTAACCAGTAACCTTGATCCCAAAACCTAATTGTGATAGAAAAATATCATATGACTCTCATCCCCTGCTCTGTATAATTAATTTTTCACCATTTTAGGAGAAAACATTCTTATTTTAAATATTTCATTTTTCTCATACGTGGTAGAGGTTTCAAAGTTGAAGCTCATTCTTTCTCTAGCTCTACCATTCATTCTTTTATATCTACTCCTGACAGATTGTCTACTTATGTGCTTTTGATATATGTAGCTAGAGAGATTGATTTTATCTTTGTTTTTTTGTTTTGTTTTGTTTTTTCTTTTTAAATATTTTTTTTCTTTATTTATTTATGATAGTCACACAGAGAGAGAGAGGCAGAGACACAGGCAGAGGGAGAAGCAGGCTCCACGCACCGGGAGCCCGACGCGGGACTCGATCCCGGGTCCCCAGGATCGCGCCCCGGGCCAAAGGCAGGCGCCAAACCGCTGCGCCACCCAGGGATCCCTTGTTTTTGTTTTTAAGAAGAAAATAGAAACTTTCCCCTTCAAGGAAAAAGAGAAGGAAACTAAAGTCAGTTTTAAATGTTTTTTGTTGTCAGTATTGGAGTTGTTAGGTCTTTTGAGCCTTTCCAAATCATGAAAGATAATAAATAGATTAGAATTAGTTGGGAATCACAGAAGTAGTCTTTTTTTATTAACATAACCAGATAGTGGGGATCCCTGGGTGGCTCAGCGGTTTAGTGCCTGCCTTTGGCCCAGGGCACGATCCTGGAGTCCCAGGATCGAATACCGCGTCGGGCTCCTGGCATGGAGCCTGCTTCTCCCTCTGCCTGTGTCTCTGCCTCTCTCTCTGTCTATCATGCATAAATAAATAAATCTTTAAAAAAAATAACCAGATAGTTAATTAAAAGATAACATAGGGGTATCCCTGGGTGGCTCAGCAGTTCAGTGCCTACCTTTGGCCCAAGGTGTGATCCTGGAGTCCCAGGATTGAGTTCCCATATCAGGCTCCCGGCATGAAGCCTGTTTCTCTCTGCACGCCTGCCTCTCTCTCTCTCTCTCTCTCTCTCTCTCTCTCTTTCTGTGTCTATCATGAATAAATAAATAAAATCTTAAAAAAAATAAAAGATAACATAGGCTACTGATAGCTAAATATGAGGAAAATAAATTTTAGCAAATTGTCAATACTAATAGTTTTTACTTAATTGACTGCCAAAGAGTAATGTTCTAGGGCTAGAGATTAATTTTAGAATGAAGTTGAAGAAATGTAAACAAATGTTTAAATGTTGATTAAAGGACCAAATAATTTATCTTCCAAGTCTATGAATATAGTTGCAGAGAGTAAAGTTCATACTTAAATTTTGCGGCAAGGGATCCCTGGGTGGCGCAGCAGTTTAGCGCCTGCCTTTGGCCCAGGGCGCGATCCTGGAGACCTGGGATCGAATCCCACGTCGGGCTCTCGGTGCATGGAGCCTGCTTCTCCCTCTGCCTATGTCTCTGCCTCTCTCTCTCTCTCTCTGTGTGACTATCATAAATAAATAAAAATTAAAAAAAAAAAATTAAAAAAAAAAAATAAATTTTGCGGCAAGTGGAATACTAAAGATCTTTCCCAATGAATATATAATCTCTGTGTTTTATTTTTTTTTATTTATTTATTTTTTTAATCTCTGTGTTTTAGACTTTAGTCTTCATTTAGTTTTGTGCCCAGAGTAGATTTAGAGTTTATAACGTAAAGCAGAGAATCATTACTTGTGCTTTAAAGGAAACTTTAAGAATAAATATTATTAAAGTCTTCCTGAATGAGTATAACTTCAGTATTTCAGAATGATTATTTTGTGGTGGCCTAGGAGAAAGTAAAATGATTCTGGAACCATAAATTGAAGGGTAGCTCTTCTAGATTAGGATTACTTTAGTTAATCCAAACCATGGTCACCTTTCTGTCCCCAGAATATTCACATTATTATGATCCAACAACATATTTTTATAGGTAAATCCTAATTTATACCTTGTCTTCCTTGTGTGTTATTATGACGTTGGTTTTCTTTGCCTCCAAGCATGACTTTTCTAGAGTTTAAGACCTAAATAAATAAATGTATCTGTGTCAGGAAAACTAACCTACTATAGGCCCATGTTTGTTTGTTTGTTAAAGAATGTATTTTATGTATTTATTCATGAAAGACATGGAGAGAGAGAGGCAGAGACACAGGCAGAGGCAGAAGCAGGCTCCATGCAGGGAGCCTGATGTGGGACTCGATCCTGGACTCCAGGATCACGCCCTGGGTCAAAGGCAGATGCTCAACCATTGAGCCACCCAGGAGTCCCTAGGCCCATGTTTAAATATTATTAACTTCCTTAAATTAAAAAATTCTTTTAGGATCTACTCTAAATTTCCTTCTCGGGATCCCTGGGTGGCGCAGCGGTTTAGCGCCTGCCTTTGGCCTAGGGCGTGATCCTGGAGACCCGGGATCGAATCCCATGTCGGGCTCCCGGTGCATGGAGCCTGCTTCTCCCTCTGCCTGTGTCTCTGCCTCTCTCTCTCTCTCTGTGACTATCATAAATAAATAAAAAATTTAATAAATAAATAATAAAATAAATTTCCTTCTCAAGGTAGCACCTACATTTGAAATAATATTTTTGTCTTCCCAGAGGACGTTTACTTTTAATACAGATAAATATGCCTTTACTAAAGGATTGGAGCTCAAATAAATAGCTTTTTGTGAATTATTTCTGGTAAGATACATTGTCCTGTGACTTGTAAAAGAATATTTTGAAGTTAGGAAAATGTCATCTATTACCTGGTACAAGAGTGTAGGCTTGGTCAGAAAGTGAGCATTCCTTATTGCAAAGGTGTGGCCTCATACTGAAAATACCATTTTGGCCTCATCTATACTCACTTCAGTGTAACTTTTGTGCACTTGGAAAATCACATCTGATGTTTGACATGGTTGATGTAATTCTGTCCCACTGTAGATAAAATTTGGGTTGTACATACATGACTGACTTGTCTAAAGAGTGGTATTTAGTTAGTAACCTAGTCTTTCTAGTAGAAAAAAAATTTTAATAGACTTTTTAAGAGAAGTTTTAGGTTTACAGCAAAACCGTGAGGAAAGTACAGAGGTTCGGGTATACCTCCTGCCCCTAGACGTTCATAGCTTCCCTCATTATCAGAATCCCCCAACATACTAGTATGTTTGTTATGATCCGTGAACCTACAGTGATGCATCATTATCACCCTAAGTTCATGGTTTCCATTAGGGTTCACTACTGATGTACATTCTGTGGGTTTCGACAAATTTATGGTGACAGGTGTCTACCTTTATAGTTGGACATACATCATACAGAGTGATTTTACTGCTCTGTAGACCTCTACTCTGCCAGCTCATCGCTCCCTTCCCCCAGCCCTGGGCAACCACTGATCTTTTTATTGTCACATTGTTTTGCCTTTTCTAGACTGTCATATAGTTGGAATCATGCAGTATGCAGACTTAAAATCAGCCTCTTTTTTTTTTAAAGATTTTATTTATTTATTTATGAGAGACACAGAGAGGCAGAGACACAGGCAGAGGGAGAAGCAAGCTCCCTGCAGAGAACCCGACGTGGGACTTGATCCTAGGGCCCCAGGATCATGACCTGAGTCAAAGACACCCAACTGCTGAGCCACCCAGGTGTACCTAAATGAGCCTCTTTCATTTAGTAATATGTATTTTAGTTTCCTCCATATCTTTTCATAGCTTGATGGCTCATTGTTTGAGGGGAATGGGAGAAAAGGCAGAGGGAGAAAGAATCTTAAGCAGCCTTCGTGCCCAGTGCAAAGCCATGGTAGGCTCGATCTCAGAACTCTGAGATTGTGATCTGAGCCAAAATCAGTAGTTGGACGCTTAACCAGCTGAGCCACCCAGTTGCTGTTTGGCGGCACATTTCTTTTCAGCACTGAATAATGTTCCATCATCTGGATGTACCACAGTTTTAACCATTTATCTGCAAAAAAACATCTTTGTTGCTTCCATGTTTTGGCCATTATGAATAAAGCTCCTATCAATATCTAATTACACAGGTTACTTCACTCCTAACTACTGTTTACTTTGCATGCTGTTTTCTTAGAAAGATCATGAAATCTGTGAACAAAGAGGGTTTTACTTCTTCCTTGATTTCTGTGTTGGTGTCTGACATTGATTGGGAGAAATTCTCAGCCATTATTGCTTCAAATATTCTGTTCCTTTCTTTCTTCTGGTATTTTCATTATGCATATGTAACATCATTTGTAATAGTTCTAGGTATTCCATTTTGTGATTTTTTTTTTTTTTTTTTTTTAGGCTTTTGTTTTGTTTTTCAGTTTTGGAAGTTTCTGTTGACATATCCTTAAGGACAGAGATTCTTTTTTCAGTGATGAGCAGTCTACTAATGGAGCTGTCAAAGGCATTGTTCATTTCTGTAATAGTGTTTTTGATCTCTAACATCTCTTTTTGGTTCTTTCTTAGGATTTCCAACTCTCTTACTTATATTACACATCTGTTCTTTCATGTTGTCTACTTTTTCCATCAGAGCCCTTAGCATGTTAATCAGTTGTTTTGAATTCCTGGTCTGATCATTGCAATATCCCTTCCATGCCTGCCTTCTGTGCTTGCTCTGACTCTTCAAACTGTGCTCTTTGCCTTTTAGTATTCCTTGTAAGTTTTAGTTGAAAGGTAGAAATGATATATTAGGTAAAAGAGGCTTTGGTAAATGGGCCTTAATGTAGTGATAAGGTACGGAGGAGTGGTAGCACTGTGTAGTCCTGTGATCTAGTCTCAGTCTTGTTGAGTTTATGGCCCTGGACTGTGACCTTCAGCAGTGCTCCTCAATCCCCTCTATTTTAAGTGGGAAGGATTGCTAGAGTGGCTTGGAATTGTGTATTTGCATTCTCCCAGGTTGATTAGACTCTGGTAAAATTCCTATAGGTTAAGTGCTGGTAAAATAGTTTTTGTTGAGGGCAGGCCTTCTTAAGAGGAACAGAATGCTCTGGCATATTTCAAAATGCTTACTTCTCTCCCCCTGCTGTAAGCATGAGGGGATTTTTCTCTAGTCTTTACTGTAAGAACTTGATAGAACTTTTGGAGATAAAAAAGTCTGACAGTTCTCCATGACTGGGTCATCTTGTGGTTTTTAACTCTTGGACTTGTCTGACTGCGTGTCTAGCAATTCATCAATTATAGTTTAGATTTTTTACTCAATACTGGTTCCTGCTGAGGTTTCCCCTCATGGATTTCTGCTCTATTAGTTTGTGATTCTCTGTATTTGCCCCTCTGTTTCTCTTTTTTGGAGCACTGGTTTACACTGTAACCTCACTTCTCTGGTAGATCTAAGAAGAGTTGTTGACTTTTTGGTTTGTTCAGCTTTTATCTTGTCAGGATGGAGTGGCAACTTATAAGCTCCTTACATGTTGGACCAGAAACTGAGAGGTAGATCTATTTTTTAAAAATAATTTTCTCTTAAATAAATATTGTTCTGGCACTGCTGAAAAACCAGAACCAGGAACGTTTGTACTATTAGACCTTTTAGGGGGAGACTAATGGCTTAATGGCGTTACCTTATAGACTCAGAGCTAAGCATCACCAAACTGTTCAGTATCCCGATAATTGTAAAGTAAAGAAGGATGATAAATTGTCCTAGCAGTTAGTTTACCTAACTTCTTGAAAACCGCAGATGCTGATAGATAACTGGCTGACTTACAGAACACCACATAAAGTGTAAAATACATAAGATAACCTCTTAGAAATTTGGTGATGATAAAATTAAATGGTTCTTGGGGCGCCTGGCTGGTTCAGTTGGGAGAGCATGTGACTCTTAATATCAGGGTCATGATTTTGAGCCTCATGTTGGGAATAGTGGTTACTTAAGTAAATAAATAAACTAAAAAAAAGTAAACGATTGTTTAGTACAATAACTCTTTGGTAAATGAATTCATTATCCCAAAGCTAATATTGTTATTTAAAAGAAATGGAAATTGTTTTTTCAATTATAGGATAATGTTAAGCACAAAGACTATATTGACCATCAGAAGGATAAAGTTGCTTTAACTCTGGCCCGTCTAGCCCGCCATGTTGAAGTGGAGAAACAACAGAAGGAAGAGAAGAATAGAGCATTCAGGGTATGTGGCTAATTAAATTGGTACTTTATCAAATCATGGAATTATTTATAATAAAATTGTAACAAATTTGCCATTAAAAAATGTATAATTGAATCCAAGTTCAGCATGGACTCTAGATAATAGCTCATCATTTTAGTGTAGTACCTCGTGATAGCTTTTTATATTTCTATCTTTAGTTAGATTCTGATCATATATGTATACAGGAGGAAAAAAATAATTGAGTGGACTTTATTTTGGGGAATTAACAGTCACCAGATTTCTTATAGCAGGTGAATAATTAAGAGTTTCTGGTTTCTACATCATAAGAGTGAAAAAGAGTTTATTGGTGCTTTTGTAGACATAAGCTGTTAAAAGGTTATTTTCTACTAAATAGAATCAAACCACTTTCTCAAACTTCAGCCTGCGGAAAAAAAACCTTCAGCCTGCCCCTTCAGACTAAATATATTACTAAAAAAAAAATAGAAATTTCAATCAGGTTTGTACAAGAGATGCTATGTGTAAAATGAAGCCTAATATAGAATCTTCTGATGATATAAATCTTTTTCTTCACTTGCATTAGAAGGCCCCAGATGAATCACTTAAAGAATCTCTAAATACTGGGACACCTGGATGGCTCAGTCAGTGGAGCATGTGACTCTTGACCTAGGGATCTTGAGTTTGAGCTCCATGTTGGGGGTAGAGTTAACTTAAAAAAAAATTTTTTTTTTTTAAATAAAAATAGGGACGCCTGGGTGGCTCAACAGTTAAGCCTCTCCCTTTGGCTCAGGGCATGATCCTGGGGTCCCAGGATCGAGTCCCACATTGGGCTCCCTGCGTGGAGCCTGCTTCTCCCTCTGCCTGTGTCTCTGCATCTCTCTCTCTCTGTGTCTCTCATGAATAAATAAAATCTTTTGAAAAAAATAAATGAAATAAAATAAAAATAAAAGAATCCCTCAATACTGACAAGAATCTGTTAGAAGTAAAAAGTTGATGAGTTGGGTAAATAAAGCTCTTCATCCTGGGAGTTTTTTTTGTTTCTTTTTGGTTTTTTTAAGATTTAATTTGTTCATTTGACATAGAGCACACAAGCAGGGGGAGTGGCAGGCAGAGGGAAAGGGAGAAACAGGCTCTCCACTGAGCAGAGAACCTGACATGGGGCTCCATCCCTGAACCTTGGGATTATGACCTGAGCCAAAGGCAGGTGCTGAACCGATTGAGCCACCCATGTGCCCCCATCCTAAGAGTTTAAAAATGGAAATTGAGTGCTGCCTGGCTGGCTTAGTCAGTAAAGCATGCCACTCTTGATCTCAGGGTTGTGAGTTCAAGAGTCCTACATTGCGTGTAAAACTTATTTTTAAAAAAATAGAAATAAAATCATGGCTCTTCCAGCAGCTGTTTGGATTTCACTTAGCTTTGATAGACTTTGGGCTTTAATCTATAAAGGGACAGAGTTGGAGATGATCTCCCGGATTAAGATAAGCACTATGATTTTATATATTTTTTAAAGATTTTACTTATTCATGAGAGAGACACAGAGAGAGGCAGAGACATAGAGGGAGAAGCAAGCTTCCGGTGGGGAACCTGATGTGTGACTCGATCCCAGGACCACAGGGTCAGGACCTGAGCCAAAGGCAGACGCTCAATAACTGAGCCACCCAGGCATCCCTGTGATTTTATAATTTTAACATCTTATTTTAATTCCTGTCCATTGGTTATCATGGAGGAATTCATATATTTCTATAGCCTTTGTTTTAGTATCTCCTAATCTGGTATAGAATAAATTAATATTCTTTACATTTAGAAGTAGATTTGTTTGGGAACTTTATAATATAATACCAATTAAATTAGAGCATAGTATTGTAATTGTATGTTTAAAATGCTTAATGCAAGGACGTCTGGATGCCTCAGCTCAATTGGTTAAGCGTCTGCCTTCGGCTCAGGTCATGATCCCGGAATCCCCGGATTGAGCCCCACATCAGGCTCTCTGCTCAGTGAGGAGTCTGCTTCTGCCCCTGCCCCTCACCTTGCACATGCTTGCTAGCTTTCTCTCAAATAAATAAAATCTTAAAAATAAATAAATAGAATGCTTAATGCATAGAGATATTAAAAAAACAGGATTCTTTCCTGGCTTTAAGGAAGATTCTTTCCCAAAACTATGTTAATTATATCTTTTTAATGGGGAAAGTCTCTATTTGCATGATTTGCAAGCTATCCTTTCCCACAAATTTCCTGAATGGTTCTAGCTTCTCTTCCCAGGCAGTGTTCTGACATAGATAGTAAAATATCTGTAATGGGTTCAGAATTTTACAGGCACTGTGGTAACCAGGGCTTTTCTCAAGGGTGGTTTCAGCTTCCACCCATGTAAATATTCATTCATTCTACTAAAGACTTGACCTCAGCATTGAAGAAAGTTTTTTGAGATTCTGAAATTTTTGTTTAACCAATTGTAAAGAATAAAAACATATCTAGATTTTTATTTTCTAAAAGAAAAACTGACAGGTATCTTAGTTCATTTCTTGCTATCCATTCATGATTTTTAAAAATTTGGTTTCCTGTATATTTAACTTACTTACTTACTTACTTATTTACTTATTCACGAGAGATGGAAAGAGAGGCAGAGACACAGGCAGAGGAAAGAGGAAGAAGCAGGCTCTCTGCAGGAGCCTGATGTGGGACTTGATCCCCAACCCTGGGATCAGGCCCTGAGTCAAAGGCAGATGCTTAACCACTAAGCCATCCAGGCATCCCTTTAACTTATTTTTTAAAACTAGATGACAGAAAACAAATGAAACAAACTACTCAGGAAGATAATGAAACTAAAATAAAAATGATTGTTGAGGAATTCTAGTGGCTGATAACTCTAACTAAAACTAGATAATAGAAAATACCTTTCAACTATTCTTAGGCCTTGGTGAATTATTGATGTCTTATTAAGGTGAATTTTTAAAATCTTTTGTGGTGGAACGGTTTTAAAGAAAGAGAGAAAAAAAAAAACACGTTAAAATCTTCACTGGATATGGGGCACCTGACTGGCCCAGTAGAGTGTGCAACTCTTGATCTCAGGGTCATGAGTTCGAGCCCCATGTTATGTATGGAGCCTACAGAAAATTAAAAAAAAAAAAAAAAAAAAGGCACAACAACTTTTCACTGGATGAATCACTTCCAGAGAGAATGTTGTGTTAACTACTTGATCATCTACCAGCTTTGCTTATTCACACTCTAGGAGTTAAGGTGACTTGCAAGAAGGGATATAACACTCAAATTTGGGGAAGAAGCTTTTGTAACGGGAAAAGGATGGCTTATTTGAGGATGACTTCAACCATTAAATGTTTTCTGAGCATTGGCTATGGCCACAGAGTTCAAATTCTATTTTAAAAAATGCCAGAGGGGGATCCCTGGGTGGCGCAGCGGTTTGGCGCCTGCCATTGGCCCAGGGCGCGATCCTGGAGACCTGGGATCGAATCCCACATCGGGCTCCCGGTGCATGGAGCCTGCTTCTCCCTCTGACTATGTCTCTGCCTCTCTCTCTCTCTCTGTGACTATCATAAATAAATAAAAATTAAAAAAAAAATGCCAGAGGGATCCCTGGGTGGCGCAGCGGTTTAGCGCCTGCCTTTGGCCCAGGGCGGGATCCTGGAGACCAGGGATCAAATCCCACATCGGGCTCCTGGTGCATGGAGCCTGCTTCTCCCTCTGCCTCTGTCTCTGCCTCTCTCTCTCTCTCTGTGTGCCTATCATAAATAAATAAAAAATTTAAAAAAATAAAAAATAAAAAAATAAAAAATGCCAGAGAACATTTTTAAAAACCTATTTATTTTTAGTTTTTGGTAGTTCTTTAAAATAAGTAGGCTGTTAACTGGCATGTGGTAGTACTGGTAGTATTTGATTTTATTAAGTTTTTATTGTGATAGATTTTGTAAGGAACTTTGGTAAGAGTGCATTAGAAAATGTCTTTAGAGTCTACCAGAAGCTTGCCTTATTGCTTTCTCTGGATAAACTAGCTCTGTTCTCCATGATGTGTTATTCAGAACACTAATGCTATAGGATGCACTTTGAAAAAAAAGTATTTAATGATTTGTTGAGATACTGCATATTCCCAGTGTGGAAAATTATATGCACGTTAACGCTTCAGGGCTTTGGAAGTCCTGTGCTAAAGGAACTGTTTAAATTTTGCATTAAAATGAGTGTTTATATACTTAATTTGGTTATAGAGAATTATTTTTAATGAATATAATGCTTGTTAACATCTTTGAGAATTAGTATTTTATGGTATACTTTAACAATATTGTGTAGATTTTTTTCAGATTGAAATCTTGAATCTCCCTGTTTCACTACTTAAACCATTTCTGATAGAAGATCCTGTTGCATTGTTAATTAGACCTTTCATTATTCTGGCCTATATCTTGCAAATCTAGCATTTGTGACTTTGTGATTTCTTTTTAAGAACAAAACCTTATGGAGATGCGATATGGTATACTGGTTAAGTGCATGAATTCTAGAATCATTATAAGATTCTGAATCCTGGCGTTGTTATTTATCCTTAGGCAATTTATTTGACCTTTCTGTAACTCGGGTTTCCCATTCTACAATACAAGCAATAATAGTATCTTTCTCACAGAGTTATTGTGAGAATGAAATTTAAAATGCTTTTAGAATCATAACTAGCATGTGGTAAGTGGTTTTAGTAAGTGTTAGCATAATTAGGGAGTAAGCAAATAGATTAATAGATTTAAAATAATATATGGAAAGACTTAGAGACTTTAACTGTCTGAAGCTTAAGTCTAGTTTCATGGTTGACAGTGGCTTGCTGCCTCTTTGTAAATAAAATTTTATCGGAACATAGCAATGCTCATTTGTTTACGTATTCTCTGTGGCTGCTTTCATGGCAGAGTTGAGGAGTTGCAGTAGAGTTGAGCTGCAAAACCTAAAATATTTACTTTCTGGCCTTTATATAGAAAAAGTTTGCCAACCCTAGATCTAGGTGGTGATAAATGCTTTATATTGGTACATTCTAAGTACTAATGAAATCTACTCTTACTAATACTATTCACTGAAAAAATATTTAATAGGCTTCTGTATACTTCAGACTGTATGTGGAAACTTTGAATAGAATATATAAAAATTTAGGGGGCACTTGGGTGTGGCTCAGATGGTTTAGTGTCTGCCTTTGGCTTGGGTCATGATCCTGGAGTCCTGGGATTGAGCGCTGCATTGGGCTCCCTGTTCAGCAGAGAGTCAGCTTCTCCCTCTCCCTCTATTCCTTGCACTGCTAATGTTCTTTCTCTTAGTATCTCCCTGTCTCAAATGAATAAATAAAATCTTTTTTTAAAAATGTATAAAACTTTAAAAATGAAAATATTTGTATTTCTATTCCCAGAGATAGTCGTTGACATTTTATATATTTTCAGCCTCTGTTCCCCCTCTGCAGATAGAGATTTATAGACCTTGAAAAATTAATCTTTATTTATATTTGACCTCATTTGGTGACCTACTTGATATAAAAAATATATTCCTACTTCATCAAAAGTTTGGTTTGTGTTTCTAATTGACTTTCATGAAATGGATATACCATAATTAAACTACTCTATTGTTGGAGATGTAGGTTATGGCAAAATTTTGTGCAAATACAAATGATATTGGGATCAGCATGTCAGAGCATAAACCTTTGTTTTGACTTACCTCTTTGGGATAGATGTCTAGAATGTAGAGTTATAGGGATAAAGGATAATCAGTATTTTCTCATCACTGATATATTAACATCCTTTTCTCAAGAAAACCAAGTTAGTAATCATAGGTTAACTGATTTTCTTCTTAATACCTTTAGGAAAAAATCGATTTTCAGCACGCTCATGGGTTACAAGAATTGGAATTTATTCGAGGACATTCTGATACAGAAGCAGCAAGACTGTGTGTGGACCAGTGGCTAAAAATGCCAGGTACTCTTTAGAGATCAGAGTGGAACACTGAGGTTACTGAGCTTCCCTAAAGCTTTATGGGGTTATAGCTGTATTATTCAGTTGCTAGTACATACATAAAAGTATTGAAATTTAGTTTCAGTGATACTTAATGGCCTACTTCACCAATTGTCTTCCTACATTGACAAAAGTATATTTTGAATATAATAGGTCATCCTTGACCTCATTAGATATTGCTCATTTATTTACTTGTGTTATTTCAGTTATTACATGAAATAGTTCATGTGTCTGTGGGAGAGATTTTAATAGATTTGAGGTCAAGAAAGCTTTCTCTAATGAAATGGAATTTAAGCTGAGATCTAAAGGATTAGTGTTTTCTTATTTATTCATCAGTGCAGTCTGTGTAGATATTTTATAAGAACATGTCCACATGAGAGACATCTAAAGCATTGGGTAGCCTCTTAACTAACTCTACAGACCTAAGGTTCCCAAAAGAGTCACTATGGAACATTTTCCCCAACCAGATAATTAGGTTTTATTTTTTTTTTACTTTTTGTATTTTTTGGTGGAATTTTTAAGATCCAGTAGGACACTCTCACTATGACCGCTTTTCTAGCCTGTGTTGTAGAAGTAACACTGAGCCTTTAAAAGGCTTGGGATATCCACAGAAACCTTAGCTGTGGATTTAATCCAGTAGAATGTTTAATTGCAGAAAGTCATTAGAAATGCAATGCTCAACTTGAACCTGATATCTTGTTCTACAGTTTTCAGGGGCATCTGGGTGGCACAGTTGGTCATAGTGTCCAAATCTTGATTTTTGACTCAGGTCACTGTCTTGGGGTCCAGGGATTGGGCTTGGCGTTCAGTGGGAAGTCTACTCTGAGATTCTCTTTCCCTCTGTCCCCTCCACCCCCCAGGTCACATTCTCTCTCCCTCTCTTTCTCTCAAATGAATAAATCTTTAAAAATAAATAAATATAGTTTTCAGAAGGCTTTTCTTTGAATCAAATTATCACTGATAAGGTAATTCCAAAGTTTTTACCCTGTTATGTTCATTAATAAGTTTGTATGTCTGTCTCTTCTTTCAGACTACATACTCTGTAGTATGGGGAGACAGAGACCAAGGTTTATTAGTCCTTTTTTGCTCAACTTAGAGATACTCAGTAAATGTTTGAATATTATCCAATGTAAGCTATAAACATTTGCATATGAACACAGAAAGAAGCCTAGAATTTAGGATCCAAATGTGACTGTCATTCAAGTAAACAAAAGAATTGTTTAGTATTCCAGACCTATTTTATCAAAAAATACTATGATACCTGGTTATGCCTCTTGAGGTGTTCTAGTTAAAGCTCATATTTAAAAAAGAAAACATCCCCCTAGATGCATTCTGTTCTCAGTAGAAATTAATGACTTAATTCAGTGGTTTTACTTTAGCTACTTTAGAATCGCCTGGGAACTTTTAAGTATATACCTGTGCCTCATCTCCAGAGATGATTCTAGGGCATCTGTAGTTTTGGGAAAAGATTCGTAGGTAATTTTGATAGGAAAATGGAGTAGAACTATAAGGCTTTATCATTTCCAAGATATCTTCTAAAAATATTTTATATCATGCAAATCTAACATCTTTTAAGTCCTGTCTAGACTCTTTAGATCTGATGCCGTACCTCCAGATTGACAGAATATTTGAATTCACTGTAAAATGTATTCATGGGCATATGTTTATGTATTTGTCTGAGCAGGTCAGTGGTAACAAATGACTCATTTTAACTGTCTCTTTATGATTCTTGGCGAAACTTGGTATTTTACATATCTTCAGGTCACACCTGATTCATTGGTAGCTGATAAGCTTGAGCCTGGAGTTAAGGGCTTTAGTTATATTTGTTTTATGTGATTGTTTTATTTTTTTGCTTGCTCCCTTGCAACAACACTATAGAACTGAAGTTTAGGATCTATTGCTAGAACAGCTGCTTTAACATTGGGCTATATTGGTATGGTGCTATTCCATAAGTTAGCTTTGGAGAGTGCTGAAATGTTTGAATAGGGTATAGCTGGGAATACAGAGGTGAGTCATTGTTCTCTTTAATTATAAAAAATGAGGTTCTACTTCTAAATAGCATTAAGGGACTTGTTCAATCTATTCCAAAGTATCTAGCTATTGTAATTCATCCCTTTCATTAGAAGTAGTTTAAGTACTTTATTTATATTTACTCTACTGAAATTCATCTTTTATAGACCTTTATAGTTAGGCTAGTTTGCATACATTTAAATACTTAGTAACTTAAAAACAATACTTTAAGGAAAATACTTAAATTTCTCTATTTTGCCTTTCCATGGGTAAATCTTATTTTCTCTGAATTGATTATTTTCTCTAATTTTATTTTTATCCAGAACTTTTACTGGCTAAATAAAGATCTTAATGGGCAACTTCTAGAATGTGGATAGACAGTAATTAAAAATTGTCATAATTCTGACTACATTAAAAAAATAAAGATAAGAAGGTGTATTGTCTTTAATGCGTCTTTAAGATTAAAATATGATTAATGCTATACTATGCTGTTCATTGTTTGTTGGCAGAACATATTTATAAGCATTTTGGCAGTTTTTAATGGAGCCTCCCCCCTCCCCCCAAGGACTAAAACAGCAGAAAAGCAGTTGAAACCTTAAATTATTATATAAGCCATTTGGAGATCTTAAAACTAGATGATGTTAAAAGAATAATAATCTATCCTATTTAAATCCTTAGGGGCTTTGTAGAAACTACCATAAAGATAATACCCAGTTTTCTGTTCTATGAGACATTCAAGGCATTTAAACAGTCTAAAGGGAGTCAATAATCTAACCATCTGTGTATAACCATCTGACATACAGTCAGAATCCTGCTTGCAGTTTTACATTTCATGGTTTGTGTAATGTGACTCTAGATTTTCCATCCTACAGCATGCATGGGATAAATTTTGTTCCAGGGGTATTAGTCTACAAGAGTTGTAAGATGAATACTTAAAGGATGAAAAATGAGCCAGGATAAAGGGAGATTAATTCAGAGAGACTAGTGAAAGGGCTGCCTGGCTGGCTCATTCCATAGAGCATATGACTCTGGATCTTAGGGTCATACAGCCCTATAATGGGTGTAGGGTTTACTTTTTTAAAAAAGAGAGGAAAAAGAAATAGTGATGGGCAAACTTTGAAAGGAGAAAAGAAAGGGATAAAATAAAAGAAAGGAGAAAGATAGTAAGTAAATCTCTGCTTTGTGTTCTGTAAATTTATTACTGAGAACTGCATTACTTAATATCCAGATTGGAACTAACTGATCAGTGGCTGGTTTCCTAAGAAAGTACCACTTTTATTCTTCTTGCATCCCTGAACTCTCCACTCCTCCCCACTCTCCTAGTTACATTTTTAACATAATTTTCAGAGAACTCAGATCCTTTATAATATAGGTAAACCTTCTAATGTGTTTAAGATAGTTAATAGAGGAAAAAAGAATTAGAAGATCTTTTCCAGTTTATATAAATGAAAAGGTAAGTAGTGGCTTTATAGAGCAACTGATTTTCTAATCAGTGTTTGATCTTTGACATTTCTTGGCTATTGAACTTAAAGAAACAGATTTTTTTTTCCCCTCAAGAGAATGTTACTTAAAGATGTTAACAGCTTCCAGGACACCTGGCTGGCTTGGTCAGTAGAGCATGCAACTCTTGATCTCAGGGTTTTAGTAACCTCTACATTGGGTATAGAGATTACTAAAAAAAAGAAAAATTAAATGAATAAATTTAATCTCCATCACATACTAAAAAAAGAAAGGAAGGAAGGCTCCTGGCCGGCTCAGTCAGTAGAGCAATGTGACCCTTGATCTTGGGGTTGTGAGTTTGAGCCCCATGTTGGGTGTAGAGATTACTTTAAAAATAACATCATTTATGGGATCCCTGGGTGGCGCAGTGGTTTAGCGCCTGCCTTTGGCCCAGGGCGCGATCCTGAAGACCTGGGATCGAATCCCATGTCGGGCTCCCGGTGCATGGAGCCTGCTTCTCCCTCTGCCTATGTCTCTGCCTCTCTCTCTCTCTCTCTCTCTCTCTCTCTCTCTGTGTGACTATCATAAATAAATAAAAATTAAAAAAAAATAACATCATTTAGATTATCATTTAATATCATTTAATTATCATTTATATAGGCACCTTGGGTGACTCAGTAGGTTAACCATCTGACTTTTGATTTCGGCTCAGGTCCTGATCTCATGGTGTGAGATCAAGCCCCACATCAGGCTCCACTCTGGACATGGAGTCGGCTTAAGATTCTCTCCGCCCCCCTACCTTCCCCCGCTCCCCAACCGACTCACTTAGCTCTCTCCCTCTCTCTCAAAAAAAAAAAAAAAAAGAAAAAGAAAAAGAAAAAGAAAAAAAATGTTAACAACTTTACTTGTCCGAGGGGTCACCTGCGTAGCTCAGTGGGTGAGCATCTTCCTTTAGCTCAGGTCGTGATCCTGGGATTGAATCCCACATTGGGGATTGAATCCCCTGCAGGGAACCTACTTCTCTCCCTCTGCCTATGTCTGCCTCTGTCTCTCTCTGTCTCTCATGAATAAATAAATAAAAATCTTAAAATAAAAAAAAGCTTTATTTGTCTCAGGTAGCTATTTTTAAGTGATCATATTTTTTATAAGAAAGCCAATAAACATTTAATAACAATTAGCATCACCCAGATGCTGTTGTATCATAATTTATATTGTTTTGTCATAATTTTGATTACCAATTCAAAGGACAAGTATCTGAAGTAGGAACTTAAGAATTTGTATTCCAATGATACAGGACTCAAAGCAGGAACAATTAATTCTGGAACAAGAAGTTCATTCCGAAGAGGAGGCCAAATGCGGGTGTCTGGAAAACCAATTTTATGTCCCATAATGCACTGTAACAAGGAATTTGATAATGGGCACCTTCTCTTAGGACATTTGAAAAGGTGAGTATGATACTCAATAGTGGATGCTGAAAAGCAAATGAGTTTTACAAAGTGATTTCATAAAATGAAAGCATAATACATCTGTGTCATTGTAATCATAACTTTATATTGCAAACTCGAATTGTTTTGTGCTCTTCCGATAGTTGCTTTAAATTTACATTTCTTAGGTTTCCTAGAAGGCTTAAACTCAGATATTTTTTCTAGTGATACTCTCTTTCAAGGCATGTAGCCTTTAAGTATGTATTTATTCTTAATATGTATCATAAAATTCGGAACAGAATTTTTACACTTATAAGTAGTTGAATCATTTTTAGAGAAATCCAGCCCATAAATACAAATTTCAAAAGACACAGAGCACTTAGAGATATTTGGTCTAGACTAAAGAAAGCTAATATGGTATTACAAAGCAAATGTTAAAGGCAAACCAAATGTAGCAAAATTCATAATATTCTATTTATGAAACCTACCTTATTAATTTACTGAATTTTTGAATAGTAGAGCTTGAGAAAGTAAATATCAAGGGAAGGCAATATTAAAGGCATTAAACATTCTTACCTTCATATTCTCTCCTAATAGTTTAAATATATGAATTGAGAGTTTGGGGGCTCTCAGCCATTATCATTTCCAGATGCATCAACCTACTTATGAATTAACCTACCTGTAAAGGCTCCTAGAACGAGCTTCAGCATTCTACAAATAACTGGGTACCATACTGTATCTAAAGTATTTTTAAATCTCCAACTTTAAAATGGCACAAACTTAAAATGATTAAACTGAACATTAAAGGGATTAAAAACATTTTTAGGAAACAAGTGTGTGCCAGAAATCTTGACATGAGATTATTATTAAATTGGTTCATTTACAACTATTTGTGAATTTTCTGGTAAATAAGGCAAAAAGGAAAAGATGATGACTCTATAATCTTCAAACTGGAATCTCATCAGTTTGGCAAGACATACTTAAGTCCATTTTAATGGATCTTGCGGTACTTTTACAAAATCTTGAGCTCACTATTGGTCACTGTTTGAAGGGATTGCATGGCATTTCGGAGCCATTTGATATTTCTTTAAGTTGAACATATTTCAGTAAAGTAAAAATTTCTTAGTGTGTATGTGTGTTTGTGTGTAAACAAATAAACAAGTGCTTAACAAATGAAACAGTACAGTGTGGATCCTAAAATGCGGACTTCTCTAACGTTACCTCTCTTGCTGAGTAGGTTTGATCACTCTCCATGTGATCCAACAATTACACTACATGGACCATTCACCAATTCCTTTGCTTGTGTAGTGTGTTACAAAAATTTTGTTACTCAACAGCAATATAGGGATCACCTTTTTGCTAAGGTAAGAGCATGTCCTAAGTTAAGAATAGGTATTTTTTCCTAGAGAACCATGGAATTCGGTATAGGTGTTTTCTTGCTGCTCTGAATTACCTATAATCAGATAATCACCAGTGATACACATAAGGATCAAAACTATGGTTATTTATGGAGAATAAAATGATTTGGAACATTAATTTTCTGTGGGCTGATAAACTTAATTACTGAAAGCCGGCAGTCCCAGAGATTATCATAGAAACCCTTTCTTTGATGGAGTTGCTCTGCCGAATTAACCTTGTTCAGATGCTTATAATGAGAACTAGAACCTTGGTGTTAAGTCCACTGCATTTCACTGCCTTTTGAAATGTTGGAACCATGTAGTAAATAATTCCTTTTTAATGCTAGTATTAAGAAATCTAAAAGGCTGTTTTATGTAACTCTCATTAAACATTAAATCTCAAGGGATATAAGTTGATTCATGGCATATGCAAATCTGTGTAATATATAGTTCTGTATTACCATATTTGAAATTATGTATCTTTAATGATTTATTCACATTACAGAATGTTAGTTGTGTAATATGTTCACTGGGAAAAAATTTTTTAAGCTTTTATTTTATTATTATTATTATTTTTTTAAATTTTTTTTATTTATTTATGATAGTCACAGAGAGAGAGAGAGAAAGGCAGAGACACAGGCAGAGGGAGAAGCAGGCTCCATGCACCGGGAGCCTGACGTGGGATTCGATCCCGGGTCTCCAGGATCGCGCCCTGGGCCAAAGGCAGGCGCTAAACCACTGCGCCACCCAGGGATCCCTATTTTATTATTTTTTTAAGACACATTTATTCAGCATCATGATCAGACTATTACATTTAGCAATCAACAGCATGGGTGCAAAAAAAAAAATCTACATTAAAACCCTTTGTTGGAATGCTTTACACTTTCCACAGAACAGAAACTAAAATAACCTGTTATACAATTAGTCACAAATACAGTCCTCGAGTTTTTTGCCCATACACATGAGTATTGTCTAAAACATGTCTTTGTAGCAGCTAGGCCCTGCCACCACTGTGCTTGGCTGAGTTCACAAATCTGTTGTAACCTGTAGCTTCCCTGTCACTTCTCTGGCTCTCCTCTCCTGCTAAGCTTTATTTCCTGGCAGTAATTAAAACCTTCTGCCACTGCCATAGCTGCTGCTGCTGCTGCTGCTGGAACCACCATAGCCACCTCGGTTTTGTGGTCTGGCAAAATATTGGCCTCCACCACCATGGGGGCCAGAGCTTCTGCCTCCAAAATTTCCTCCTTTCATGGATCCAAAATTTGGGAATAGATTGTTGTAATTGCCAAAATCGTTATAGCTTCCGCCACCTCCAAAGTTGCTTCCTTCATTACCAAACCCATTCTAGCCATCCCCACTGCCACCATATCCACTACCACCTCGACCACTGAAGTACCCTCCACGACCAAAGTTGTCATTCCCACCAAAACCACCTCCACGACCACCACCAAAGTTTCCAGAACCACTTCGGCCTCTTTGGCTGGACGAAGCACTAGCCATCTCTTGCTTCGATAGGGCTTTCCTTACTTCACAGTTGTGACCATTCACAATGTGGTATTTTTGAATGATAATCTTGTCTACAGAGTCATGGTCATCAAATGTCACAAAAGCAAAACCTCTCTTTTTGCCACTGCCTCGGTCAGTCATGATCTCAATCACTTCAATTTTCCCATACTATTCAAAATAATCTCTTAGATGATGTTCTTCAGTGTCTTCTTCAATGCCACCAACAAAAATCTTTTTCACAGTTAAGCGGGCACCAGGTCTTTGAGAATTTTCTCAGGAGACAGTCCTCTTTGGTTTCACAACTCTTCCATCCACCTTGTATGGCCTTGCGTTCATGGCTGTGTCCACCTCCTCCACGGCGTACGTGACAAACCCAAAGCCTCTAGAGCGCTTGGTGTTGGGGTCTCTCATTACCACACAGTCCGTAAGCATCCCCCATTGCTCAGAATGGCTCCTCAGACTCTCATCAGTTGTTTCAAAGCTCAAACCTCCAATGAAGAGCTTCTGCAGCTGCTCAGGCTCTTTAGGAGACTCTGACTTAGACATGATGGCGGTGAGAGGGGAGACTTTAACGATGCTAACTCGGCGGCGTCCGGGGCAGAAAGCTAAGTTTTTATTTTAATCACTTGATGCTCATGATGACAAATGTCCTCTTCAATCCCCATCACCTATTTTACCCATCCCCCCATTCGCTTCCCTTCTAGTAACCATCAATTTATTCTCTTTAGGTAAGAGCCTGTTTCTTGGTTTCTCTCTCTCTTTTTCCCTTTGCTCATTTGTTTTGTTTCTTAAATTCCACATACGAGTGAAATTATATGGTATTTGTCTTTTCTCTGACTTTGCTTAGCATTACACACTCTAGCTCTAGCCACGTCATTGCAAATGGCAAGATTTCATCCTTTTTGATGGCTGAATAATATTCCATGCGGGGGTGTGTGTGTGTGTGTGTGTGTGTGTGTGTGTGCCGCATCTTCTTTATCCATTCACTAATTGGTGGATACTTGCAGTATTATAAATCATGCTGCTATAAATATGGGGGTGTAGTATCCATTTGAATTAGTGTTTTTGTATTTTTTGGATAAATACCCAGCAGTGCAGTTACTAGGTCATAGGGTAGTTCTATTTTTAGCTTTTTGAGGAACCTTAATGCTGTTTTCCACAGTGGCTGCACTTGCAGTTTGCATTTCCACCAAAAATGCACACGGGTTCATTTTTCTCCACATCCTTTCCAATGCTTGTTTCTTTTGTTGATTTTAGCCATTGTGACAGGTATAAGGTGGTATCTCATAGTAGTTTTGATTTGCATTTCCCTGATGACGAGTGAGGTTGAGCATCATTTCATGTATCTCTTAGCCATCTGGATATCTTCTTTGGAGAAATGTCTGTTCATGTTTTCTGCCCATTTTTTAATTGGACCATGTGTTTTGGCTTTTGAGTTTAAATTATTTGTGTATTTTGGATACTAACCCTTTATCAGATATGTCATTTGCAAATGTTTTCTCCCATTTAGTAGGTTGCCTTTTTTAATTCTGTTGATTGTTCCCTTCACTGTGCAGAAACTTTCTATTTTGATGAAGTCCCACTAGTTTATTTCTGCTTTTATTTCCTTGCCTCAGGAGACACATCTAGAAAATGTTGCTATGGCCAGTGTCAGAGAGATTACTGTCTGTGCTGTCTTCAAGGGTTTTTATGGTTTCAGGTCTTACATTTAGGTCTTCAATCCATTTTAAATTCTATATATGGTGAAAGAAAGTGGTCGTTTCATTCTTTTGCATGTAACTGACCAGTTTTCCCAATACCATTTGTTGAAGAAACTGTCTTTCCCACTGGATTTTCATTTCTCCTTTTTTTTTCTTTTTTTAAAAGATTTTATTTATTTATTCATGAGAGACACAGAGAGAGAGAGAGATTGAGAGAGAGGCAGAGACACCGGCAGAGGGAGAAGCAGGCTCCATGCAGGGAGCCTGACGTGGGACTCCATCCTGGGTCTCCAGGATCAGGCCCTTGGCTGAAGGCGGTGCTAAACCACTGAGCCACCCAGGCTGCCCTCATTTCTCCTTTTTCAAAGACCATATAATTGTGGGTTTATTTCTGGATTTTCTGCTGTGATCCATTGATCTATGTGTCAGGTTTTATGCTAGTACCGTGCTGTTTTGATTACTATACTTTTGTAATATAACTTGAAGTCTGGAATTGTGATACCTCTAGTTTAGCTTTTCTTTTTCAAGATTGCTTTGATTGTTCACAGTTATTTGTGGTTCCATGTAAATTTTAGGATTTTTTTTTGTTCTGTGAAAAATGCTATTGTTATTTTGATGGAGATTGCATTAAATTTGTAGATTGCTTTGGGTAGTATAGACATTTTAACAATATTTGTCCTTCCAGTCCATGATCATGAAATGTCTTTCCATATTTTTACACCATATTGATTTCTTTCATCAGTGTTCTATAGTTTTCAGAGTACAGGTTTTTTAACTCTTGGTTAAGTTTCATTTCTAGATATTTTATTGTTTTTGATGTGACTGATTTAATATTTGCAAAACAGTCAGTGTGATATGTCATTAAGAGAAAGTATAAAAAAACATCATTTCAGTAGATACAGAAAAAGCATTTAATAGTACAGCATCCATTCATGATAAAAATCCTCAATGCTAGAGGTTCTAGAGTAGCATAACCTCAACATAATAAAGGTCATGTATGAGAAACTCACAGCTAACATTCTCATTGGTGAAAAACTGAGATCTTTTCCTCTAAGGTCAGGAACAAGACAAGAATGTCTATTCTTAGCACTTTTATTTTATATAAGATAAAGTGTCTGAATTGTATAATTAAGAAAAACAGTGTATTGTAAACGTGAATACTTAAATATTTGTTGAATCAGTGCATACATTTTAGATCAATGAACAACATTCTATATGAATATATTATATAGTTCATTTAATTTTGTTCGATGTATTGCTTCAATTTTTCTATTAAAAACAATACCACTTTAAATATCTTGGTAGCTAAAACCCTATAATAAATCACAGCTGTGATTACAACTATATGCAAAGTGCTGTGAGTCCTAGCAAACCATCAAACCTGGGAATGATCTTGGGGACTCCCAACACAAGTGGTAACCTTGATATTGCCAAGAGGTTATTGTTATAGGACAGTAATATGATGAAAATAATGCTTATACCTTTAGAACTAGAAGGACTCTTAATTTTAGAACCCAAATTCTTCCCTTCTTTAGAGACACCAAAGAGATTAAGTGTATTAGAATGGTACCAGTGTTCAGGGTGGATTCATAGGTATAGAAAGGAGATGAGTTTAGGTGACCTTTGTAGTAATTTAACTTTGAGATGAATAAAGGCTTTGCCTAAGTAATGGCATTTAGAATAAAGACCTTAAAGTGAAGCCAAAAGAAATGACAGGGCTTTCTGTTGTTGTGACAAGGGTTTGAGGGGAGAAAAGAAAAAGGATACAAGAGGACTGCATTATGTAATTTTTTTGGTGTTTTCAGAGGGACTAATATTGTACCTTTTTTAAAATTAGAGTCCTTTCAGGGCACGTTTTCCTATTCCAGACTGTCTATGTTAACATATTTATCTTTTTTCTTTAGTAAATCTGAATGGATATTTTAACTTAAAATTAATAACTCTCATTTATGTTTTTCCAAATTTCATTGACTTTCTTTTTTTCTGGGAATCACTCATGTCATGCTGTTTTACCTTGCTTCCAGGAAGTAAATTTATGATGTTCAGCCTTTTGGGTAGCATTATGGTAAAATAGAACAAATGCTTTGGTGTCACACAGACCTGGGTTCTACTGTCATTTTTATTAGCTGTATGTACTCAGAAGTTACTGAACATCTGTGATCCTTATTCTTTGTATCTAAAATGAATTGTTACACTTACATGCAAGATTGATAAGAGAAGGTATACTACTGTATAAAGCACCTAGGGCCTAACTTAGATAGCTCTCATTAAATGCTCTTTATTACTTATTCTTTGGAGAGTCCTTCACAAGAACTCTGAAGGAAACTGGTATGCATTAGACTGTAATTGCCTATCTTAAATCAGCCAGAAGAGGTCACTGAAGATTGTATACCTATGAATTCTATTTTGTAAGGATGGCATTCTTCAAAGAAAGAGGGTGAAATGACCACAACTTGTATTTTTGCCTTGCTTCCCCTTTCTTTCCCTTTCATCTCCAATTTCTTCTGTCTGAGCCAGTGCTGCTTAAACTTTACACACCAATCACTTGGGAATCTTACTAAAATGTAAGTTCTTATAGTAAATCCAAGACTGGGCCTTAGATTCAAGATTCCTAACAAGTTTGTAGTTGAAGGTCACACTTTGAAGGTTACAGGTGTGAATTACTAGTTGGTTTTGACAGTAAAACTATTCAATAAATATATCACTAGATAGCTTCCTGCTTTTCTCCTTTTCTGGTGGTGGTGGAGGTACGGGAAGACATATTGTAAACTCTAATGGGCCTCGATGTCACTTTTGAGTCAATAGGTACAACCCCTCTTTCTCATTTTGTTCCTAGAGCCATTCTGTCATTAAGAGTGGTTTTTCCTTCTTGTTAGCCCATCCTCCCTAGCCCTAGGCAATCTGTAAACTGCTTTCTGTCTATAGTTTTGCCTTTCCTGGACATTTCATATAAGTGGAATCTTATAATACGTGGCCTTTTGTGATAAGATTCTCTAGTTTACCATAATGTTGTCAAGGTTCATCCATGTTGCAGCATATATCAGTACTTCATTCTTTTTTTGTTCCATTGTATGGAAATATGCCATTTTTTGTTTATCAATTCATCAGTTGGTAGATACTTGGGTTATTTTACTTTTGGGCTATTGTGAATAATGCTGGTAAAAATAAATGTACAAGCCTTCATGTGGACATATGTCTTTATTTCTTGACAGTTAATTTTGGGGGTCGTGTGGTAATTCTGTTTAGTTTGAAGAACTACCAAACTGTTATACAACACACTGTACCATTTTCTTTTCTTTCTTTCTTTTTTTTTTAAGATTTTATTTATTTATTCATGAGACACAGATTGAGAGAGAAGCAGAGACACAGGCAGAGGGAGAAGCAGGCTCCATGCAGGGAGCCCGATGTGGGACTCGATCCCAGGACTCGAGGATCATGCCCTGGGCTGAAGGCAGGCGCTTAACCGCTGAGCCACCCAGGTGTCCCCTATTTTATTTTCTTACCAGCAGTATATGCAGGTTCCAATTTCTCTACATTCTTAACAACACTTATTGTGTGCCTTTTAAAACAACCATTCTAGAGGTTATGAAATAATATCTTTACTGTAGTTTAACTTTTTTTATATATTCAAATGTGTATAGTGTATTTTATTTTAATGTAATTAGATGTATAATGGTTAGAAAGAAAGTGAGTGCTTTAATTTATGAAACATCCTATTTCCCACTCTTTCCACTAGTTTGTTCAAGGAAATATGTTATACTTTTACAATAGGTATATATATCTTTTTTTTACAATAGGTATATTTTAATAACATTTTATGTAGAATCACATTCTTGTTCTGTTGAGCAAACACTTTAACCAAGCTTTATATTGAATCCATTTCTGACTCACAGTTGAACTAAAAATTATTTTGTTAGCATTTTTCAAGTAGAGGACCTTTGTATAAGTTTGTGTTTAGGAAAATGCCTTTAGTGCTCTCATTTTGAACCTTCTCATTGGAAGGCATAGTATCTTCTTGGATGTTATCTTCTGCGTGTCACTCACAACATTAAAACAGGTTGAAGAGTAGTGGAAAGAATAGAATTTATAACCAAAGATGTAAAGCTGTGTTTGAATGGTAGTTTTATCTCTTTCCAGGGTGCTACTTGATTGGACAGAAACTAAATTTTAGTTTTTTCATTTGTAAATAATGAAAATAGTACTTCATGGGATTATTAGATTTTGTACCAAAATATGATGCTTCCCACGTGCTCAATATAAATGTAAATTTCTTATTCCTCCTTCTGTGACATCTCATAAGTACTGCATAAGCTATTTCTATATCCCTAATATTAATGATAGTAAATTTAAGAAGACACAATACAACTTTCAAGGCTAAAAGATGTTAAATTACATTTATTTACCAGCACACTTACATATACACCTATATACATATATACTTTAAGATATTTCCAGTTTGGGGGCAGCTGGTTGGCTCAGTAGATAGAGCACATGACTCTTAATCTTGAGGTCATGCGTTTGAGCCCCACATTAGGGATAGAGTTTACTTTTTTAAAAAGAAAGTTTTTTAGTTTTGAGATAGAGGAGCCTCTTAACCAAGTTTCAATACCTAGATGCTAGAAAAAACATACCTGTTTGACTACATCAAAATTTTCAAGTGACCACATGTGAAATTAATAGATGTTTGAAAAATATTTGCAAAATGGAGCATGGCACAGTTAGTTTTGATAATGAAGAAAAGATACAGGTTAACCAGAGGAAGAGAAAACAGAAACAATTGAAATATCAGGCAGGGGTGCCTGGGTGGCTCAGTTGGTTAAGCATCTGCCTTTGGCTCAAGTCATGATGCCAGGGTCCTGGGATCAAACCCCACATCTGGCTCCTTGCTCAGTGGTGAGCCTGCTTCTCCTTCTCCCCCTGCTTGTGCTCTCTCTCTCAAATAAATCTTTAAAAATAAATTAATAAAAAACAGGCAAAAGGATATGAATATCCAATACACAGAATATGGAAAATCCACAGAATTGTATGAATTAGGTACTAAAACTCACTAGTAGGAAGTAAAAATTGAAGTAACAATGAGTTTCACAATACCTGTCAGACTGCAAAGATAAAAACACGATCTATAGTAGCTATTGTGCCAGGTTCACTCAGTGCCAGGAATATGTAAATTGGTAAAGCCTTTTTGAAAGATAATCATACAGTATCCTTTAATATTCAGTACTAAACCTTTTAACCCAGTAGGGCCACTGCGAATAATGAAAAACATGCACCTGTAAATAGGATACAAGGATGTATACAAGGATGGTTATATTTATTTATTCATGGGCGGGGGGGGGGGGCAGAGACACAGGCAGAAAGAGAAGCAGCCTCCATGCAGGGAGCCTGATGTGGGACTCGATCCTGGGTCTCCAGGATCACAACCTGGGCTGAAGGCGGCACCAAACCACTGGGCCATCCAGGCTGCTCAAGATTTGTTTTTAAGAAAAAAAAATTTTAATTCACATATGGAACCTCATTTATGATTAAAATTCTGTGGTTCACACTTAGGGAAGAAAAGTTTTCATATTAAAAACTGATATAGAATATTCCAAATGATTAAGAAATTTTGAAAGTTGATTTTAAAAAAACTGATTATTGTGTGGGAAATATCAGAAAGGGAGACAGAACGTAAAGACTGCTAACTCTGGGAAACGAACTAGGGGTGGTAGAAGGGGAGGAGGGCGGGGGGTGGGAGTGAATGGGTGACGGGCACTGGGTGTTATTCTGTATGTTAGTAAATTGAACACCAATAAAAAAAAAAATAAAAAAATAAAAAATAAAAAAACTGATTATTGATTTTAGTTGTGTATGATACAACTTTGCTTTGTATTTTAGGAAGCTGCAGGTGATGGACATAAAAACAACCTTCTTCCTCAGATTATTCAGTGTTTTGCATGTCCAAATTGCTTCCTTCTTTTTAGCAGCAAGGATGAGTGTTTGAAACATATGTCTGGAAAGAATCATTTCCATCAGAATTTTAAACTGGGTGGTATGTTAATACTCTTTTCTGTTAAAGCTTATTGAACTACTTTAATCTCTTTACCATATTTCTTATATAATTCTTGACATAATTTATCCTGATATTAGATTGAAAACATGAAAGTGAAAAGATTGTCTTTATTTTTCAAAAAAGATTCTCAGTAGAGCTCCGCACTTAACAGTAAGGTTTACTTTGAGGAATGAAGAGAAACTTGGAAAGAAAACATTTATTTAGGATGATGTTTTTATGTATACATAATATCTGGGAAGTTGGGTGTTTCTCTGCATTTAAGACTCAAATTTTGAGCATGAGTTCTGCATCTTTTGTACTTAAGGCTAGAAAATGACTTCCCTAGATTTTTATCACATATATATCAATCTTTTACTTATTCTACCCAATGTTGAGAAAATGAAGGGGAGGAAGGTTGGGTTGCTTTCTCCTCCAATCTTTGCAAATTAAGTTTATTTTGTTTTTCAGATGACCAGGGAATAGCACATCCAATATCATTTCCATCTTTTGCAAAGAAACTTCTGATTTCTCTGTGCAAAGATGTCCCATTTCAAGTTAAGTGTGTGGCCTGCCACCAGACACTACGTTCCCACATGGAGCTCACTGCCCATTTCAGGTTTGTACAAGTTTAGTCGGGCTGTAAAGGAATCCTGCTCTTTACCAGAGGAAAGATTAAACAAATACTTTTCTATTCCATGTTTCTCTGCTTTTAGAATGAGAATGTACATTAATCTGGAAATTAATCAAATTTAGCATAATGAGAGAAGTTAAAGATATGAAAAAAGTAGATTTGATATTGCTGTGAATGTAAAATGAACTAACAGTTCTATGTGTTTTTTTCTCTGTGTGTTATGTGAGTAGTGTGTATATAGGAGAGAAGCAGGTTAAAATAGAACATTGGCTTTACATCAGCCAGAATGGAAAGTATCATATCATATGAAAGATTAAATTGCAGTGAAAGGCCAAATTTATTAAATAATCATGGCTTTATAATGGAAGTTATCAAGCAATGTACAACCCACAGTGTACCTTTCACCCAACTTCAGTAATTAGCAAAACATGACTATCGTGTTTCATTTATATTGTCACCCCTTGCAAGTTGTTATTTCAGAGTTAAATCATGTCATCCTATCTGTAAATACTTCAATACTTCAATATGTAACTATAAATAAATAGTAAAGACTCTTCTTTTTTTTAATCCTATAATACTATTACCACACCTTAGAAATTGATACTAATCAATTTAATAGCATCGACTACTTAGTTATCAAATTTCCCCGATTATCTGAAGAAATTTTTTATTACACATTTGGGATGTTGGAATCATGATCCAAACAAAGTCTGTACATATTTTCTCCTTACTACTGTGTCTTTTCAGTCTGTTTTCCTGTTATACTATTAAAATGTATTAAAAGTTTGTATCTACTAAATGACAATTGCAATTATTTTCACAAACCTTCAAGAAAAATAGGTTCTCAATAAACTTGAGGCAGTAGAATATAATTACTTTGTATATACTCAGTGTAACTACTAAGTTTAATAGTCCTGGTTCTAACTTATATTCTAACTTGTATTTCATGAGTTGAAATCCTGGTTCTGCCTGCTATTTTTATTCTTAATTTTTTATTATGTAAAATTTCAACTGTATGAAGTCAACAGAATAGTATAATGAACTTCCATTTTACCCATTACCCCAGCTTTAATAATAATCAACGCTGCTTATATACTCCTTATTCCCCTTATTTTTAAAAGTTCTGTTTTTGAGATACAAATTAAATTCATTACAGTGTATACATCGTAACTTTTATGATTTTGCCATAATGGGTACATCTGTTAACCTATACTTTTATCATAATTTATCACCCTTCTGCGGAAAGTTCCATGTGTCCCTTCCCAGTCATTTCCCACCTTCTCACCCCTGCAGTCTCCATTGTGGTATTTTCCTGTACATTGTGGTATTTTCAGTACATTGTTCCTTTTTATTGGTAAGTAGAATTTTATTATATGAACTTAGCACAATTTGTTTATTCATTCTCATGTTGATGGACATTTGGATTATTTAGGATTTTTAGCTATTATGAATAAAGCTGTATATATTTTATACAAGTCTTCTTACGGACATATGTTTTCATTCATCTTGGATTAAATATCTAGGAGTGGACTTGCTGCAATCAAAGAGTAGATGTATATTTAATTTGATAAGGAACTACTAAATATTTTCCCAAAGTGTTTGTACCAACAAGGTATGAGAGTTCTAGTTACTCTGCATCCTTGCCAAGGTTTCGTATTGTCTTCTTCATTATAGCTGTTCTTTTGAGTGTCTCTTTGTGGTTTTAATCTGCATTTCCCTGATGAACAATGATGTTGGGTACTTTTTCATGTGTTTATGTCTTTTCATGAGCAGAAGCTTTTAATCTCAAGTATAACTTAGTGGTTTTCTTTTTATTGTTATTTTCTCTATCCTGAGAATCCTTTGCTTATTCTTGCTTCAGGAATATATTTTGTTTACTTCATTTTTTATGAAATTCAGTTTTTTTTAGCTTTTATATTTATTTCTGTAATCTATCACAAACAAATATTTGCTGATCTTTAAAACAACCAGAATTTTTTACTGATGATTCTCTGTTGGTTGTCCATTTTTTTTTTACTTTGTTCATTTCTGCTCTCTTTAAACTTTGGGCTTCATTTGCTTATCCATTTCTAGGTTCTTAAGGTAGCAGCTTATATTGACTTTAGACCTTTTTCTATATAAACATTTAAAGTTATAAATTTTCTTCTAAGCATTGCTTTACCCTCTGATTTTGATAAGCTGTTTTCATTTTCATTCATTTAAAAATATATTTTTTAAGATTTTATTTATTCATGAGAGACAGAGAGGCAGAGATGTAGGCAGAGGGATAAGCAGGCTCCATGCAGGGAGCCCAATGTAAGACTCCATTCTGGGACCCCAGGATCATGCCTTGAGCCGAAGGCAGACCCTTAACTACTGAGCCACCCAGGTGTCCCCATTTAAAAATATTACCTTTTCCCCTTTTTTCTGTGACCCTTAGATTTATTGAAAATTTTTTGTTTAACTTCTAAAGAGTTAAGGATTCATTTTCCAAATATTTATATGAATTTTTTAATCTTTTGATTCTAGTTTTACTATTCTAATATATGGAGTAGAAACAGACAATATAGGTAATACTCAGGTATTGTGAGTTGAAATTATTCTGTTATCTGCATTTTTATTGAAAAATATCTTTTAGTGCTTTCTGTATGCATTGTTTATAATTCCTGTTAAAAAGCAGAGGTACTGTATTTAGAAAGTACTTACGAAAGAGTTTATTTTTTTATCCAATTTAGAGTTCGTTGTCGAAATGCTGGTCCTGTAGCTGTAGCTGAGAAGAGCATTGCCCAAGTTGCAGAAAAATTCATAGTAAGAGGTTATTGTCCAAATTGCAACCAAATCTTTATGGATGAAAACAGTACCCGAAATCACAAGCAGAATTCAGGGCACAAAATCCGAGTCATTACCTCAATGGAAGAATCAGTCTTACTTTATTGCCACATCAGTGAAGATAACAAACCTTCTTCTGACTTGCATCTATTGCTAGATCAGTCAAAATTTTCATCACTTAAGAGAACTCTGTCTGTTCAAGAATCGAGCTCACCAGATTGTACCACTGTTCCAAAAAAGATGAACTTAGAAGGTAGAAGCCATGAAAGTATGGTTTGTATTCAGAAAGAAAAGTCACTTGTAAAAACTTGGTTTTGTGAATGCCATCAACGATTCCCAAGTGAAGATGCAGTAGAAAAGCATGTATTCTTAGCAAACACAATGTGTTATAAGTGTGTGGTCTGTGGAAAGGTGAGTGAAGATTCAGGAGTTATCCGTTTACATATGAGCCGGATTCATGGAGGGGCACATTTAAATAACTTTCTTTTCTGGTGTCGGACATGCAAAAAGGAGTTGACAAGAAAAGAGACTATCATGGCACATGTGACTGAATTTCATAATGGACACAGATATTTTTATGAGATGAATGAGGTAGAAGGTGAAACTATGCCATCCTCTTCTACAACATTGGTGAATAATGTGACTGCTAAGAATCCTTCTTCAACTATTACTATTATTGATCATTCTCCAGCAAACAGTCCTCCCAGGGGTAAATGGCAATGCCGAATTTGTGAAGATATGTTTGATTCCCAAGAATGTGTAAAACAGCATTGCATGTCTTTAGCAAGTCATCAATTTCATAGATATAGCTGTGCCCACTGCAAAAAGACTTTTCACAAGATAGAAACACTATACCGCCATTGCCAAGATGAGCATAACAATGAAATAAAGATTAAGTACTTCTGTGGGCTTTGTGATCTTATCTTTAATGTGGAAGAAGCATTTTTAAGTCATTATAAGGATCACCACAGCATAGATTATGTGTTTGTGTCTGAAAAAACTGAAACTTCAATTAAAACTGAAAATGATTTTCCGGTGATAGAGACCAGTAACCTGTTAACCTGTGGTTGCCGTGAGAGTTACATCTGTAAAGTCAACAGAAAGGAAGATTATAGTAGATGTCTCCAAATCATGCTGGATAAAGGTAAACTGTGGTTTCGATGCACCTTGTGTTCAGCAACAGCACAGAGCATGAGTGACATCAATACTCATATCCATCAAGTGCACAGAGAAGAAATCAGTGAGGAGGAAGAGGAGCAGCAGTATGTAATCAAGTGTGGCACCTGTACTAAAGCATTTCATGATCCTGAGAGTGCTCAGCAGCACTTCCATAGGAAACATTGCTTTTTACAGAAACCCAGTGTGGCTCATTTTGGATCTGAGAAAACAAGCCTGTACAAATTTGCTGCCAGTGCCTCACGTACAGAGAGAAAACCGAAACAGACAGTAAGCCATCCAAAAAATTTGGACGTGGAGAAAGGAGCTGAGAATGACCTAAGCTGTCAGAATATAGGTACGGCTTTACAACTCTAATGTCTGTGCAAATTTCACATGCTAATAGAGAAATATACACCTATTGTAGCCATCAGATTTGAGAAAGCTAATAATGATTTGATTTTGAAGAAACGGATGATTAATTACTGTAGTGTAACTTTTTAGGGATGTATATTCCTAAACACTAATAAATATTAATATCTAAATATTCAACTATTCTAAACTTTAGGGAACAAAGAACATATATATTAGCTTTAAACAATATGTTTAAGGTAACATTTTCTTTTACAGAAAGCATGGGGATTTTGAGAGATGATGGAAATTGATAGTCTTTCTGAAAGTCAGATTTGTTTGTTTTTTTTTTTAAAGATTTATTTATTCATTTATGACAGACAGAGAGAGAGAGAGGCAGAGACACAGTAGGAAGGAGAAGCAGGCTCCATGCTGGGAGCCCAACGCGGGACTCGATCCTGGGACCCCAGGACCGCGCCCTGGGCCAAAGGCAGGCGCCAAACCGCTGAGCCACCCAGGGATCCCCTGAAAGTCATGTATGAAAGTTATCCTGAACATTCAGATTCTTACCATTCAGATTTAGGTGCATTAAAAAAATTAGCCAAGTGAATTCTTTGTTGCTATTTTGACTTTTCTCTTCCTGTTGTTGGCTAATTATTTTTTTATTAAAAATATTTTTTTATTCCACTGTAACTAACATAGTAGTTTCAGGTGTACAATATAGTGATTCAACAATTGTATATAGTACTCCGTGCTCATTATGATCAAATGTACTTTTTTTTTTTTTGATCAAATGTACTCTTAAGCCCTTTAACCTGTTTCATCCATTCTCCCCTCCTCTGATAATCATCAGTCTCTGTATTTAAGAATCTGTTCCCCCCCACCCCCAAAAAATAATGTTTTTTTTGTTTGTCTTTTTTCTTTGTTTTGTTTCTTAAATTCCACATGAATGAAGTCCTATGGTATTTGTTTTTCTAGCATTATACTTTCTAGATCCATCCATGTTGTTGAAAATGGCAAGATTTCATTCCTTTTTTATGGCTAATATTCAGTTTATAGATTATACACATACACACACCACATCTTCTTTATCCATTCATCTATCAGTGGACACTTGGCTATTGTAAATAATGCTGCAATTAACAAAGGGGTGCATATATCTTCTTAAATTAATATTTTTGTATTCTTTGGGTAACTAATCCCTAATAGAATTACTAGGTTATATGGCAATTGTATTTTTGATTTCAAGGAACCTCCTCTATATTGTTTTCCACAGTGGCTGTACCAGTTTTGCATTCCCACCAACAGTGTACAAGGGTTCTTTTTTTCCCCACATCCTCATATTTTGGTCTTATTCTATAAGTATGAGAAATCTTAAAGATCAGAATTCATATATTTTTGTTATGATTTTCTTGGAAGCAAAACTTTTACTTAAAGTTAAAATAGCAATTAGAATTAGAGTTACAAGTGGTAGCAAGAAACCAAGGAGAAAATTGAGGTATAGATAGATCTCTTTGTACTTATTCTAGACTTCTTTCTTGCACCATGGGATAAGATTAAGTGTGGAAGAGTGCAGTGTTTTTATTTTATTTAGAAGTATAATTTTAAGTGTAAATTCTTTTAAATATCTATCAGCTCTTGATAAATTATACAATGTATAGTGAGGACAATGAGGATATATGAAAATTTTGAATAGAATTATTTTTAAAGATTTATTTATTTGAGATAGAGAATGTGCGTGCACATGAGTGGGAGGGGCAGAGGGAGAGGGAGAAAGACAATCTCAAGCAGATTCAGTGCTGAGCACAGAGCCCAGCTCAGGGCTTGATCTCACGACCCTGAGATCACAACCTAAGCTGAAACCAAGAATCAGACACTTAACCAACTGTCACCTAGAGTAGAGTAAAACCTAGTCATTTTGGAAATAATTTAAGATATTAAGGTTTGTATTGCTACCACTAGAAACTTCAAGGCCTTATCAAGATAGAAAAGTATGAAAGAATTGAAAGGGGTAAAAAACAAGAGTTGGAGAATGGTGGAAGAGGAAAGAACCTAAGAGAACCAAGAAAGATATGTTTATGGTGGGAGGTGCTGGTGTGCTACCATTACCTCTTATGCACCACTTTATGGTAGCAGGGTTGTAGGTTATTTCATTTCTCCTCTAGGATTTTTAATCACATAGCTAGCAGGTTACTAATAAGTCTAGATTGGGAAAAGGACAAAACTGGTAGAAGGAGAAGTTCTTAACAGGCAACCTTGAAATTTTATTTTGATGGACAGTGCAAGGTTTTGGTTATTTGCCTCAAAACTTGGCCTTCTAGTTCTTCCAGTATATTATTATTTTAAAAATTGCTTATATAAATTATTTTTAAAGAAAGTCTTAGCTATAAGGATTTGGTAGTGGTGGGAGCAGTTTTGGAGGTAGTAGCAGCTATCATGATTTTGGCAATTACAACAATCAGTCTTGAAATTTTGGACCCATGAAAGACGAAAATTTTGGAGGCAGAAGCTCTGGCTGGCCTCTGTGGTGGTGGAGGCCAATATTATGCCAAACCACAAAACTAAGGTGGCTATGGCAGTTCCACAGCAGCAGTAGCTATGACAGTGGCAGAAGGTTTACTTACTGCCATGAAATAAAGCTTATTAGCAGGAGAAGAGCCAGAGAAGTGACAGGGAAGCTACAGGTTACAACAGATTTGTGAACTCAGCCAAGCACAGTGATGGCAGGGCCTTGCTGCTATGAAGAGACATGTTCTAGACAATACTCATGTGTATGGGCACAAAACTTGAGGACTGTATTTGTGACTAATTATATAACAGGTTATTTTAGTTTCTGCTCTATGGAAAGTGTAAAGCATTCCAACAAAGGATTTTAGTGTAAATTTTTTTTTTTTTTAACACCCATGCTGTTGATTGCTAAATGTAACCATGACACTGAATAAATATGTATTTTTTTTTAAAAATCAGAAAAAGAAAGGCAGGCTTAGGGTCAATAGCATTTATATATAGAATAAAATTTTTTGAAAAATGTTCAGAATATTTTTTATCTGGTGTACCTATACTGTATTGTACAAGTTTGGGCTTCATGAAAAGGTTTAGAAATTAATATTTTGTATATTCTCTAGTATCTTTTAAACTTGACCAATTAAAATGTTTTTAGCTAATTCTTACCAAATTCAGGTTAATATTTCTCTCTTCTCAGATGAAGAAGTTGTTGAACTTCCAGATTTGGATTATCTGCGAACCATGACTCATATAGTCTTTGTAGACTTTGATAACTGGTCAAACTTTTTTGGTCATCTACCAGGACATCTTAACCAAGGAACATTTATTTGGGGTTTTCAAGGTATGGTTGATAAGGAAAACATTTGAGATGATACCCTCTTCTTTTTTCCATTAGAATATGTTTCATGTTAAAAGGACTGCTCTTGAACCTTCCTGATTAGAACATACAAACTTAATTAGAATATGGTCATTTTGCATTATAGCTACTCTGCTAGAATATGTTTCTCTTTACATTTCTCTGTAATAAATATTAACTCTATTTGGTAACCTAAAGTTTGTGGATCACTAGATACATATTTCAAAAGCTTTTATTCAGTATCTACAATGTGCTAGGTACTGTGCTTGGCATTAACCTGTGCTTACTGATTATTATGTTTATCTCCTTTTTAATTTTTTTATTTTTTTAAGATTTTATTTATTTATTTTTATTCATGAGAGACACAGAAAGAGAGAGAGAGAGGCAGAGACCTAGGCAGAGGGAGAAGCAGGCTCCCTGCAAGGAGCCCGATGTGGGACTCGATCCCGGATCCCGAGATCACACCTTGAGACAAAGGGAAACGCTCAACCACTGAGCCACTCAGGTGTCCCGATCTCTTTTTTTTAAATATAAGGAAGTATTGTGAGAAGTTTATTTTTTTCAGAGTATAAAACTAATAAATAGTACTGTTCTTTTGAACTCCGTTAGTTGGGCCTCATGGCTACAGAACTAGTATGATTTTCAGCATTCCATAACTGCCCCTACAGTTCATCCTTATTGTTCATAAATGTGCAGCTTCATTTAAGTATCTCTCTACAAACCACTGACCAAATGGAGAGAGACTTCTTTGGTTTATAGAAGTTTACTATAGTGAACATCCAGAAAATTTCATGTTTGATAGGAAACAACATATAAAGAGAAGGATTGGATTTAAGATACAAATATACTGACCTGGTTAAGTTATCCAGTATAGTCTTTTAGTAAATTTAGCTTTGCTGATTGCCCATAATTTCTATCCACTGAGTAGCCTTGATGTACTTTTTTTTAAGATTTCATTTATTTATTCATAAGAGACACACAGAGAGAGGCAGAGACATAGGCAGAGGGAGAATCAGGCTCCATGCAGGGATCCCAATGTAGGACTCCAGGATCACACTCCTAGCCGAAGGCAGACGCTCAGCCGCTGAGCCACCCAGGTGTCCCAGCCTTGAAGTATTTGTGAAAAAATCACTAATACGGTTTTATAGAATTATACCATTCATAGACTTTCCACACATACTACTTTTGTTTCTTACTAACATACCTATATGTTTCCAGATGAATAGGCAGATTCAGCAAGTCGACCTCTTTTGCCAAGATTGTAAAGCAACAAAATTGTGATACCAGTACTAGAACTGAGTTCTGCATTCTAATCTAGTGCATACCCTCTAGAAAAACTTTTCTCTTGTGTTTTTTTTTTTTTTTTGGATTAAGCTTTCAGTTGTATCTAGTGTTCTGTTCTTATTTTCTGTTTGACAATCATATATGCCTTTTCTAAAAATCATAGGAGGAAACACCAATTGGAAGCCTCCCCTCAACTGTAAGATCTACAATTACCTGAATAGGATTGGGTGCTTCTTCCTTCATCCTCGTTGTAGTAAAAGAAAAGATGCTGCTGATTTTGCTATCTGTATGCACGTGAGTGATTGTTTTATTCAAAATCTAACGTCAGTCTAGGACCTACTTAGAATTTCTTTTCCACTTGGATCATAATGACACCACAGAACATTCTTCAATTCTATATTTTTGTATAATACTTTCTGTATCAGGTTCTACTTATGACTAATGAGGGCGAGGGCCCATATCATATTTACTGCTTTTCTTCAATTCCTAGCAGACTGTCACCTACTCATTGTAGAACCTTAATTATTTATAGAATAATGATCAAGAGATGACATTGTACTTGAGGTATGCTAAGATACTTTCACATTTTGACATCTCTGAAATTGGAAGGCACCTTAACAATCACCGTTGACCTAGATGGGATTTTCATTTGCTTTTGTGTCTGCCAGTCACCTAGAGAAACTACCAACCTGAGACCCATTTTAAATTCAGTTCTCTGCTTAAGGATTTACATGTCACACTAATAACATGAATTTACTCTGCAAGTTTGTTTTTTGGGTTTTTGTGTGTGTGTTTTAAAGCTTTTTATATATGTATGTATGTATGTATTTTGAGAGTGAAGAGGGACAGGGAGAGAGAGAGAGAGAGAGAATCTTAAGCTCCACAAAGGGCTCCGTCTCACAACCATGATGTCATGACCTGAGCCGAAATCAAGAGTCAGACTCTGAACCAAATGAACCACTTTGGGACCCCTTGAGTCTTTTTATTTATTTAAGTAATCTCTTCACCCAACATGGGGCTTGAACTCATGACTCCAAGACCAAGAGTCTCATGATCTGCGGTCTAAGCCAGCCAGGCACCCTGTCTGCAAACTTGTTGGCTGCTGCTTACAGTTTAAACCACAAGATGGGGCACCTGGGTGGCTCAGCAGTTGAGCATCTGCCTTTGGTTCAGGTTGTGATCCCGGGGTCCTTGGATCAAGTTCTGCATCAGGCTCCCTGTGGGGAGCCTGCTTCTCATTCTGCCTGTGTCTCTGCCTCTCTATGTCTCTCATGAAAAAATAAATAAAATCTTAAAAAAAAAAAAAAAACACAAGACCTTTTCTTTTCCATTTATTCAGTGTACCAAGATTAAATTATGCAAATTACTTTGCTTTTTTCTCTCTATGGCAGATTTATTTCTTATTTACCCTTTAAATTAAGTGTGTAGCCCTTATAACATTCCAGCTTTATGTGAGGACATCCTGTTTAACTTCTTTTAACTTACTTGTTTTTCTTTTTTGAGTGGCACATAAAAGATTTGATAATTGATAGCATTTTACGTTTGATTAAATGTGGCATATTTTATTTATGAAGGAGAGCTTTATATCATACTTTGTAGGAGCTAAAAAACCAGCTAAATATAGCTTTCTAGGTGTGCTTGGCTGGCTCATTCAGGGGAGTATGTGACTCTTGATCTCAGGATTGATTTTGAACCCCATATTGGGTGTAGAGATTAATTTTAAAAATAATAAAATCTTAAATAAATGAGTGTATCTTTCTAGGCATGTGTTCATTCTGAAATAGATGTAACTTAATTTAAACCTCAAGTGCTGATTTTTATCAACATATGCATTTTGTTCCAACTTAGGCTGGCCGTCTAGATGAACAACTACCCAAGCAAATTCCTTTCACCATCCTCTCAGGAGATCAAGGTTTTCTGGAGCTAGAGAATCAATTTAAGAAGACTCAGAGGCCAGCACATATACTAAACCCTCACCATTTAGAGGGAGATATGATGTGTGCCTTGTTAAATAGCATATCTGATACCACCAAAGGTACGCAGCTGCAGTCACAGTGCAAACCACCCAAGAGGAGGAGACTTCACTGCTGAGAGAAACCAATAAACTGCTGTCCACTAGTGGAACTACTGGCTGCTTTCTAAAGCATCATGCTCTCATATCTATTTTTTCCTTTTCTCTCATTCTTTAGTGTTTTAGAAGAAGGATGATTTCATAATTTTCTGGAGCCTTTTCTGATCTAATAGATAAAATCTGTATTCATGTATATAAAATACATATTTGTGATTTGAAATATGTCAGTAGAGTTTTGCAAAGCTCAATCCAAATTTTCAGTTTTTAAGATGCAAATTTAACTTCACTTTTTCAGAAAACTAATTGCTTATAGGATAAACAAGAAAGCAATAAATAATAATATGCCAAAAATAGAAACAATTTTAAGAGATTGGCAGGAACAAAAATGAAGTCCTGAGAAGATCTTTAATTCCTTAAAAGGGGTAGACCTCCTATCCTATTCCCAGGATTTACACACTCTTCTCTAACTTTTTGCTATTGTTGAGTGAAAATACGTGCTGATGGTCAGTTTCACTAACAAGTATTTAAGAAAAGTTGCAATTCTAAGAATTCAGATGAGTTTTTTCATAAGTTCTGAAATAAATGTGGATAGAAGAATAAATTTTTAAATATACTAATGGTTTGCAGCCATGAATAAGATTTGAAGATTTTGATGAATTACCTCAATGAAAAACTATTTTTGGCATTTTTACTCTATGCTCTAAGTTTTCCAACTCTCCTCCTAGCTATTTTTTTCTTTCAGCATTTTTGGAGCCACATTTCAATTGAAAAACCCGCCCTGAAGAATTTTACTCTCATCACTGAATTACAGTGGATCAATTTACTTCTGCACAGTTAGGAATCATTAGTCTACTAGCCCAACTCTTCTTTAAAGGAAAATCAACTCTGTTTTGCATATTTGTGTCACAGCTTAGTACTGAATTTTTTATCTTCCTATTCTGTAATTTTTGTTTTCATCTCTTTGCTTATCTTTGGTTGATGCCTTTTTTTTTTTTTTAATGATGTACTGGTTACTTTTATGCTTATTCTTTTCTTTCTTTTTGTTTTTTATTTTCTTTTTATTGGAGTTCAATTTGCCAACATAACATAGCACCCAGTGCTCATCCCATCAAGTGCCCCCCCCGCCTTTTTTTTTTTTTTATCTTTTTCTTTTACTCTTACCATCCTGTTCCCTAGTCCCTAACATCTACTTAATATCCTGTAAAATCCTTAAATTTTAATTTTTGCCACCCAAGGCCAACCCTTTTTTCCTTCTATGCTACTGCTTTGGGGAGCATTTCTTTTGTAATTGTCACTGTGAAACCTGCTAGGATTTGCTTTTCTTACCAACTTTATTTGGAATGAGAGCTGCATATAAGTAGGTCTGCATGGGTATTTTAGGGTTAGAGGTAAGGTATAGGTTATTGTTACAAGCTGATTGTTTCCCTATGAGTACCCCTTATGTGCTATTTTTTTTAATCGTTCATTCATATTCAGTGCTCTTTTAAATTTAGTGCTGTTTGGGGGGCACCTGTGTATTTTATTCTGAATTTTTGTGAAATACAGATATTGTACAGTGCATAAAGAAGGGCATGGGCTTTGTTTTGGTTTGAATGCTAACTTTGCTGCTTCCTTGCTGTGTGATTTCAGGCAAGTTACTCAACTTCTTCTGACCCTCACTTTTTATATCCAAAAAATCATAAGAATTAGTGATATGTATAAAGTGTCTAGCACAGCATATAAAGTATTATAGGTGCTCAATAAATAGCTATTTTTATTATTACTGTCATAGGAAGAAAGTATGATTCCTAGCCACTATTTTTATTTCCAGTAGTTCTTACTGTGGTAAAATATACAGAACATAAGACTTACCATCTTAACCATTCTGAAGAGTTACTTCAGTGGTGTTACCTGCTTTTACAGTTTGTGCAGCCATCACCATTTTCAGAGCTCTTTTCATCTTGCAAAACTGAAACTTTATACCCATTAAACAGTAACTCCCCAGCAAACACCATTCTATAGTATTTTGACTAAGTAGTTCATATGAGTGAGATCATACAGCATTTGTCTTTTCATGGGTAGCCTATTTCACTTAGCATAAAGTTCTCAGGTTTCATCTGTGTTACAGCAAATGTCAGAATTTCCTTCCTTTTTAAGGCTGAATAATACTGTTTTATGTATAGACTTTATTTTGCTTTTCCACTTATCCATCAATGGATACTTGCATTATACCCATGTTTTTAGCTATTGTAAATAATGCTGCTGTCAACATAGGTATACAAATAATCTCTTGAAGACCCTGCCTTTATTTCTTTTGAGTATATACCCAGAAGTGGAATAGCTGGATCATATGCTAGTTCTATTTTTAATTTTTTGAGAAATTACCATACTGTTTTCCATAATGACTATATTATTTTACTTCCCTACCAAGAGTGTACAAAAGTTCCAGTTTTTCTACATCTTTGCTAACACTTGTTATTTTCTAGGTTTTGTTTGGTTTTGATGATAGCCATCCTAATGGGTGTGAAGTGGTATCTCATTGTGGTTTTGGTTCCCATTTCCCTAATGATTAGTGATGTTGAGCGTCTTTTCATGTGCTATAGCCACTACATTTTAAAAGTAATGAAAATTACTAAGTGGCCAATGATGTATATAGTCCTTAAATCATGTTTCATTTAGACCTAGATTTGAAGATGCTTTTGTAACTAACTCTAAAATTCAAAAATGTAAGTTATACTGAATCACAGTATGTTCAGATTCCGTTTAAGACATATTTTTTTCTTTATGGGATACTTAAAGATATCAAATTGCTTAGTAATGAACCTTATAATGAGAAAATCAAAGAACAGTCCTTGGATAACTATTCCATCATCTTTCCTAACAAATGGCTTTGTAAATACTAGAATAATATTTGTTTAAAAATGATATTTGACGGGATCCCTGGGTGGCGCAGTGGTTTGGCGCCTGCCTTTGGCCCAGGGCGCAATCCTGGAGACCCGGGATCGAATCCCACGTCGGGCTCCCTGCATGGAGCCTGCTTCTCCCTCTGCCTGTGTCTCTGCCTCTCTCTCTCTCTCTCACTATCATAAATAAATAAAAATTTTAAAAAAAAATGATATTTGACATATATTGGGACTTACAAATTTTTCCCAATGTCTACAAATACTCTAATTCTTCTTGGACCATTAGGCACTTTTGGTTACTGCAAGAATGCCAGGATAACTCCTTTCTTCTAGCCTGTTAGCACAGTGTTCCTTTCTTCAGATTTGACAACCAGTTTCTTAAGGCAGTGTGGTTTAGGGTGGAAATTAGTAGACCTTTTCAAGAATCTGACAAAGAGCTTTCTATGTTTCTTTCCTCAAAAATGAACATTTATATACAATATCACATACAATTTCAGGGGATCTGTGGTCTCAAGGCTCCTAGTTACCAACCAACTCACAAAACTCTCTTTAGGATCCTAATGACAAAAATTCATACTGTAAATAAAATAGAGTGAATACTTCTCTCATATTAATCATTGATTTAGAGACAGTCTGCTGAGTTTTCAGTTTTTTAAAAATCTACCATAGCACAGATGAATGATAGCAGTTTTGAACTTCTTAGTTCTTTAACTTTTCAGAAATTTTCCATTATTAAATGGACCAGAAAGTGATAGTATACTGGAGCTTCCTATATAAACAAGGAAGATTCTGTTGAATAGTATCATGAAAATCATGATTATGTAGTGTCTTACTTTTAGTCTTTGCCAGTTTTTCAGTTATTTGAAGGTTTTTTTTTTTTTTTTCAGGAGGTATTTATCTCAGTAAAAATATAGATAGATATTCAGAGTGGCTGGTTCCATATAAGAACGTCCAGTCAGTTTGCCATAAGGTTTTGCTTTTTTGCTTGGTATGGAAGGAACAGCTAAATAGCTTTATTATGGGTGCTTTTTATTTTTTTTTATTTTTATTTATTTATTTATTTTTAAAATATTTTTTTTAATTGTTATTTATTTATGATAGTCACAGAGAGAGAGAGAGAGGTGCAGAGACACAGGCAGAGGGAGAAGCAGGCTCCATGCACCGGGAGCCCGACGTGGGATTCGATCCCGGGTCTCCAGGATCGCGCCCTGGGCCAAAGGCAGGCGCCAAACCGCTGCGCCACCCAGGGATCCCTTATGGGTGCTTTTTAGATCTCTGACTTAGGCTGAATCAGTTACTCTTGGCAGCAAGGTTAGCTTTAAACTAAGTTTGAGATTTGAATGTGTCGTGGCTTTTTTCCTATAAATTCTCTCCTTAGGATTTCAGCCCTAGGTAGCATTTTAATTACAACTATAATAAACGTATATACATCCCTGTAGAGATATTTTTAAACCACTATTAATTTGTCCTTAATTGACACCTTTGGCCCCCTTATCCTTTATCAGTTCTGTTTCCTATTGTACTCACAGTTTTAGAACTTGCCAAGATACATAGATCCTTTCTAGTAATTCTAATCAAAGGAGCCAGGTAGACTTTCTCTTTATTTAGATCTTTTACATTTTATTCACAGTTTATGTTCATTCTAATTCAAGACTCACATTCCAAAGATATGGATATAATTTGTCACTTAAATGTTTTAAAGAAGAGGGGCACCTGAGTAACTCGGTTGAGCTACCGACTCTTGGTTTTGGCCAAGGTCATGATCTTGGGGTCATGGGATCCAGCCCCAAGTTGGTTCATTGCTGAGTGCGGAGTTCTTGCTTATCCTCTGCTCCTTTCCCTTTCTCCCTGCCCATGCCCTTTTTTTGCTCTCGCTCTTAAATAAAGTATTCGAATGTATTTTTTTAATTTTTTGTTTAAGGATTTTGAGAGAGAGCACAAGCAAGGGGAGAGGCTTAGGGAGAAGAAGAAATAGACTTCCCTTTGAGCAGGGAGCCCGATGTTGGCTCCATCTCAGGGCCCTGGATCTTGACCTGACCCAAAGGCAGATGCTCAACCAAGTCACCCAGGCACTCCTTTAAATGTTTTTAAGAAGAGAAAGAGGGTGTGCCTGGGTGGTTCATTTGGTTAAGCATCTGACTTGATTTCAGCTCAGGTTTAGATCTCAGGGCCATGATTTCAGGCCCAGGTTGGGCTCCATTCACACCCAGTGTGGAGCCTACTTAAAAGCTCTTTTTCTTTTAATAAAAAAAAAAAAAAATAGAACAAAATTTCTTATTTAAGAGAGGCACGGGAGAGGGCCAGAAGGAGAGAGAGAGCATCTTAAGTAGACCACACCCAGCAGTGAGCCGAAAGCGAGGTGGAACTCCCCATCTCACAACTCTGAGGTTATGACCTGAGCTAAAATCAAGAGTCAGATGCTTAACCAACTGAGCCACCCACTCTCCCCAAAAGGGAACTAATCTTTATTGAGGGCCTACAATGTGTCAGTCACTGTGCTAGCTCCTTTTTATGTTTGTAATGTTTAAAGATGTTTAAAAACATGTTTAAAGAATAATTTCTGGGACGCCTGGGTGGCTCAGAGGTTGAGTGTCTCTGCCTTTGGCTCAGGGCATGATCCTGGAGTCTGGGATCCAGTCCCACATCAGGCTCCCTGCATGGAGTCTGCTTCTTCCTCTGCCTATGTCTCTGCCTCTCTCTGTTTCTCTCTGTGTCTCTCATGAATAAATAAATAAAATCTTTAAAAAAAATTTTTTTTAAAGAATAACTTCCACATGTTATTCTCTTTGCAACGCTTTGAGATAGGATGTGTTAGATTTTCGCATTTCATAGGTGAGGGAGTAGAGGTCCAGAAAGGTTCAAATGAACTACCTATGGCCAGCCACACAAGTATTTTTCTCTTTATCAGTACTTTATCAGTACTCTTTATCAGTTCTTGTTTTGTTTTTTGTTTTTTTAATTTTTATTTATTTATGATAGTCACACACACAGAGAGAGAGAGGCAAAGACACAGGAAGAGGGAGAAGCAGGCTCCATGCACCGGGAGCCCGACGTGGGATTCGATCCCAGGTCTCCAGGATCGCACCCTGGGCCAAAGGCAGGCGCCAAACCGCTGCGCCACCCAGGGATCCCTGTTTATCAGTTCTTTATCAGTACTTTATCAGTTCTCTTTATCAGTATCAGTATCTCCTACTAAGGCCGAGGCTTTAACTGACAAAAATACCTGGTTTTATGATGTAGAGAATTTAGTGTAGATTATTGACTCTAATCATTTCCTTGAAAAATAAAGGTAATGAGTCATTTTGCTGCAGTGTTTGTATAAAGGTACCAAATATAAGAATTTTAAAAAATATAACATTTAGACAGATGCATAGCGGGGGGAGGCAGAAAATAAAAGGTTTGATTGTGGTTTCTGGTATTGCTGATTATATATTAAACATAGCCAAGGAAAGTGATCACTGTAAGTTCCCTTTTATCTCATAATTAAACAAAGGAACCCTATTTCAGCCCTACTTTTCAGTGTCTGAATTTCTGCATTACCATTCTTTACTATTTCATTGGTGACGATTGCTTATATAAAAAATTTTGTGGGCTCTTAAGTATCACAGAACTTGGCCATATCTTGTAGCTTAGTTGAAGAATATTGATTTATGTAAAATTTTCTTTTTAAAAACACAGTTTTGTGTGTTCAGTTAGTTATAGTTCTTTAGTAATTAAACATCTTGAAGTTTTATGTAAAGTATTAACTGACTTGGAGTTTTTTTTCTTAGGTATTACAAGGATGAGCTTGAACATAGGCTTGTTATGAATTAGTGAATTCAGACTGAAAACGGGTTTTACAATGCTTTGAAATAATTTTTGTTGAATTTGAATGCCACAGTACCTAGGACTTTGTCGTGTCTGTTTGCTTTATTTCTTCATTTTGGAATGAATGGGTGGAAGAAAGTATTAAGTATGGTTGGTATCTGTAGAGTCATACCAATTACACAAATTTGTAAAGTCATATTAGATATTGAACATAAAAGTTCACCCATGCTGTGAAAATGCAGCTAGCATCATACTCTATCCAGGAGACGTTATATGAAAGAATTGTTGAATTTAATTTAAAAAGTCTGTCTGCCTTGTATATAATAGATTGTTTAAACAAATAGTATTTTTGCTGGAATGGGCAAAAGATGACTTAAAACAAATTTTTGCAGCAAAGAAATTAAGTGGAAATATAGTGGTTTTTTAGAAATACTTTAAAAATCTTTATTTTTTTACATATTTTCCACAGAATCAAATATGTCCATATGACTTATATTGTTATTTAAACCCTGATTCAGTCACTATGACGTATATATTGATTAAAATGTAGTTAAAGTGATAAATCCAATATTTGGTCACTGGACCAAATTTTAGGTGACTTTTGCAATACCTGATCAGTCATGTCCTTTTTATAGACCTAGGCCTTTTATGAAAGTATAAAAAATGTCAGGTAAGTGAGCTTATGCCATGAAGAGGCATTGCTAATTTAAACCTATGGTTTCTATAGCAATGAATGCAAGATTTTCAAAGTAAGAGTTATCTCACCATTTTTAAAAACTTTAAGATTTCATGAACTTTGGCATTTATTTGCTAGATTTAAACAAGCATACTAGCTTTTCTTAATTTCCAGGTTTTTTTTAATAATAGAATTTTATATTTCATCAACAGTTGTGCTCAAAGAAATTTTCAGATAAGGTGTATATAGAGATAAAATTTGAATTGACTATTTCATTAGATTCTTTTTCCCCCTTTGATTTAAGTAGTATTTGGTAAGCATTTTAAAAAAGCAAACCTACAAGGAAAGTAGTCTAATAGTAAGCTTGGGCAGGAAGAAGTTATTGAAAATAATATTGTTCGAGAGTACATAATTTGTGGCACAATAACTTTCAGAAATACATTTGCATTTATTGATTCTGCCTTACAGAGTGTGACAGTGATGATAACCTGGGTATAAAAAATACTTCAATAGAAGAATTGAGATCCACAGAAGGTAATTTAATGAAGTTAATCCTTTTCCTGCTTGACTATATCTCTGTTTTTTTAATTGCTTCCTCTCTTGCCTCTTCACCGATTCTTCACCTTCACCTATTCCCTTCTACCCCTGATTTCAAAAACATTGTTTCCTTATTTAAAAGAGAGTTTGCATTTTCTCATGTGGGATGACTTGGGACAAAAGCCTAAAATACTTTCTGACCCTTTGCAGAAAATGTTTGCTAAATTAAGAATATTAAAAGTTAAGCGGTAGAATTATGAAAACAAGCACTTATATCTGAACATAATAGACTGTTTCTATAAATTAATTTTTTAAAAGATTTTATTTATGGGGGGGGGGGGGGCAGAGACACAGGCAGAGGGAGAAGCAGGCTCCATGCAGGGAGCCTGATGTGGGACTTAATCCCGGGTCTCCAGGATCAGGCCCTGGACTGAAGGTGGCGCTAAACCATCCAGGCTGCCCTTTTTCCTCCTCCTTAAAGGAGAAAGCTATTTTCTTCCATAGGTTAAAAAGAACTTTTTAATATTAACCTCATATCAAGTAATTTCCTGGCTGTACCACTATTTGGTTATGTCATATGCACCTTTATTTACTTTGGTTTTTACATAACAGACTGTGTTTTATAATAACCATGGGGAAAAACATAATAGTGATTTTAGAGAATAGTTTAAACTTTACTGAAGAATTGGAGCCATTATACAGGCATCTCTAACAATAAAGGACAACAGTAAAAGCCTTAATATACATTAGGAAAGTATTTGTTGTTGGAGTTTTGAGAGTGGAAATGTGGAGGCTAGAAAGTAGGGAGGAAAATTGGCTAAGCAAGCACAGACAGAATGGCGCAGATGATTTGTTTTCTGTATATTTGCTTGATCTCTCACGTAATGCAATTAGTTTAATTAAGAGCCTACTAGAGGGGCAGCTTCTCTCTCTCTGTCTCTAAATAAATAAAATATTTAAAAAAAAAAAAGCCTACTAGAGCTTTGTGCTATTAGGAGTTTGGGAATTTGAATCTAGCACTGAAATTTATGCATCCATTCAATGAAGTAGAAAACTCTAATCTTTCTTATAGCCAAATTCAGTGGTTAAACAAAGTTGGCAGTAAATCTGCAGCCTAATTAGAAACAATTTTGGCCAATTTGTTTTCCCAACATGGTTTTTCAAGGTCTGGCTTACTGCTTAGTAGCAACATGATCATGGGTTAAACAAATGAAAGAATTTTTGTGAGTTAGAAAAACACCTGCCACCTAAGTTGTTTATCAAGGCCACTAAAAGATAAACACCATTGAGCATCTAAGTAATTCAGACTTGGCACCCTTTATTAGCCACTTATGACTAATCCATGGAAGATTGTACACAAAATGATAATTTTTAAATAACTACTTTTGGGAAGTCTTCACAGTTTTTATGGTTCCTAGCAAACCTAGGAAATCTGAGATATGTATAACGCAATGTGTACCAGAGTTTCTAACATTTTGTTATCCATGTTATTCTATGATTAGGAGAGTTTTTACATTTTTGTGATTCTTTAGTTTGGCAAAAGGATTACTTTTATTAAAGAATTCAAGAAAAGATACTTTAAATTTTTAACTAGTTGTCATATGAAGTAGGAAAAACCAACTTGAAAAATCAAAGTGTTATATGTGTGCTCTATTTTCTGATGTTTTATATAAATAAGAGAGACACAATGTTCTATATAAGTTAAGGAATATGGTCTCCTCCACAGTTTCCTCTGGTACCATTCTTTTACCCTTTTTCCCAACAAGAACTAGCTCAAATATCCTCATTTCGGTTGAACCATAAAGAATTGACATTTTGTAGATATTTTTGTATAGTCAGTACTTGTAGATTTATCATCTTTAGGGAAAGTTAATTACTGCCTTCTCTTGATTCCTTCTGTATATATACCAAGTAGATTTAAAATTATTGTCTTGTCCCATTTAGAAGTAGGATCATGTTTGTTGTTGTTTTTATTTCAGTAGCACCTAGTATTTGGCACTAAATAATTGTTTGTTGAAGAATAAACTTGTAACAAACTCAGAACACATTAAAGCTACCAGGACTTGTCTCTTTATAGTTGTTAGATAAGGAACAGAGGCCATTTGGCTAGGAGAAGAGTTGGTGATTTTGTTGACCCTACACCATGTAAGCAAAGTTATATTTTAGTCCAGATCTAGTAGCAAAACTCAAAAAGGTTTAAATAACTTCTCAAGCCTCTTTTCATTCTTTCCCTTCCCAGCACAACACTGTAAATGCCCAGTAGTAGCAAGAGGCAGTATAAATCTGCTTGTGATTTTTTTTGCCAAGAGAAATGGTAGTTCCCCTATCTGCCGTCCATTCCCACCACCATAATTTGTTTCATTCTTTGTTCTCTGTAGACCAATGTCTGACTACCTGTGCCAATCATAAAGATCCTCTATAATCTATTTTGTATATCAGAGGAAATAGGGACCACATAGTGTGGTGGTGTAGAGTGCAGACTTTGGATTCAGGACTGCTCTGCTGTCATATAATATTGGGCAAGTCATTCCTAATTTTTAAAAAAGTTAATACTAATATACCTACCTTACTAGAATAATCTGGTACATGGTAAACAGTGCATGTATTAGTTGCCACTGCTGTTACTGTGATTTTGATCATCATTATTACCATTATTCACTGTTACTTGCATCTAAGGCCTGCTTTGGAGAATGGCTACTTAGAGATATCTTCACTCAAACCACTAGAAAAAAAAAAAACAAAACAGCTTTATGTAGATGGTTGCCAGTACAAAACCATCTTTCTGTAAATGTCAGTGATTTGCCTTAGAGTTTCTTAAATTTATGGCAGTCATCATATAATTAATCTTATAAATAGTAAAACATATCGACAGGATAAGAGAGAAAAGTCTAATCATAACAACTCTTCTTTTTTTTTTTTTTAATTTTTATTTATTTATGATAGTCACAGAGAGAGAGAGAGAGAGGCAGAGACACAGGCAGAGGGAGAAGCAGGCTCCATGCACCGGGAACCCGATGTGGGATTCGATCCCGGGTCTCCGGGATCGCGCCCTGGGCCAAAGGCAGGCGCCAAACCGCTGCGCCACCCAGGGATCCCCATAACAACTCTTCTAAACATTAAGTAATTTGCCTTCAGAATCACAATCTCAAAATGAAGAGGCATGATTCACGTGTAACCTGAGGCAGACACATACTTTCCACAAATGTTCCTTATTTCTTCATAGAGCTTTCAGTTACTTTCAGTTATTGTCTAATGTTCTTTCATTTCAACTTGAAGGATTCCTTTTAGTATGTCTTGTAAGGCTGGTTTGCTAGTAACAGACTTCCTTAGCTTTTGCTTGTGTGGGGAAGTCTTCATTTCTCCATTCTTGAAGACTGGCTTTGCCAGATGTAGAATTCTTGATTTACACGTTTTTTTTTCCCCTACTACTTGAAATATGTCATCTCATTGCCTGCTGGCCTGTGTGGTTTGATGAGAAATAAGCTATTAATCTTTCTGAGAATTTGTCATACATGATGAGTTGCTTCTCTCTTGCTGTTTTTGTCATTTTTGGCTTTTGGCAGTTTGACTATAATGTGTCTCAGTGTGGTTCTCTTTCAGTTTCTTGGAGTTTGTTGAGCTTCATGGATGTGTAGATTTGTATCTAACATCAAACTTGAGACATTTATTTTCATTACTTCTTCAGATATTCTTTCTGCCCCTTTCTTCTCCTTCTGGGACTCCCATAATATATCTTATTGCATTTGATGGTACTCCACCAGTACCTCTGCTTGCTTTTTTCCATTTTTCATTCTATCTTCAAACCATATAAATTGTCCTGTCTTCAAGTTTGCTGATTCTTTTTTCTGTGTGCTTAAATTTGTTAAACTTCTGTCATGAATTTTTCATTGTAGTTGTACTTTTCAGCTCCAGAATTTCAATTTGATGGGTTTTCGTAATTTCCATCTCTTTATTGATATTCCCATTTTGTTCATACATTGTTTTCCTGATTTCTTTTAGTTCTTTGTCCATGGTTTACTTTCGCTCTTAGAACATACTTAATATAGTTGGTATAAAGTCTTTGTCAAGTCCAATGTATAGGCTTTCTCAGGGACAGTTTAACCCAATTTTTTTCTTTTTTTTTTTTTGTCCCTTTAAATGGGCCATACTTTCCTGTTTCTTTGTGGGTTTTTTGTTGTTGAAAACTGGGTATGCAGATACTATAGTACCTCTATAAATCATATTCTATCTCTTCCCCAGAGTGCTATAACTGTTGAAGGCTGCAGTTGTCCCTTTTTTTACTTACTTTTCCAAACTACAGTTGACCTTTAAACAACATAGGGTTGGGTCACTGACACCCCTCCCACATACAGTCAGAAATTTATTTATGATTTTTAATTTCCCCAAAACATAATTACTACTAGCCCACTTTTGACTGGAAGCCTCACCAATAACAAACTGTTGATTAACACTTACCTTGTAGGGGTGCCTGTCTGGCTCATTTGGTTCAGCATCTAACTCTTGATTTTGGCTCAAATCATGATCTCAGGGTCCTGGGATTGAGCCCTGAGATAGTCACCATGGTTAGCAAAGAGTCTGTTTGAGTTTCTCTCTCTCTGCCCCTCCTCTTAGTTGCTCATGCACGCACACATTCTTTCTCTCTCTCTCTCTCAAAATAAATAAATCTTTTTAAAAAATAGTCAATACAGGGGTGCCTGGGTGTCTGCCTGCAGTCAGGTCATTATCCCAGAATCCTGGCATCAAGCCCCTCATCAGTCTCTCTTTATTTAAAACAAAACAAAACAATCTGCATATAATTGGACCTACACCGTTCAAACCCATGTTGTTCCAGGGTCAAATATATTTTTGCAAAAAACTATTCCTTGTCATGTCTGATCACCAAAGTATCCAAGCATCTATTCTACTCTCTTCTTTTCTTCTCTATTTTTTATTTTTTTGGTAATCTCTACACCCAACATGGGGCTTGAACTCACAACCCTGAGATCAAGAGTCACATGCTCTTCTGACTGAGCCAGCCAGATGCCCCTAGTCTCTATTCTTTTCTTTTTAAATATTTTATTTATTTATTTATTTGAAAGAGACAGAGATAGCAACCAAGATAGCACAAGCTGGGGTAGCAATAGAGGGAGGGGGAGAAGCAGACTCCCCACTCTGCAAGGAGCTCGATGTGGTGGTTAATCCCAGGACCCCATGATCATGACCTAAGCCAAAGGTAGATGCTTAACTAAATTAGCCACCGAGGTGCCCCCCATGAAATCTTTTTTATCTGTTATTAATATAGCCACTCAAGTTTCCTTATGCTTAATGTTTACATTGCATATGTTTTTCCATCTTTTTACATTCAATTTATTTGTGTCTTTTTAATGAAGGTACATCTCTTATAGACACCATGAAGTTCAATCTTACTTTTTTATTTATTGTAATAACAATCTCTGTTTTTAAATAATGGATTATTTAGTCTATTAACATTTAATGTAATTTCTTACATGATTGAATTGTCTGCCATTTTGCTTTCTCTTTGTCCCCTCTTTTACCTTGTAGTTCCTCCTTCCTTTTGGATTATTATAATACTTCTATTTTACTGTATTATATGTATTTAGTTTTTACTATTTTAATAGATCTATTGGCTTTTTAACCCTTTGTATTAATTTTTTATGGTTGCTCTAAAGATTACAATGTATACTTTTTATTTTTTATAGTGTATTGAATGCCACTATACTTTATCTAAAATGTAGGAACCTTCTAATTTTATAGGTTAGTTTATGTCCTGCCCCCAAGTCTCTATGCTGTAGTTGCTATCTGTATTACATCTGCATGTATTTTAAGTTCTACCAGAAAATGTTATTTTTTTGCTTTTAACTGTGCTGTGAATTTTAAAGAAAGAAAAGAAAAAATACATAGCCTTTTATTTTTATTCAGTTACCATTTTTAGTGACCTTCATTCTTTCTAATAGAGTTTACCTCTAGTGTCATCTTTCTTCCCAAGTTTTTGAATTTTTTGTTATAGGCAGTTTTGCTAGTGAATACTCATTTTTGTTTATAGAAAAATATCTTTATTTTTTGTTTGAATTTTGAAGAGAAAGTTCTATCCATTATTTATTCATAATTTTCTGCCCCATTTTCTCTCTTCTTTTGAACTCCAGTTATACATATGTTAAGTGGCTTAAACTTACCACAGGTTTGTTCATTTTCTTCCAATCTTTTTTCTCTCCGTTGGATTTTTTTTTTTTAAGATATATTTATTTGAAAAAAAAAAAAGATATATTTATTTGAGAGAGTGAAGAAGAGAGCACAAATAGGACAGGTGCAGATGGACAAGCAGACTCCTCACTGAGCATGGAGCCTAATTCAGGGATCAATCCCAGAGCCCTGAGATCAGGACCTGAGCCAAAGTCAGATGCTTAACCGACTGAGCCACCAACAGGCACCTTTGTTAGATAATTTTTCTTGTTCAACTTTCATGTTTATTAATACTTTTTTCTACCTTCTTCAATGTTAAGCTCACCTGGTGAATTTTCCATTTCAAATATTATGTTTCTCAGTTCTGGAATTTCCATTTAGTTGTTTTTTAAAAAAACACATTCATTTCTCTGTTGAGATTTCTTACCCATTTATCCTTAAATCCTTGAAAATATAACTTTTTAAAAATTACTTTCTGCTAATTCCAATAGGTTGGTTATCTTGGGGGTTAGTTTCAATTGGCTACTCTTTCTCTTGACTGTTGGGTTATATTTTTTTCCTTTGCAAATAAATTGATTTTTGATGTATATGGATGTTGTGGATATATATATTACAGATTCTTTGGATTCTGTTATTTTTATCTGAGGAATGTTTTTTGTTTGTTTTTTGGTGTTCTTGTTTTGTTGTTGTTTTACCTTTGAAGGCAATTACCTTGCTAGACCTAAACTCCAACCTCTGCCTCCTCCAAGCAGGCAACAGCTAAAATTGCTTACTTCTTTTACTTCCCAACTGTTGTTTTTCACTAAGAATTTTAGCTCCTCTCCTTTGTATGCTCACTTCACAAGTCAACTAAGAGTTTGTAGATTTGGAGGATTCTCATTCTGTTGCTTTCTTGTTTCTTCTAGGATACCTTTCTTTCTTTCAGAACCTCCCTTCCCTGCAGCTTCACTTGCTATGCTTCTGTGACTGACCAAACTATATATATATTGGGGTGTGTGTGTGTGTGTATGTATGTATAATGCCTTAAGCCACAGAGCTTGACTTTCTCATATAAATTCTGTTACTTGGTTCCACAAGGATTGACAAATGCCCTGAGGCAACAAAACCATAAAGCTGCACATTGAACCCGGTGCAGTTGGCTTCTTTTGGTGATCAGCTTCTGTCCTGTTTCTACCTGATTTTCATTGCTCTCCAGTGCCTCAAAATAGTTGGTAATTGTTGTCTGTGGGATGGTTAATCCAATATGAGCTACACCACTATTAGAAATGGAGCTATTGGGATCCCTGGGTGGCTCAGCGGTTTGGCGCCTGCCTTTGGCCCAGGGCGCGATCCTGGAGACCCCGGATCGAGTCCCACATCGGGCCCCCGGCATGGAGCCTGCTTCTCTCTCTACCTGTGTCTCTGCCTCTCTCTCTCTCTCTCTCTGTCTATCGTAAATAAATAAATTTAAATAAATAAATAAACAATCTAAAGAAATGGAGCTATTGAATTGGTTTTTGTTTTTATCATCTTTTAACTGCCAAATATTCATATAACTTCAGTGTAGACAATATTTTTGTATTTATATCTATTTTATTTTTAGTTTTTTCTTATTACTGATTTGTAAGTTATATACTTAGTTTCTAGATTTGTGGTTATATTGGCATTTTGCCACATGTTTAATATATAACTTAAAGACTAAAATATACCTACATGCTATCTGCTTTTATACAACAATAAAAAGACTCTAGAACACTTGAATTCTGATCCTCTCCCCCAACTTATATGCTGGCATTCTCCAGTGTTTGGTTCTGTGTGTGTATATGTGTATTGTATAATGCACACAAAAATTATACGAAGCATCTCACAAAGCTGATAACCATCCCTTAGGTCAAAAAAATAGAACATTACCAACGCATTAATTTGCTAGGGCTGCCATAACTACATACTACAAACTGGATGGCTTAAAACAATAAATTTATTATCCCACAGTTTTAGAGGTTAGAAAACTAAAGTCAGGTTGTCTGTAGGACCGTTTTCCTTCTCGTAACTTTTAGTTATTAATAGGAAATTGTAAGCACTTCTTGGCTTTATAGATGCATCACTGCAATGTGCCTTCATCATCATGTGGCCATCTTCTACCTGTGTGTCTGTCTTCCCGTGGCATTATCTTTGTTCTATAAGGTCACCCATTGCATTGGATTAGGACTCAACCTAGTGACTTCATCTTTATTACACCTGCAAAGACCTTATTTTCAAATTAGGTTACATTCATAGGTACCAGGAATTTGGACATATGTTTTGGGGGGAACATAATTCAACCATGATGGGCACCTGGGTGGCTCAGTGATTGAGCGTCTGCCTTTGGCTCAGGTCGTGATCCTGGAGTCCTGGGACTGAGTCCTGCATTGGGCTCCCCACAGGGAGCCTGCTTCTCCTTCTGCATATGTCTCTGCCTCTTTCTGTGTGTCTCTCATGAATAAATAAATAAAATCTTTAAGAAAAAATTCAACCATAACAACCAGTACCTTAGAAGTATCCCTCTCATTCTCTCTTCTAGTTACTTCCCCTGTGTTCCTTCCCAAAGGATAGAGGCCGCTATTACGTCTTAAAATACTAGTGTAGTAGCACTTGATTTTGAACTTTATCTAAATAGGATCATACAGACCATCACTGTCCAATAGAATTTTTTGTAATGATGAAAGTATTCTATATCTGCACGTGTATGGTTGCTAATGGTTAACATGTGGCTGTTAAGCACTTGAAATGTGACTTAACTGAGGAACTGAATCTTGAATCTTATTTAATTTTAATTGATTTAAATATAAATAGCCACATAGAGTCAGTATCCATCATATTGGACAGCATGAGCATGGTCTATTCTTTTATGTCTGGATGGCTTCTCTTATTTTTTTAAGATTTATTTTTTATTTGAGAGAGACAGAGCGTCGGGGAGCAGAGGGAGAGGGAAAAGACAGTCCCAGGCTGATTCCGACCCAAGTGTAGGGCTTGATCTCATGGTGCTGAGATCACAACATGAACTGAAACCAAGAATCAGACACTTAACCAACTGCACCACCCAGGCACCTCTGGGTGCCTTCTAATCAGCATTGTTTTATAGATGTTAGATGTTAACATGTAGCTTTAGTTTCTTCATTTTTTTTAAATTTTTAAAAAGTTTTATTTATTCATGAGAGACACAGAGAGAGGCAGAGACACATGCAGAGGGAGAAGCAGGCTCCATGCAAGGAGCCCAACATGGGACTCAATCCTGAGTGTCCAGGATCACGCCCTGGATTGAAGATGGCACTAAACCATTGAGCCACTCAGGCTGCCCAGTTTCTTCATTTCTAAATAATATCTGTATAATATTCTATTTTATGTATATATCGCAATTCACATATTCTTTATAGACATTTGCTTTGTACTTTTTGGCTATTGCAGGTAATGCTACTGTGAACATTCTCATACATCTCTCTTAATGCACATACATGCACATTTCTGGGAATATAAGAAGTTGCATTGCTTATGTTCAAGTTTAGTAGATAATGCCAAATTATTTTTTCAAAATGGTTGTGCCAGGTTTTTTTGGTCCCAGTAGTATATGTGAGTTCCCATTGATCTACATTTTCACCAATCATTTAAATTATTTATCTTTTAATTTTAGCTAGCGCTGGGTATATACTCTTACTTCTTTGTGGTTTTAATTTACATTTTTCTGATGAATAAGGTTTATTGATCATTTTGACATAATCTTTGGTCTGTGTCTTTTCAAATTTCTTAACAGTTTTCTTTGGATTTTTTAACTGATTTTTTGAGGTTGAAAATTTTTTAGTTCTTTTTGGGTACAAGTTCCGTGTATTGCAAATATTTTCTCCCCCTTTATGTCTTGCCTTTTTACTCATTTAATGGTTTCTTTTAATGGATAAAAATAATTTTAATACATTCCAGATTACCATAGTTGTTTTTTTTTTTTTAAGATTTTATTGATTTATTCATGACAGATACAGAGAGAGAGAGGCAGAGACACAGGCAGAGGGAGAAGCAGGCTCCATGCAGGGAGCCTGACGCGGGACTCGATCCCGGATCTCCAGGATCAGGCCCCGGGCTAAAGGTGGCGCTAAACTGCTGAGCCACCAGGGCTGCCCAATTACCATAGTTGTCCGTAATATTTTAAAAATTCTGTTTACTATTTCCATACACTACGGTCTTCTGTTATCTTCTAGAAACTGGTACCACACTCTTAATTATTGTAACTTTAAAATAAGTGTTCATGTTTTTTACAAGTCTTGTTTTATTTTTATTTTTTTATTTTTTATTTTTTTTAAGATTTTATTTATTCTTTAGAAACAGAGAGAGGCAGAGACATAGGCAAAGGGAGAAGCAGGTTCCATGTGGGGAGCCCGATGTGGGATTGGATCCCTGGTCTCCAGAATCACACCCTGGTCCAAAGGCAGGTGCTCAACTGCTGAGCCACCCAGGCATCCCTGTTTTATGCAAGTCTTGTCACTTTTTCTTTGCTAAGAGCATCCTGGCTTTTCTTTGTAATTTCTCATCCCTTTAAATTCATCTTAGGGCAACTCCTCTGACCTAGGTTCTAGCTTTAACATACAGTGTACACTAGCTTGTATTTTAAATTACAGAAAACATAATGTATCAGTGTCCTAGCTGAGAGGAAGGTGTAGCTGCATCTTAGAGGGATCACTGGCACCTTTGAACCAAGTTCTCAGAGACTGGACAGGATGAAATAAATCTTGTGTGAGAAGCTGGTGAAAGCCAAGAAATTGACCTCTAATTCCACCTCCCTGGGTTTTAGCGTCATTCTTAGGGAAGAAATGGAGAAACACTTGTTTGTATACCCAAGAATGTCTTTCTTGTTCACTATTGTATTCTTATGCCTGGTATACAATGGGCATTCAATAAATATTTGTTAAATGAGTGCACATATATAATATATGCTTCTCAAAAGACTTACATAGCCATGAGTTTCATTCTTTGCCTGAGGTGCTAGAAAGCTTAAAACTAAATTTTTAATGCCTTTGAGATTTTGGCATTTTATGGTTTTGCTATTCTATTTCTATTTTAAGTCTTATATGTGTTGCCTCGAGTGATTTTAGAAGTTTGTTGACTGTCTGTGTCCGTAAAGGAAATAACTTGTAAGTTCCACAGTAAGCTCATATTATAATTCAATCTGAGATTATATCCAGATTCTCATTATTTTGAAATACTCAAATTTTATGAAGGAACTGCCAAGTCATCCTGATTTTCTCAACTTTATTTCCTTTTCTTCTTGAAAAGGTTGAGGTAGGGGCACCTGGTGGCTCAGTGATTGAGCGTTTGCCTTTGGTTCAGGGCATGATCCTGGGATCCTGGGGTGGAGTCCTGTGTCAGGCTCCCCACAGGGGGCCTGCTTCTCTGCTTCTCCCTCTGCCTATGTCTCATAGGAATAAATAAATAAAACCTTAAAAAAAAAAGACAGATGTAGTTGATGAGATTTCCATAAACACGTTTATTCGTTTTCTGCCCTAAATATTAAAATTATGTTTTTTTAATGCAGATGTGGAATTAGAAGAAGCTATTAGAAGAAGTCTTGAGGAAATGTAAAGATATTACCACACAACATCAAGTGGCCTTGAAGAGACTCAGGAAAATGAGTTCTTGAGTTTGTTTTCTAAAGGAGACCAGAAATCTGTTAGTACAAATGTATTTGGAAACATGATTTTTTTGCTTTTGCATCTGATACTTGCTTTGTATTTTTGTGCTATTTTGCAAAAATGTACAGAGGAATAGAATACATGTTAATGCAAATATAAATCATGTATTCTGATACAGTTATCACAGTTTTCCAGCTAACTTCGAATTTATGTATTTAGGTTAAAAGAACTAAAAAGTAGAGAAGCTCTTGACTATTGTTTATATGTTTCCCAAATAGCATTAGTTGTTTAATTTTATTTGTACTGTACAGATTATTTTTTTAGGAGTTAAAATGAATATAAATAAAGCTGTCATAGCTCAGTTTTTCTGTAAATTCTATTTCTCATGTGGCACTAATATAGAATACCTTTGAGATCTTTGTTTATGATTATTAGAAGATAGTAATGGAAACTGATCATGGAAACAGATTAAAATTTTACTGGCAATGTTTGTTGTGGGTATCACTCAGATGTTAAGTCTTTAATTGGAGCAGCATGTTGCTGGAATTAAACAAAAACAAAAACAAAATCCTAATTTCTTTGAACTTATTTTAAAAAAACTTTCCATTCCTTTTACCTGCTTAGACTTTCATGTGATTTGTTTTATCTGTTGTTTAAAGGGAATGATGTCAGAATGTTTGCATAGAATTAAATGTATTTTTAATAAGTCTTTTATATATATATATGTTTGTGTAAACATAATATTCTTCCAAAAAATAATGTTGAAGGTCTACTCAGGATAATCTTCCTTAACTCTTTAAAATTTTTATTTCATTAGAAGTATCTTCATTTTAATTATTCATTAAATCATCATTTTCCTACATTTGGTATTACACATTTAATTTTTAATTGGTCAGGCTCTATTGTGAATAATAATAAACATTACATGATTAGAAGACTAAAAAGGGTTTGTTATGCTATCTTCATGCATATGCTTCATGACCAGAAATGTCTTCACTAAATATTTTGAGTAGTAATTACATACCAAACTTAAAATTTTCTATAAATACAAATTTTTCTTTAAGACAAAAAGAATCATGACTAGAATTTTCTTCTTTCTCTGTAATTTGATGTTTTAGTATAAAATAGCATAACTGGGTTTTTTTTTTTTTTATTGCTATAACCTTTCCAATCCACATTGGAAGCCAATTTGTGTTTTTATTTCTTAAGATGTCAGTTATGTCTTACCTGCTTGCATTTTTTTTTAACTAGACATGCAAGTTAAGAATTTACCATTTTTCCAAAATGACCACATTGTACTTATAATTTGTACGTTAAAGTCGTCAAACATGGTTTTAGGAGGTAGTCATGAGCTAGACCTTAAAGACATCTTCAGGAGCTTGCCTCAATAGTGAGGAGCAGAAAAGATGATCCAGAAAGAAGAGTGGTGAAGCAGATGTGGGGAAGAGAAATCAACACCTCTTTGCCAGAGGTGCCACACATGTACGTTCTGTTAAGCTTTCGTGGCATGTATGGTAGAGAGTAAATGAAGTTTTTTATATGACAGTAAAGGGATATTTCATCATGACCCTTAAAAAAAGATAGTTGGGTTGCTTAATGTTTTAATTAATAATTGTCACTGATTGTATTTCTACTTAAGCAATTAAAAATCATTTTAAAATTACTTCATAATTTGAACTTAATTTAGACACAAAGAAGTAATCGGTGGGTATTACACAAAGTTATATGAATTATTATCAAAAGTAAATGTTTCCAAATTTGACAGATGCTTATCTTTTCATTACATCATTCATTCACTCCCTCACAAAGTATTTATTGAACACTTATCATGTGCCAATGATTGTTCTAACCACTTGGGATATATCAGTGAGCAAAGCAAAGCCCACACTCCTTTATGGAGCACGTAATAGGGGGAAAGAGGGTTGGATAGAGTATTCTCCATTATCATAAGTAAATGTGTCCAGTGGTGGTAACTAATGAAGGAAAATTAGAGAAGGGAAAGATTGTGTTTCTGAGAATAAGTGGTGTGATCTGGCTTATTTGGAAGTATTACTGTAGTTACTGTATTGAGAACACACACAGCAGAGGCAAGAGTAGAAGCGGGAAGACCAGACAGGAAGGTGTTGTAGAAATGCAGGTGAAAATTGATGGTGGTTGGGACCAGAGTGGTAGCAGTGGAACTGGGGAGAAGAATCCTAGTATATTCTAAAAGTAGAGCTGAGGGGATTTACTTAGGGATTGGATCTGTAGGATAAGAGAGAAAAAGAATCCAAGATAATTCTAAAAGTACATGATAGACTTTCAAACCATTCCCAGCATATCTTTGGATTCCAAGTCTGTGTCCTGATAATGACAAAATATATTTAATGAAGTCAAATAATACCTTACACAAATAGTTTATTAGTATGTAGATTGAATTCAGAGGGAACTGGGATCCAGGCTGAAGGCCCTGTCTCCGTTCAAGTAGTTAAATGGCTTTGATCTCAGATAAAAAGGTTGTGATTCAGCTTTAAAGTGTTATTATCATTTTATGTGCGCAGTTCATTCTCATCCTTGCAATATAAGGCGTACAGCTATAACGACATGAGAGCAAAGCGCAAGTTTTTAAGTACATAAACCTGTGCTCCCAGTCCTGCTCTTACTGACCTTTATAGTATATGCCCCAGTAACGTGCCACGTTTTTTTAAATTACAGGAGATTTAAATAAGTTGGGTGTCAAAGAAAGATGGGATAGCTTTTTCTTTTTTCCCCTGTAAGCCTCAGTAGTGGTGTCCAGGCTTTCATTATTTCCACCTCAGAAAAGGGACTGGTAACAAGCTGAGGCAAGCCCAGACTGCCTGGGAGCTGTACTTAAGTGCTATCCTTTTCTTCCCATATCAAAGGATTTTTAATGGTTTGGGTTCTGACACGAATGATGGGCGCTGGGAGAAAGTGAGCGAAGCCGGCCCCGGTCATTACCCACAGCCTACCGTCAGGTACCTCCGTGGGGGGGGAGGTGGTTACGTTCAGGCCGCACGGAGTCCCGGTTCCCGGGGGCGGGGAGGGGGCTGTTCCGTGGGTCTCCGCTGGGCTTTCGGTCGTTCTAGGGTCGGGACAGAGGGGGAGGGAGAGAGAGAGAGAGAGAGAGAGATCCGGCGGTCACGTGAGGCCCCCTGCCCGCGCCCGCCCCTCCAGGTGCCTCGGAGGCCGCGGGGCGCGTCTCCTCTGGCCTCGGCCCGGGCGGCCCACCCTCGAGGCCCCGAGGCCAGCGCCCTCCCGCGGGCACCGCAGCCCCCAGCCCGGCGGGCGGCGCGCTTGTCCTTGTTTGGCCACGCGGCAGCGGCGGTGTCGGCGCGTCCTCCCGGGCCGCCCCCCAGCGGGCGTCAGAGGGGGGCGGGCGCCCCGCGCGGTGACGGCGACGCCTGCGGCCGCCGGACTCTCCACTCAACGTCGCCCGAGAGGCCGGTGACCTCTTGGCCGCCCCCGCCTCGGAGGCTCAGATGGCTCAGGCCAAGATCAACGCGAAAGCCAACGAGGGGCGCTTCTGCCGCTCCTCCTCCATGGCGGACCGCTCCAGCCGCCTGCTGGAGAGCCTGGACCAGCTGGAGCTCAGGTGAGCGGCGCGGGCGGCAGGGCGGGGGGCGCGTGCGCGGCGGGCGGGCCGCGGCCGGAGGAGTTGCTCGCCCGAGATTTGTTCCCCGCGGGGACCGTGCGCTGCCGCCCGGCTCGGGGGGCCGCCGCCTCCGCGCCAGAGAAAGCGCGTTCGACCCAAGCGAGAGCCTGTGAGCGCGGGAAGGGTGGCCGCATTCTCGTGAACAGACCTGGGCTGTGGGGAACTGAGAGGATCACAGAAGGTAAGAGTTACGGTGGCGTTCTCTGAGGTTAGAGACCGTGACACCCCGTGACACCCCGGGTCGACTGAAGGTCTAGAATTTTCTGAGTGCCGCTATGTGGTTCCCCCCAGATGTCTCTAACTTCTCTTTTTCTACTACGCATCTGTAAGAAAGGCGATAGTTCAGGGGTTCCCCCCACCCCATGTGACTGATAAGTTTCTTTGCTCCAAAACACAGAGAGAGAGAAAAAAAAAAAAGTAAAAATCCAGAAATCTGTCTGAGAGCAAGAAGAGGGAGGAGTAGGACAGATGAGGGGCCGCGGGGTGAACGGCGGCTGGGCACTTGGTGGAGGAAGACCCTGCGGCTTCCATTTCCCCCCTAACCCCGCAAACTGAATTCAGAAATTCTGTTAGTTTCTCGCTATTTATTGTGTACCTCCTTCCTTAGAAGACACCTTCTCGAAAGTGCTAGTCATTGGCCTGAAAGCATAAGATAGGTTTTTGTTTTTTTTTTTACTCTTCCCCCTCCCCCCCTTAACTTAGGCTTGTATACAATTTCTAAATAACGAACAGCAAATTTTGGAAATTATTGTTTCCCTTAACAGCGTCTGAAAAAACTTTCACGTACTTCCTCTAAGAGTTTGTCACCAAAGTTACTGTGTAAATGGTGTGCAGGTGTAGATAAGTCAAAATCTTACTAAGACTCCACAAACCCCTGAGGCCATACCGATTCTTCCCCCCTCCTCCCCCCCCCCCCCCCGTAGTTTTCATCGGGTTCTGGGTGAGCAAGGAAGCACGTCAGCCAAAAATTTTAAGAAGCAGCGCGTGCATGTCTATCTCCCTCAATTTATATACCAAAGCAAGAAGAGGGGTTTATTTGCCAGGACAGTGCATTAATAACCACAATATATCTCAGCAGTTGAGGCATTTATGATTATTATTATTACCCTGAGAGAAGAGTCGGAAAATGAGAAATTCTCCATCCACAACGATTTTGTGGATGACAACAGATAGAGAAACCGCAGTCCAAAACCACCTTCTAGGGTTCTGCCCAGAATGACACATATGGAACCAGAGAAAAAGTAATGCTTCCCCTGGGTTGAGCTTGATGCATTTACTCCCCAGAGAAAGTGGAACAAAACTAGAGATCGGTGGCTTCAGCTACTTAATGTCGCCCCAAAGAATAATATTTCTTTTGGTGTAGCAGCACATTACAAGTAACTTACACATCTCCCCAGGTGTTTAGAACTTTGATAATGTGTTCCGAAGCATTTCAGGGCTCTCTTGGCACTATCAGAAAAGATTTTTTTCTGAAAGGAATGAGGAACGTTGCCCCTCCCTTCTTCAAGCTGAGTCATTCCCCTCAAACTTGAATGAACATCTCGTGTCTGATAGACACAAAAGCAGTCAGGTACTCATCTTTAAAAGAAGGCCTCTGGTTTTGAGTATTCATATATTCTAATGTTTGATTAATGTAAAGTGAACTGATTATTATACCAGTGATTAGATTATGACTTGCTTAATTAACCCTTGAGCTGAGGAGGAAAGACTAAAATGTGCTAATTGCTCATTTTATGGACTTCTTTAGTAGTTTTAAGACTTTTGTAAGCTTTGTTTCTTCCTTTAAAAAAAAAAAAAAATGTAGGGCAGCCCAGGTGGCTCAGCGGTTTAGCGCCACCTTCAGCCCAGGGCCTGATCCTGGAGCCTCCGGATCAAGTCCCATGTCTGGTTCCCTGCTTGGAGCCTGCTTCTCCCTCTGCCTGTGTCTCTGCCTCTCCCTTTCTCTGTGTGTTTCTCATGAATACATAAATAAAATCTTTAAAAAATAAAATAAAAAGGTGAAATTGAGTTTTAAAAAAATAAGTAAAATTTGTAAAAAGTGTGATCTAAGGAAGTGTTTTAAAAGGTAGTAAAAATAGTAAAAATAAAGAAAAATACTAATGATCCGTTAAAGTTCCTTTGAAACTACATGGGCAGTGTCACAGAACCCCACATTGTTAAAAACTAGCATCATGCCTAGAAGCTTTGTAAAAGAAACAAATAGGTAATTTTGCTCTAATAGTTCAATTTCATATTAAGGATGACTCATAAAGCATTGTTTTAGGTAGAATAAAACACTGTAGTTTGATACTTAAAGTTTGCATATAGTTCCCCAACTGATTTTATCACTTGTGGTAGACCTTCTTCCATATGAGACTAAAGACAGAATTATGCTAAATGCTTTATGCCTAATGGTGGGCATGATTTTTTAATCACGTATGGCAGCATTCTATATTGTTGAAGGAATTCCATTTGTTTCTAATACTTTACCATGACACTAGCCTCTTTCTTGACTCCACCTCTTTTCATTTTTTGCTTCCTCTTAAAAAAGTGATTCCTTTCTCTCTCTCTTTTTTTTTTTTTAAGATTAAATTTTTATTTGAGAGTGAGCGGATGGGGGGGAGGAGGTGGGAAGAGCACAGGAGGAGGGAGAGGGAGGGAGAAAGAATCTCAAGTAGACTCAGTGCTGAGCCCCATATAGGGCTCCACCTCACAACCCGGAGATCACCACCTGAGCCAAAACCAGTCTTAACAGACTGAGCCACCCAGGCACCCCTCTCTCCCAGTTTTTGGACCAGTTCTAAATGGTGTCTGAGTTTTGCATTCTTTAGTGGCTCAGTGCACCCTAATTTATAAATAATACATGCTAACATTGATTCATTAAACGAGCACTGACTCTATACCAGGCCCCATTCCTTTGTGGAAGTTACTTTCACCTCCATTCTCCAAATGGGAAATTGAAGCTTAGGAAGTTAAATGAGTTGTCTAAGGTTCCCCAGCTAGAACACAGGAAGACTGGCTGTAGAGCTTAATAATTCATCCCTGAATTTTCTTAAAATTAGATGTGTCTTATTGTTACCAGGATTTGCCTCTTGGCAGGTATCAAGCCAAAAGACATAACCAAACAAAGAATAGGAAAAGAATAGGAAAAGGAAGGGTTTTACTTGCAACAAATAAAGGGGAGAACATGGGGGATCTTTCCCAAAGAAGTGACTCCTGAAACACCAAAATTGGGGAAGTTTTAAGCTAAGGGTGCATACATATTCATGAAGAGGCTTGCACACTGGGGCATACAGAATGGAATTGGGGTGACTAAGTCCAAGTCAAAGTCACGTGGGCCATCAAGGGTTGAGCATCGTCAGTTCTCTGGCTCCAGTTGGTTTGGTATCTGAGTGCTCACAGGTTTAAATCCTACATAGATACTCAAGAGTGTGCATTAGGTCAGTCTTCACTTCTGAATATGATGAGGCTATCTCCTGGCGTCATGGTGACTCTTCTCACATTCTTTCACAAGATGGCTGGGGGCCTAACATGACTCTTCTTATGTCAAGAAAGCTGTATCTGTCTTTCTTCACCCAGGCAGAGATCCCTAACTCTTTCTGCTTAAAGTATTTCAAAATGTAGAAATAGTATATGGATGAATATATGATTTTACTGAAAGAGGTGAAAATTCCATTTGTTTTTCTATTTATTTTTTAAAGATTTTATTTGTAACTAATCTCTACACCCAACATGGAGCTTAAACGTATAACCCAAGAGTCACATGCTGCCACCAACTGAGCCAGCCAGGCACCCCAATAATTCCATTTAAATTGGTTGTCAAATTCAGTAAATATCGAACACCTAGTGAGTGCCAAGTACTGAGTGGCTCCTAGAAGGTTCTGAACGGTAATGAAGATGTTTGGGGTATGGGTTTTGGAAGGTGGCAGAGAGGAAGATGTTAGGCCTGGGAGATTGATTGTTCACGAATTTCCCCAAACTGGGGAAATTCCCCAAACTGTCTTAGCTCCTTCTGCCTCCTGTCAGCCATCTGCAGTGACTTTCCTCAGCAGCCAGGGAATGAATCTTGGGGGCCTGGAGTGATACGGATCATTTGGTCAGAAGTTTCCTGTTGCTGAAAGTTTCTTAGGGTGTCTCCCAGAAGTTGCAAAACAAGTGGCATCATAGTTAATACTGAACAACAGCCTATAATTTAAAAGAGCATTTCATATGTACATTGTTATTTGAACCTTACAAAATCCTTTGAAGTAGAGAAGGACACATGTATGTTAATCTCTCTTAGAAATAAGAGAACTGAGGTCCAGGGGGATTGAGTGGTTTGCTTAAGGCCACAGTACTGATGAGTAGCTCCTAACAGTAGTCCCGTTAAACACCAGTTTCATTTTTACACTAAAGGGTCTCAGTGGTGAATGTATTTTATTTTATTTTATTTTTAATTTTTTTATTTATTTATGATAGTCACACACAGAGAGAGAGAGAGAGAGAGAGGCAGAGACACAGGTAGAGGGAGAAGCAGGCTCCATGCACCAGGAGCCTGATGTGGGATTCAATCCCGGGTCTCCGGGATCATGCCCTGGGCCAAAGGCAGGCACTAAACCGCTGCGCCACCCAGGGATCCCGAATGTATTTTAATATTTTGGTGGTGATTAGGAAAACTTAGCAAAATCTTACGTTGCCAAGAATATAAGTGATCTTTGTAGCATTCTTTAGATACAAGAATTTTTTTTAAAGGTTCATTTATGAGAAAGAAAGAGAGAGCAGGGAGAGGGGTAGAGGGAGAAGGAGAGAATCCTAAAGTGGACTCCCCACTGAGCACAGCCCAATATGGGGCTCAATCCCAGGACCCTGAGTTCATGACCTGAGCCAAAATCGAATCAGGCACTCAGCTGACTGAGCCACCTAAGCACCCCACAAGAGTATTTTTTTATTATAACTTTTAATTTAATTTAATTTTTTTTTAATTTTTATTTATTTATGATAGTCACACACAGAGAGAGAGAGAGAGAGATAGAGGGGCAGAGACACAGACAGAGGGAGAAGCAGGCTCCATGCACCTAGAGCCTGACGTGGGATTCGATCCCGGGTCTCCAGGATCGTGCCCTGGGCCAAAGGCAGGCGCCAAACCACTGCGCCACCCAGGGATCCCTAACTTTTAATTTTAATTCCAGTGTAGTTAACATACAGTGTTATATTAGTTTCGGGTGCACAATTTAGTGATTCAACAATTCTTACATCACTCAGTGCTCCTCCAGATAAGTGTACTCTTAGTGTGCCTGGCTGGCTCAGTCAGAGCATGTGACTCATGATCTCAGGGTTGTAAGTTCAAGCCCCATGTTGGGTATAGTGATTACTTTAAATAAAATCTTAAAGAAAAAGAGAGAGAGACATGTGTACTCTCAATCCTCTTCAATCCCCTTCACCTATTTCACCCTGCCTCCCCCTGGTAACTGGCCATTTGTTTTCGATAATAGGAGTCTATTTTTTTGGTATGTCTCTTTTTTTCTCCCCCTTTTTCATTTGTTTCTTAAGTGCCGTACATGAGTGAAATCATACCTAATTTGTCTTTCTCTGACCGACTTGCTTTGCTTATCCTTATACTCTGTAGCTCCATCCATGTTGTTGCAAATGGCAAGATTTCATTCTTGCTGAATAATATTCTCTGTTTATTTAACACATCTGGGGCATCCTGCGTGGCTCAGCGGTTTACCGCTGCGTTCAGTCCAGGGTGTGATCCTGGAGACCCAGGATCGAGTGCCATGTCAGGCTCCCTGAGTGGAGCCTGCTTCTCCCTCTGCCTGTCTCTCTCTCTCTCTCTCTCTCTCTCTGTCTCTCATGAATAAATAAATAAAATCTTAAAAAAAAACCACACATCTTTATCCATTCATTTATTGATGGACACTTGGGCTACTTCCATAATGAGGCTATTGTAAATAATTCTGCAATAAACATAAAAGTACACATATCCCTTCTAATTTGTGTTTTCATATCTTTTGGATATTACCCAGTAGCGTGATTACTGGATCATAAGGTAGTTCAATTTTCAAAAAATTTTTAAAGATTTTATTTTTTTTAAAAGATTTCATTTATTTATTCATGAGAGACATAGAGAGAGAGGCAGAGACATAGGCAGAGGGAGAAGTAGCCTCCATGCAGGAAACCATTTGTGGGACTTGATCCCGGAATTCCGGGATCACGCCCTGAGCCAAAGGCAGACACTCAACCACTGAGCCACCAGGCATCCATAAAGATTTTATTTTTAAATAATCTCTGCACCCAACATGGGGCTCAAACCCACAACCCTGAGATCAGGAGTTGCATACTTCACCCACTGGATGGATCCGCAATAACCTCAGTCTGGTGAAGTCACTGTCTGGCCTATAAATCTCTCAACAACGTGTCCTTTTGATAGCTAGGCTGCAGAGATTGGTGAGGTGTGGGAGACCCGAAGACTAGCCAAGGATGGGTGCACTTCAGTTTTGCCCTCATAAGAATTTTGTGACTAAAATTTCTTTCTTTCATAGCCGGCTTCATTGTAATTTCATGCAGAGAGTTTTCCAGGAGTACAACCCAGGCCAGCCTTGGTATGAGGAGAAGTTCTTCCCAATTTTGGAAATGTAGCTCTTCTAGGATCTGTTAGTAAAAACAGAACCACCCTTCCCTGCCAAGAGAAGTATTGTCAAATGATGTGTTAAAGAACATGAAGGATAAAGTGAAATGGCTCAACACTTGTCTAACCAGAGTTCCAGAAGAAAATAATATAATGGAAAACGGAATATTTGAAGATATATAGCTATATAGCATCTAACGATTTTCTAGAACGAAATGAAAAGGTTGTAGACAGAAGGATTTATATGTGAGATGAATTTAAGGATCTCAGTAGCTGAGAAACAGTACAAATATTATTTAAATAAACTAAGTAGAAATTTAGGTTCAGCTAGAGAGAATAGCAAATGTCAGTGGTGCCAAAAAACAAAACAAAATAAAATCCCTTAAAATTCTTTTTTTTTTCCCTTAAAATTCTTTACATTCTGAAGAATGGTGTGTTACCTTTACTATGAAATGAAAAAGGTAAATACAAAAACATATATAAGAAGGTCCACACAAGATGAAATCTGTTTTTCGCAGAGAAAACACCCTGGCAATTTCTAGCATTGGGGGAAAACCAAAAAACCATAAGACTTCAACATTCCATCTATTGTCTGCTGTATTTGGTCTCCTTTAACGACAAAATATCTACCTTATATGATACTTATGTTTTTTTCTAGAGTGTGTCCTTTTAAACCATTTTCTTGTTAACAACCCCCTGAATTTAACTCTTGTAACATGTTGTAAATGAAGCCTTCCTTTTTTGAATAGCATTAAATTCTCTATCATTGTACATTTGAGTACAAATTCAAGAGTCTTGAAAAATTCATTTCTTCTTTCAGCATCTTCTCATTTACCAATTACGTGATTCATCTTTGTCATTTAAACACTGGAGTCATGGTTTGTGTTTTTAGCATGAATATTTCATATTAGCGCCAACTCAATCTCTCTCAAATATACTGGGCGCTAGTTTATCTGTCTGAGAGTTTGCCAACATAAAATGTGTACATAATGATACTGAAGTGGGCCTGCTGTTGTATTCTATTTTATAGAATATTGTTTTTTATTGTATTTTCCAGCCACATTTGTCACATAAGATTCTTACCAGCTCTTTGGTTTTCCCAGCTCTTATAAATACAAAGTTCAGCATATATTTAGTATCTTGATGAACAAAGAGAACCTGTGACTTTGTGACCTATCAGTGCTATTTTGGGGTATAACAGGTGGATGGCTGTTGGGGAAAAGGCAAATGTGGGGTTGGGGTGGGTAGGGGAGGGCTTAAATGGAATGGACATGTGCTCAAACATTAGTGAAGTTGTTCCTTCTGTGCCCACTTATGGCAGCAATCAGGATTAGATCTTCCATGATCTCATATTTCTAAGGCTATCTGAATACTAAGGGTAAGTCTGTCAGTGTTCATTTAGGAAAAGTTGGCAACTTATTTATGGGATAACATATAACAAGAAGTGCCCTGAAAACAAAGCACTTTAAATATACAGGATTTTCCTTTCTCTTGCTTTCATGATTCCACAATTTTGTTCTTTAGTGACTGTGTTCATGTGTATGTGTAGTTAAGTTCATGTGTGTTTATACTTGAGGGAGTTAGGGAAAGTAGTGCTTCTGTAGTTTGATACGGGCTTTAGACCAAAAACCTACACAGGCATTTCCTTTAAATTCAGGAAAAGACAAAGACGCCCTCTCTCATCACCACTGTGTAATAAAGTAACAGAGGACTTTAGTCAATACTATAAAGAGATATAAGCTAGTAAGATTTAAAAGGAAGAGATTAAATCTGTCATTTTGTGTAGATTATATGATCATCAATCTAGAAGAATCAAAAGACAAATCATTGGACAGCCCGGGTGGCTCAGCAGTTTAGCGCTGCCTTCAGCCCAGGGCCTGATCCTGGAGACCCGGGATCAAGTCCCATGTCAGGCTCCCTGCATGGAGCCTGCTTCTCCCTCTGCCTGTGTCTCTGCCTCTCTCTCTCTCTCTCTCTCTCTCTCTCTGTCTTCCCTGAATAAATAAATAAAATATTTTTAAAAAGACAAATTAAAATTAATAAATCTGTTACCAATTACAAGATGAACCTTACAAAAAACAGCATTTTCTGTTTTCCTAACCAGCAATAACAAGTGAGAAATTATAATTTAAAATAGGGCAGCTGGTTTGCTCAGTCTGAAGAGCATGCAACTTTTGATCTTGGAGTCATGAGCTTGAGTCCCACATTGGGTGTAGAGATTACTTTTCAAAAAACTTTAAAAAAATAAAAACATTAAAGATAATTATAATAAATAAAATGTATTATTTACAATAACAGTATCCACAAAGGATCAAAGCTCTCAAAAGCGTCCACAAAGACTATTAAGAAAACTTCAGGGCACCTGAGTGGCTCAGTCAGTTAAGCATCTGCCCAGCTCAAGTCATGATCCCAGGGTCCTGAAATGGAACCCCATGTCAGGCTCCATGCTCAGGGGGGAGTCTGCTTCTCCCTTTCTTGCTCCCCCCTTGCTTGTGTGCTGCCTCTCTGTCTCTCTCAAAATAAATACATAAAATCTTAAAAAAAAAAAGACTACTTCAAAATTCTAATAAAGAATATGGGGATCCCTGGGTGGCGCAGCGGTTTGGCGCCTGCCTTTGGCCCAGGGCGCGATCCTGGAGACCCAGGATCGAATCCCACGTCGGGCTCCCAGTGCATGGAGCCTGCTTCTCCCTCTGCCTGTGTCTCTGCCTCTCTCTCTCTCTCTCTGTGTGTGTGACTATCATAAATAAATAAAAATTAAAAAAAAAAAAAAAAAGAATATGGAAGATGATCTGAATATATAGATGGGTGAAATGACAATATTCTATCTTTTTTGTAAAGATTCTATTTATTTATTCATGAGAGACACAGAGAGAGAGGAGACACAGGCAGAGGGAGAAGCAGGCTCCATGCAGGGAGCCCGATGTGGGTCTGGATCCCAGGGCCTCAAGATCACACCCTGAGCCAAAGGCAGATGCCCAACCACTGAGCCACCCAGGCATCCCGAAATGACAATATGCTAAAGACGCCATATTTACCCCAGTTCTTTGAGAAACCTAAGAAACTTACTCGAGAGTTAATATGGAATACTAAAACTCTAAATAACTATCTTTAAAGAAGATTAGAGGGCTGGTTCTACCAAATATTAAGGCATATTACAAGGCTATTGGTATTTTTTTAAAATGGGTATTGGTGTAAGAACAGTTAGATACACTACTAGATGGAACAGAGATTTCAGAGTAGACAATGTATAAGTCAGAGGAAAGATGGATTTTTGGTGGATATAATGTTGGAAATGGTTCACTATTTGGAGAAAAATAAAACAAAAAATCCTTACCTAAACACATACAGGTGGATTCTAGATGGACTAAGCCATAAATATGAGAAAAGTAAAACAATGAAGTTAATAGAAAGAAATGTAGGAAAATACCTTATGACCTCAGATGTAAAGACCCTTCAGAAGCATAAGCCACAAGGCAAACAAAACCAAGAAAATATTAATTTGATCACTTCAAAGTAAGGATATCTATTCAGTGAAGAATATCCCAGGCAAAATTCATCGATGATAGGATGGAAGAAGATTATTACAATGTCTGTAACTAACATGGGACTAATTCTTTGAGTATGCAAATCAGCAAGAGGACAGTAACCCCCATTTAAAAAAGAAAAAACAAAATAGGCAAAGGCTGTGAACAGGCTAACAAGAATACAAAGAGATGTCCAAAATTATTAGTAATGAAAGACATGCAGATTAATTATGAATATATCACTGTATACTTAGTAGACTGGCAACAAATAGGAAATTGGAAGATGCTGAGTGTTGGTAGGGGTGTGGGAACACAGGGATTCCAATGCTTTACTGCTGGGAATATTGTGAAGGGGTTCAGGACAGGGCCCCCCAGAATGTGCCACTTTGGCATGTGGGTTCTTTTTTTTTTTTTTTTTTTTTTTTTTTGCATGTGGGTTCTTTTGAGCTGAAGGCACTTGAGAGCCTGCAGGCTCAGGAGAAACTTCTGCCCCTCCCTTAACCACACAGAAGAATCTAAATTAGGGGTCTTTCCCAGAATAAAGGTTATAAGCAGAGATAAATTTTATCTGAGTGGCCCATCTGTATGGCAGGGCAAACATCTAATTACCAAACATCTGCTCTTCTTATCACCCTGCATTCCTTTTCTTTGAAGTCCCAGACCATTAACCCCCTTCTCCTTCTTTCAGAATAATAGGTATACCTCATTTTGCCTAATTGTCTTTGGAATTTCCATGTGTATGTGGATTCCCCTATGTACACTATTAAATTGGATTTTCTCCTGTAAATTGTCTCCTGTCAATTTGATTCTTAGTCCAGTTAGAAGAACCTTTGAGGGGACAAGAATACTTGCTTCCCAACAGTGGTCTAGTGTGGCCATTCTGGAGAACAGTGGTAGTACCGAATTAAATGGTGGGTGCACATACCCTGTGTCTCAGCAGTTCTGCCCTGAGATAAATCCTAAGAAGGTTCTCATTCAAGTCCATAGGGGACCTGTATTCATTGAAGTGCTTTTTTGTGCTGATGACAAGTAAGGGGACATGGTAAGCATTTTCACTGGGAGAGAGGAGGTGAAATCAGGTGAATATACATGGAGTATCATGCAGCAATCAGAAGCTACTGATTAGATATTCACATAGGAATCTGGATGGTTCTTAATAAAATGCTGAGTGAAAAAAGAAACAGTGAAATATAAATTGAAAATAGATGAAAACACAAATACAGATTTTGTTATGAATGAATACAAAATAGATAAACACTAAATAGAATGCCATACACGCGAGGAGGAAAAGGAGACTGGGGTGGGTGGATTTAAAACAATAGAAAAAATTTTTAAATATATATTTTTTTGACAGGCAGCAAAGCAGAGTTTATTGAGCGATAGTAAAGTGATGGTACAAAGCTCCCGAAGAGGGAGGGCCCCAAGAGGGTTGCCCGAAAAATTTTAAAGTTTTTAAAAAAGAATAAAGAACTTTTCAAAAGTGTTCCTAAGGATCTTTAAACTTGAGATGGAGCAAATAATAGAGATGAGGAAAAGGAAACTTCCCTGTGGTAACTTTTGTTTTCCCAATTTATATAGGGTGGAAGCCTTGAGAGAAGCCGCAACTGCTGTTGAGCAAGAGAAAGAAATCCTCCTGGAAATGATCCACAGCATCCAGAATAGCCAGGATATGAGGCAGATCAGCGATGGTGAGAGCATTTCCACAGAAGGGAGCTCATCTTTTCCACTCTTTCATGGGATTTAGGATAAGTGTGGGTCCATTTTCACTTGACTTGAGGAATGAGTACACTTGGCTTCAGCATTTCCCGTGAGTAGCGGACAACAGCTGTCAATTTATTATTACAAGAACCATTTACAAAAAAAAAAAAAAAAAAAAGAACCATTTACCCAGAGGTCACCCTTCTGGCCTGCTGCCTACCTCAGGGGCATGGTTAGAAATGTTAAAAAAAAAAAAAAAAAAAAAGGCCTCCAAGCTCCAGAAGAGGTGGTCCCAAGCAGTAAGGTGATGCCTTTGACCTCAGGTTTACAGTCCTGACTTCAATTCCTCAGAAGTTACTGGATGGCAGAGAGGACAAACGAGAGGGGTTGAGGTATTGAGATAAAATCCAGGGGAAAGAAATAATGGACCCAATAAAACCCCATTAATGTAAAAATGTGCTATCATTTCTATATGAAAAGCATGAGTTTCCGTGGAGGAATAGGGCACTGTATTTCCTTTCACTGGCGGTGATCTTTCTAATTTGGTTGCTCCGGGGCCTCCCCAGACAAGCTCATGGTCCAACAGCTGGTGCCACGAGTGTACAGTCTAACTCCAGGCCCTGCACGGTTAGACACACATGGCAGGATCAAGATCTGGCCGGTCTTTTCATCATCCTGGCCAAAGATTGATGAATTAAGAAGGGAGTTACAGGGAAAAAAAAAAAAGGGAGTTACAGAACAGGACAAAGAGGAGATTACTGACTTTTTCATGTAAATAATGAAATGTGGATCCTTTTTCCCACCATTGCCTCTCTGTGCTGGCCAAGACTTAGAAACCACTGGCCTGCTTAAATTTCCCTGGAAAGGATGAGTCACTGCCGAATTTCGAGGCCAGCTTTTTCTCCACCATCATGGTTATGTTTTTTTCAGCCAAAATTGGAGCATTGTATTCTGATATCCATGCAAAATATACCATCTCAAATTTTGCCTCTTTGGCATAAGAATTATTTCAAGCTGATTATTTTTGAGAAACTGCAGACACAGGAGAAGCTCTGAAAACAGAATAGAAGTTACTTGTTTGTAAGGGATGTTTACATTTATAAGGGATATTTCCATTTGTAAGGGTGCCTGCCTCCGTGTACCAGGAAGGATAACTGTGAATCACAAGAAACCCTTATATACGCCAAAGGCAAAGCAACCCTTCCCTGGTTTATCCTGCTTTTACTGGTAACCTCACTAAAGAGGGGAAGGCCTCCCTCAACATCTTACTCCTCAGCTGAAGATGGTTTTTAAGGTGGTGGCTTGGGCTCTCCATCTGAGAGGGAGGCCATCTCAGTGTCCCTAAAATTCTGCTATGTATATGTGAAGTATACATGTTAATAAGCTTCTGCTTTTTTTCTTGTTAATCTGTCTTTTATTACAGGGTTTCTCAGCCAAGAACTCAGAAAGGTACAGGGAAAATTATTTTTCCTCCCCTACATGCACATCCTTATCAAGAGATCCACTGCATCTGATCTCTTGTAACCAGCACAAAACCCTGGTTATGCACGCCATTTGCTCTAGGTTAAGACTTGATCTCCATCCGAGTTAGAAATGCATACCTGCCCAAACTTTTTCAAACGTGCCCACTTGGAAAAGTCATCTGGTATCCCATGTATAAAAGTTGTCAGAGGGGATCCCTGGGTGGCGCAGTGGTTTGGCGCCTGCCTTTGGCCCACGGCACGATCCTGGAGACCCGGGATCGAATCCCACGTCGGGCTCCCGGTGCATGGAGCCTGCTTCTCCCTCTGCCTATGTCTCTGCCTCTCTCTCTCTCTCTCTGTGACTATCATAAATAAAAAATTAAAAATAAATAAATAAAAGTTGTCAGATAATGGTGCCTGGGTGGCTCAGTCCATTAAGCACTCCAACTCTTGATTTTGGCTCAGGTCATGATCTCACGGTTGTGAGATCAATCCCCACATCAGGCTCACACGCTACACGTGAAGCCTGCTTGAGATGGTCTGTCTCCCTCTCCTTCTGCCCCTTTCCCACCTGCACACATATGTGCTCACTCTCCCTCTCTCTCAAAAAATGAAATAATAAAAAAAAGGAAATAATAAAAAATAGACTTTCAGGGAAAGGTATTCTGCAACCTCTCTCCGTAATATAATATAGTTTATTAGTTAATCTTATGTGCTATAATTTTGACTTTTACATTTAAAAATTTTGTAGCCAAGGTGCTTACAGAAAATAACTTTAGCCACAAATGAATGCCTAAATGTTTTCAATATAGGTAAGTTTATGTCTCGTATTGATTGATATTTCAAACTTTCCATGTTTAGGAGAAAGAGAAGAATTAAATCTGACAGCAAACCGTTTGATGGGACGAACCCTCACCGTTGAAGTTTCAGTAGAAACAATCAGAAACCCCCAGCAGCAAGAATCCCTAAAGCATGCCACCAGGATTATTGACGAGGTGGTCAGTAAGTTTCTGGATGATTTGGGAAATGCCAGGAGTCACTTGATGTCCCTGTACAGTGCATGTTCATCTGAGGTGCCACCGGGTCCTGTTGACCAGAAGTTTCAGTCCATAGTAATTGGCTGTGCTCTTGAAGACCAGAAGAAAATTAAGAGAAGATTAGAGACCCTGCTTAGAAATATTGAAAACTCTGACAAGGCCATCAAGCTGTTAGAGCATTCTAAAGGAGCTGGTTCCAAAACTCTGCAACAAAATGCTGAAGGCAAATTTAATTAGTTTTGAAACATAAGAGCATTTAAAAATAATGGCATAAAAATGATTAAACACTAGTTCTTTGTGTTAGGTATAACCTTTGATATTGATTGTTGTTTCAGATGAGGAAAATATTCCAGTGTCATCAGTTTTGTGAATGATACAATTAAAACTAGAAATATTTTAATTATCTTTCTAGAAGTTTTTAGAATGGATTCTTGTCTTGTGTTAGGCTCTAGCACCTAATATATATATATTTTTTACTATTCTGTGGATGAATACTTAGTATATAGAAGAGAGTAACTGCTCAGCCTGGGCACAAAGCATTATTGTTCTGTTCTGGGCTTTGTCTGGCATGGAGATACTCGGGCACATGGGGCATTAGGTTGACTAGAAATTCTTGACCTTAGGCAGCACACAAACTTACCACCACACATCTACTGTTAACTATGTGGTGTGCTTAAAAGGACAAAAGAAATCACAAAGTAAGAAACTTTCCCTACATTATCTTTTTCAGAAAGCACTTTTTTTGGACATCTATCAAATTATTTTGAATTTAAGATTTATGCATCTGATAATATGAATATAAGTCTTGAATTATATAAAAACTTGGCATAAAGTGTGAGAGAATTCAACTCTAATATTATCACTGTGAACAACTATATGTCCACCTCATCTTTTTCCAAGTGCATAATTTCTCTAAATTTTTAATCATTACAAAAAATACAGTGTTGTACCTTGCCTTTGAAAAAAAATGCTATAAAGTCTAATTGTCAACTTTAAAACCTCTATTCTGTATGGTTGTATAATTTACTTACCTATTCCCCTTACTAGACTTTTAGATTGTTCTAATTTGTTGCTTATTCCTGCAACATATTTATATACAGAAACTTTTTTCCTTCTTTGTTTTTGATTTTCTTTATGTAAATTCCCAGTAGTGGTACTTATTGGGTCAAAGGTATATATACATTTTCAAACGTTACATCAATTTATATTGTCTTCAGTAATTAAAGTGTAGCTGTTTCACTAGAAGCTTTCCAGAATTGAGTGTTATTTTTTCCTAACAATAGATAAGAAACACCTTAATTTAGTTTGCGTTTGTTTACTAACAAGGCTAACCAATGTATTGATTATTCAATTACTGTGATAAATGAAGCAACTTTAGAACACTTCTGTTTGAAGTAACTAATGCTATTGATACACAAAAACCTTAACTCCCCCTCAAATACTTCTTCAAAATGAATACATCAGACTCCGTTTTCATGGGAACGTAGGTATTCTTTCACATTGGGGGGTGGGGTGGGGGAGTCAACATCCAGATTGGCTTTATATATTTAGATCTCTCAATGCAAACAACATTGAGCTTCATTTTTTGGCCAAAAATGTCAAATTAGTCTCTCTTCATAAGAAGCAATTACAATCTCAGAACATTATGTTTTTGATTGCCATTGCTAAGCCTGCCTCATTTAAATCTTTCCATTTCATGGGAAACATTCATTCTCCTTGATAACTGTGGCAAAGCTTCTTGATTTGTCAGTTGACTCTCATTTGCTATCATCAGGTTCACAGTCAGATAAAGGTTTTCTTTCTGTGCCATCTTTATCAGTTTTTTGAAAATGAAGAACCAACAATCAAGTTTTCTTCCAAGTTCTCTAGGACTGTCAGCATCTTTAAATCCCTTCTACCCTGGGAAATACTCCCCCTTCCCATTCACTCATTCACTCCATGTCAACATAGGACATTCTCTACCACAGAGTATTCAGGCTCTTCCTCCTTAACCTTTGTGCTCTTCACACTGTTCCTTTACCATGTTTTGCAACGGAGTTTTATTAGAGGCCATTCCTTATCACTGACTTGAAGAGCTGTGACCTCTCATCTCCAAGCCACCTCAGTCCTTAGACTTCAGCATTTCCAGCTTTGTACTTCCAGCTTGGGACAAATTCAAGGGGCAGGGACCTCAATGTGTTAATTCTTAACATTTTTACTTATTATAAGAATGGATGTGGGTGCTCAGTTGGTTAAGCATCTGCCTTCAGCTCAGGTTGTGATCTTGGGATTGAGCCCTGGTGTTGGGCTCCCTGCTCAGCAGGAAATTTGCTTCTCCCTCACTCTCTGCTGCTCCCCCTGCTTGTGCTCTCTCTTTCCCTCTCTTGCTCTGTCAAATAAAATCTTTAAAACAAACAAACAGAATGGACGTATTAGAGCTCAGGTTGTGATCTTGGGATTGAGCCCTGGTGTTGGGCTCCCTGCTCAGCAGGAAATTTGCTTCTCCCTCACTCTCTGCTGCTCCCCCTGCTTGTGCTCTCTCTTTCCCTCTCTTGCTCTGTCAAATAAAATCTTTAAAACAAACAAACAGAATGGACGTATTAGGTGCCTGGATGGCTCAGTCAGTGAGCATCTGACTATGGTTTCGGTTCAGGTCATGATCTCATGGGTGGAGAGATCAAGCCCCAAGTTGGGCCCCACGTTCAGCACAGTCTGCTGAGGACTCTCTCCCCCTCTCCCTCTGCGCCTTCCCCTGCTCACATGCACTCTCTCACTCACTGTCTCTCAAATAAATCTTTAAGAAATAAAAAAGAATGGAAGTGTAACTTCTTTTTAAATGATGAAACTACCAAGAATCACGTTTTACCTTTATCTGTCATTTTTTAGATAAATAATAGTTTGGGACTATAATGGAATTCAGAGTATATTGTCTTTTATTCATATGTTCCCTAATAGCCCCATTCCAATTTCATACCATTTCTAGAATGTAGCATACAGTTTTAGGAGAGCCATGCTGCCATCCCTCATAAGCACTGCTTCCCAGTAGAGTCCCCATTCATACGCTGGCTCTTCTAATAGGTAGCTAGCAGGACCTGCAGAGGAGTTCACAGAAGAGCACTCAGTGTGCATCAGCTGAGGACAAAGTAACAATGCTGTCCAATCTGACAAGTGTGCAGTTGGCCCTCCTGCTATTTTAACATCGGAACCCTTGACGTTAAAAAAAGAAGGAAAAAATCCTGAAAGCTTTCAGAGGGATAGGAAGAAAGGAAGAGAGCGAAACGGTAATGAGTGTAAACTGGGCCTTGCTTCCCTCCCAGTACCAATATTGTGTCCTCTAGGGGGCGCCCTTCACACTGTCTTCCACTGGAATGATGTCCTTCAGGAATACATTGGCCAAGTGAGGTATTCTGCTGAGGGACACAATAATGAGTGCAGACAGGGTCCTCTCTATTGATGCAGCTCAAGCTACCTCAAAATGCTTGGAATTCACCCTACAGAGATGATCGACTAGAGAATTCTGCTTCAACGTTTTAAAATTGGAAAGCATGAAATAATTTTAACAACCCCTGAAAGTAACAGAATGAGGATCTGGCAAATAAGTACATGCAATGATTTTTAAGTAGGAAATATCCATGCATGTATCCCTTTGAGATGACTGTGACAAATGCTGATACATTTGGAGTGCACATATGTGATAATGCTATTTTTGGAGGCTGAATTTTGCAGTTATTCAAAGACAAAAATGAAAGTAAAAGCTGAGAATTTTGGAAAAGAAAAGGCAACAAGGGCAGTGAGATTGAACTTGTTTGTGTGTGTCTATTCAGAACAAGCAAGTAAAATGAAATGGACCTATGTTTAGGGACATGTTAAGTTTTTCAGTCATAACCAAAGAGTAAACGACCTGAACTGGGCCACACCAGTCTTCAGTTATCCACCTCAAACCACTAAATATTGGGGATGCCTGGCTGACTCCATCAATAAAGCATACTACTATTGATCTCAGGTTTACGAAGTCAAGCCCCATATTGGGTGTAGAGCTTACTTAACAACCAACAAATTTTAAAAACCTAAATCTTGTAGCAAACATATTTCACTTGCATACAGTTGGCATTCAAATCACGATGGCATTCACTCACAGATGTTGGGTGAGGGCCAATTTTAGTATCTAGTCCTGCTTTAATCTGCAACTAAGTTGGGCACAATTTGTGCAGAAATTCAACAAAACCTGTCAGAAAAGACTGAGAAACTTGGCATTGGAAAATTGACCCAGAATTCTAGTCCAGGGAGTATTATAAACACATCTCCAAATGTAATCGTCAGACCTCAGGTCTAAAGAGGGTACGGCCCTGGGTACGTATGTAGTGGCCTTAAGCTTTGCTGCAGAGAGCTGGCAAGCTCCCAGCCCCAGCTCTTATCAGCAGAGGGCCCCACCAACGTCCCTGACTGTCCCAACTGTAAAGTCAGGATGATAATGGGCCTGTGAGTTACGAACTTTAAATGAGATGCAGTATGCACAGTGCTTAGCATGGTGGCTCACACAGGAAATGCTTGTTAAATAAATTTGAACAAGGGGGTCTGGCTGGCTCAGTTGGTGGAGCATCCAACTCTTGATCATAGGGTTGTACATTTGAGCCCCACCCTGTGTGGAAAGATTTCTTTACCAAAAAATTTTTTTAATTCTACAGTTATGGGGATCCCTGGATGGCTCTTCGGTTTAGCGCCTCCGTTTGGCCCAGGGCGCGATCCTGGAGTCCTGGGATCAAGTCCCGCGTTGGGCTTCCGGCATGGAGCCTGCTTCTCCCTCTGCCTATGTCTCTGCCTCTCTCTCTCTATACCTATCATAAATGAATAAGTGAATAAATCTTTTTTAAAAATCTACAATTATTTTGTACAGGGCAAAGTAAATTTATTATTTGGGGGTGGGACATGAAAACCTCAAAATGGAACGACTTTTCTTTAAAATAGACTGATAGGTGTCTGGATGATTCCATTGGTTAAATATCCAACTCCTGGTCTCAGCTCTGGTCTTGAGCTCAGGGTTGTGAGTTCAAGCCTCTAACTGAGGTCCACCCTGCTGTGGAGCCTACATACAAAAATACGGAAAGATAGAATTAAAAAAGAAACTTCATTTCTTAGACAAAATTATTTAAAGCATGGTGCTACTAAATATCCACCATCAAAACCAGTATGCTAAATATTGGCATAGTATCTAAAACATGCTATATTTTTTATAAAGATTTTATTTATTTGAGTGAGCAAGTGAGAGAACACAAGCAAGGGGGAAGGGCAGAGGGGGAGGGAGTAGCGGATCGACCCTAGGATTCAATCCAGAGGCAGAGGCTTAACCAACTGAGCCAACCAGGCACCCCATGAAACATAAAATATTTTTAGGATGTTTCAAATTTTAAAGAAGTTACATTATACCTTTTACTACTTTGTTCTGCATTGCTGATACATGTCACAAAATTCTAGTTTTTAAATACATTTATTTTTTGATTATTGAAATTCATCTTTTTAAAAAATATTTTATTTTATTTATTCAGGAAAAATAGAGAGAGAGAGAGGCAGAGGCAGAGGGAGAAGCAGGCTCTATGCAGGAAGCCTGATGTGGGATTTGATCCCGGGACTGCAGGATCACGCCCTGAGCCACAGGCAGATGCTCAACTGCTGAGCCACCCAGGCGTCCCAGAAATTCGTCTTTAATGAACTTTTTATTAAGTAGAATATTTTAAATTAAGCTTGAGGGCATAATTGCAACCCAATAGGAATACATACAGGTGGTTTTCCATTCAGTTAGTAGTAGAACAAAATTTAGTAGTAACAAAAATACAGAAGGAGTTCAGTTTTCCTTTTAATCCAAAGGGTTTTTTTTATATATTTTTTTTTTGCTTTTTTTTAGAGAGAGAGTGTGCATGCACACACACAAGGGGAGGCAAAGAGACAGAGAATCTCACTCAAGATGACTCAGTGCTGAGCCTGGTGTGAGGCTCAATCTCACAACCCTGAGATCATGACCCAAGTGAAACCAATTGAGCCACCCATGTGCCCCCCCTAGAGTTTTTTTTTTATTTTTAAAGGACCATTTACCAACATCCTATCATAGATATTTCAAGGGACAGAAGAAAAGAGTATCAAATAGTAATTATTACAGTCGAATCATACAATTACCTAGGAGTTAGGTGATTAGACACTTCAGAGTCCACTGTGGTTTTAAATATTTTTTATTACCAAATAAATTCACTTGTACAATAGACTTATGTATTTTAGGGTGAAAACCTAAAGTGTTACAATAGTACACATTTGTAACAGTTAAGACTGAATAAATCGAGATGCCTGGGTGGCTCAGCGGTTGGGCATCTGCCTTCAGTTCTCAGCGGTTGGGCATCTGCCTTCAGTTCGGGGTGTCATCCTGGGCTGGAGTCCTGGGATCGAGTCCCATGTCGGGCTCCCTGCATGGAGCCTGCTTCTCCCTCTGCCTGTGTCTCTGCCTCTCTCTCTCTCTCTCTCTATTATAAATAAATAAATTTAAAAAATTTTTTAAAAAGTTTGGAAAAAGATGCTGACAGTTAATAATATTTTATGTTAAAGTCATATTTGCTTTAAGTTAAACATTAGGTCCTGAGACCAATTCTTCATTCTAAGGTCTTCAGAAAAGATCCCAGTCCTTGAAAGTCATAGGCACAGTGGAGTACATTATTGGGAGTTCTTTCTAAGCTTTGCATTCTGTGACCTGAATCTTTGGGTATATCAATCCCCACCACCACCACCACCCCACTATTCTTTCCTTTTATTAACCACACCCTTAACTACACTGTCAGGACAAAATGTCTTGGATCTGCTCTGGAGATATGACACACACCTATTCCTAACATTGTTCTCCTGGGTGGTCGTCCTGGGTCCCCAGCTGGTCCCCCAGCATATACTCCTCAGCCCCTAGACTATATAAACATGTCCTACAGGAGGTGGGGTTGCAGAGATCTACTTGTCTTGCTGCCACCAAAGATGCGCTTCTCTCCTCAAGTCTCCTTAATAAACCATTTCTTGTCAAGCTAGACTTGTCAGTCTTTTTTCTTCAGTCTTATGGCTCCTTTTGCTTTTAGAATGTTTTGCGTAAACCTCCCATTCATGGAACACATTGCCTAACTTCATTCCACGATGAAGAAAAATGTTCACCCTCTTTCTAGTAGTGTTTTACTTTATTTTGAAAAGTACATATGTGCTATCAATATTGGGCAAATAAAGGGAAATCATTTAGCCTGATTTTACTTAACTACAGTTGAGCCTGGGTCAACCTGGTGTAACTGGATGCAGGAGTGAAGGAGCACCTGGCTCCTGGCTTCCAAACAGACCACGTTCAGCCACCACTGACAAAATCCAAAGGTAGAGAGACGAATGGTGGTGAAACAAGAGAGGGATTGATTTCAGTGAGACAACACTGGGAAGACAGAGGACTAGTGTTCCAAGAACTGTCTTCAAAGTTCTGAAAATATTTCTATTTTTATATAAGGAAAATGTGGGACAAAGATCAATGAGTACATACAGGTGGGCAGTAAAGGTCAGGTTGACCATTGTCTTGGGGTCAATCATGAGGGGTCTTGCTGGCATCAGGGCAGTACTTAATACTCAAGGGATTGCTTGGTTCCCATCACAGTATGCTTCACCTCTTGGGTCTTTTGCCTGAGTTAAAGTATAAGCCAGAGGGGTGCCTGGCTGGCTCAGTGAGAAGAGCATGTAGCTCTTGCTCTCAAGTCCTAGAGTTCAAACCCCATGTTGGGTATAGAGAAAGAGAAAAAAGAAAGAAAGAAAGAAAGAAAGAAAGAAAGAAAGAAAGAAAGAAAGAAAGAAAGAAAGAAAGAAAGAAAGGAAGGAAGGAAGGAAGGAAGGAAGGAAGGAAGGAAGGAAGGAAGGAAAGAAAGAAAGAAAGAAAGAAAGAAAGAAAGAAAGAAAGAAAGAGAGGAAGGAAGGAGGGAAGGAAGGAAGGAAAGAGAAAGAAAGAAAGAAAAGAAGAAAGAAAGAAAGAAAGAAAGGGAGGAAGGAAGGAGGGAAGGAAGGAAGGAAAGAGAAAGAAAGAAAGAAAAGAAGAAAGAAAGAAAGAAAGAGAGGAAGGAAAGAAGGAGGGAAGGAAGGAAGGAAAGAGAAAGAAAGAAGGAAAGAAAGAAAGAAAGAAAGAAAGAAAGAAAGAAAGAAAGAAAGAAGAAGGAAGGAGGGAAGGAAGGAAGGAAAGAGAAAGAAGAAAGAAAGAAGAAAGAAAGAAAAGAAAGAAAGAAAGAAAGAAAGAAAGAAAGAAAGAAAGAAAGAAAGAAAGAAAGAAAGAAAGAAAGAAAGAAAGAAAGAAAGAAAGAAAGAAAGAAAGAAAGAAAGAAAGAAAGAAAGAAAGGACACTTGGGTGGCTCAGTGGTTGAGCATCTGCCTTCGGCTCAGGGAGTGGACCCAGAGTCCCAGATGGAGTCCCACATCGGGCTCTCTACAGGGAGCCTGCCCCTCCCTCTGCCTATGTCTCTGCCTCCCTCTCTCTGTGTCTCTCATGAATAAATAAATAAAATATTTAAAAATAAATAAATGTAAAAAAATAAGTCAGAATGAAGCACTTAATCAGAATGTACAGACTAAGGTCAAAATGGAGTCAGTTAAAGTGACAACTGGTCCTCTTTCATGGGGGTTAGCCATGCTGGGCCCTGTGCAGCTGAAAATCCACATATAACCTTTGACTCCCCAGAAATTTAACTGCTAATAACCTACCATTGACCAGAAGCCTTCTTGATAACATAAGCAGTTGATAAGCATACATTTTGTATGATATATGTGTCATATACTTTATTATTACAATAAAGTAAGTCAAAGAAAATGCTATTAAGAAAATCCTAAGAGGTACGCCTGTGTGGCTCAGTAGTTGAGCATCTGCCTTTGGGTCACAGCATGATCCCGGAGTCTGGGGGTCGAATCCCGCATCAGGCTCCTTACATGGAGCCCGCTTTTCCTTACCTCTGCCTGTGTCTCTTGCCTCTCTCTCTCTGTGTCTCATGAATGAATAAATAAAATCTTTAAAAAAAAATAAAAGAAAATCATAAGAGAAACTACATTTACAGTACTGTATTTATCAAAAAATATATATAAATACAAGTGGACCCATGGCCCATGCAGGTCAGGGTCAACTGTGTATCTGTGCCTATATTTCGCTTTCACTGGAAAGAGAAAGAGTGTTCTGATTATTGACTCATGGTCCAGCGTTTTAAAAAGAAATTCCTATAAAATATGGAAGATTAATTCACAGATTGTCTTCAGTTTGCTAGAAATTCCTTCCAAATCATCTAGTTCTATTTGCTTTAATTTTGTGCTTATTGAGCAGCCTTCTGACTTGCAAATTGATCTTCTAAGTACATAGCCACAAGAAAGAAAAAAATCAGGAAAGAAAAATGAGAAAGGTGTGGGTGGGGATAAGATGGAGGCTTCCTCTATTTCTAAACAAGAGATGGTGTTTTGTAAAGAAAGCTTCAGGTCTGATTATCATCCTTGGTATATATAGCCTACTGTGAGTTATGAAACTAGCATTCTACTTTATGTATATAAGCCTCTTGGAAGATGGATAGTTTCCCAGTCCCTATCATCGCTTGAGTGAACTGGTAAACTTTAATTCTCAAACATACAAATCTGAGGAGTAGAATCTGGACCCAGCATGTTTCCCTGAAACAACCTAAAACCACCTGGACATGTCTCTGTAATCATTATCAATTCATCATCAGTGCAACAAAACTTGTTTAGTCCCGCATTCTTTCTGTCTCATTTGAATAATGTCTCATGAAAGAAAAATATTTTAGGGGGAAATTCAAGACAGACTATCATTTTTTAATAGCAGAAGTTCTGAGTCTCTAAAGGCCTGATAATGCCAAAGTTTAGCCTTTAGAAGGAACCAACTGTAACTTGGGATAGAGAGAAAAACATATAATACTTTGCTTGGGCCACAGACTCTATATCCATTTGACCTTAAAATCTGGGATAATTGAGCTCATTGTACCTGTAATACTAAGAACTAATATACAGATTAATTACAGAATATAGTGTAAATGAAATTTTTACACCGGGAAATACAAGTTTGCCATTTTGATATATTTTGCCAGATTGTTTTCTAATAGTACTGATTTCATTTCTCTTCCAACAATATATCAGGCTTCCCCGCCTCCTGTAAGTAGAGCAGTCCAATGAAACTTTCTTAAGCAAAAATGGCATAAAGCAAAGAAGCAATTACCATTAATTTATTATTTTTTAATTTTTTTATTACCATTAATTTATATGGGAAAAACTTTTTATCATTCCCAGACCCCCTCCCCCAAAATAACTTCTTGTAGTCTTTTCTGATATTTCAGAACACATCTTGCCGACAGATGCACAAAATAAATTGAGGCAGAGCACAGATGCTTACAGACACAGCTCATGCCTATGGCAGGTTACTGAGATGCTGGGTGTGGTTCTCAAGGAAAGAGTGTGGTGGAGCCATTCTCATTGCTCCCTGTGTATGCTCTCTGAACTATAATGGCCCACTGCAAAACAAATGCTAAACACTATTTTTGCTTTTTGCCTTTTGTGTGTGTGTGTGAAAGTGAAAATCTTCTTTGGATTTTCTTTGGTTAGTGAAAACATGTACTAATGTAGGTCTTCTGTATAAGCAAGGTGGCATAATGAGAACTTGTGAAAAGCAGGGGATAACTATATATCTGTTCACTCATAGCTTTATTCACATTAAGTAGTATTAACCTGTTAAACTTTGTTAATGGGAAGATGTTGATCAAGGGTACAACTTTCAGTTCTAAGATGAATAAGTTCTGGGGATCTAGTATGTTGTATGGTAATTATAATTAATAATACTGCATTACTTATTTGAAAGTTGCTAAGATGGTAAATCTTAAATGTTCTTACCACAAAAAAGAAATGGTAATTATGTGATATGATAGAACTGTTATTTGACTCTATGATGGTAATAATTTTATGCAGTATGTAAGTATATCAAATCAACAAAAACAAAAACAAAAACAAAAAAACAAATCAATACCTTGTATGTCTACATTTACGCAATGTTATATGTTCATTATATCTCAGGAAAGCTAAAATTTTTAAAAAATATAAATAAATCTTAAAAAATCAAATAAAGAGGAGCAAAGTATAAAAGGATCTGGGACACTTGACTGGTTCAGTTGGAGGAGCATGCAACCCTTGATCTCGAGGTTGTGAATTCCAGCCCCACAATTCATGTAGAGATTACCTAAATAAAAATAAAACTTAAAAATAAATAAAAGGACCTAAAAGGTACATTTAAGCCTCTGAATTGGGAAATAAATAATCTTTAATTTAACTTTATTTTTTTAAGTAAGCTCTATGCCCAGTGTGGGGCTTGAACTCACAACCCTGAGATCAAGAGTCACATGCTCTACTGAACCAGCCAGGTGCCCCAGGAAATAAAGAATCTTTTAAAGTTAAAAAAAAAAAAAAAGTAATATATTTCTCCTCCCTCTACATAAAAGGAAACCTGACACAGTATTTATGTGTCTGAGCTCCTTACACCTAGTAATATAGAATGAATGTTTGTGATTCCCTCTCTCCAATTAATCTGTAAAAGCCCTGACCACCCCCACCCCCCCACCCCACCCCACCCACCCTCCAGTGTGATGGTATTTGGAAGTGGGGATTTAGTGAGGTAATTAGATTTGGATGAGGTCATGACAATTAGTCTCCCATGATAGTATTAATGTCCCTATAAGAAAAAGAAAAGGGGGGGGGGGGAAGGAATGGAAAGAAAAAAAGAAGAGAGACCAGAACACAGTGAGGTGACTATCTGCAAGCCAGGCAGAGGGCTCTTAAGAGGAACCAAATCAGCTAGAATCTTAGTGTTGGACTTCCAACCTCCAGAACTGTGAGAAATAAATTCCTGTTTTTAAGTGAGCTCTACACTCAATGTGGCACTTGAGCTCAAGACCCCGAGATCAAGAGTTGCGTAAAAAAAAAAAAAAAAAAAAGAGTTGCGTGTTTTACCAACTCAGCCAGCCAGCCAGCCAGGTGCCCTGAAGCAAACAAAAATTTACATTTAGTTCCTTCAAAGGGGACTAAACTAAATCATCCCAGAGATGAACAGAATAGACAGTGCTTTCCAAAGAGAAGTCAAGTGGCATTTTGGTGCAAGCTTTCTCTGGTATTCCTGGTTTCTAGGCACTAAATAACAATAGCATCCTCAAGTCATTAAGATAACCACATTTTCAAATGTCTTCACCATTTTCACCAAGAGCTGGGTCCTTAGATTGAAAAGGCTTATGGAAATAGTAGGTTCCCAAAATTGCAGTGATCTGTGCCCAGATTTACAAGGAGATATATAAAAGAAGTAGGACTTCTTTTTTTTTTTTTTTAAGATTTTATTTATTTATTCACGAGACACAGAGAGGAAGAGACATAGGCAGAGGGAGAAGCAAGCTCCATGCAGGGAGCCCGATGCAGGATTCGATCCTGGGACTCCAGGATCATGCCCTGGGCAGAAGGCAGGCATTAAACCACTGAGCCACCCAGGGATCCCTATAGTAGGACTTCTTTTTTTTTTTTTTTTTAAAGATTTTATTTATTTATTCATGAGAGACACAGACTGAGAGAGAGGCAGAGGCGCAGGCAGAGGGAGAAGCAGGCTCCATGCAGAGAGCCTGATGCGGGACTCGATCCCAGGACTCCAGGATCACGCCCCGGGCCGAAGGCAGGCGCCAAACCGCTGAGCCACCCAGGGATCCCTATAGTAGGACTTCTGATGGTGCTTTAGTTTATGGTCACTAGAGAAAAGAGAACTAACTCATATAGCTCTGGGTGTTGAAAAAGTAAAAGATACTTAATGACCAAATCTGGCATAAAGGATGTGAATTTATTCAACAAGATTTAATGGTCTTAGGTAATGTACAGGTCACTGATGATTTTTTTTAAGATTTTATTTATTTATTCATGATAGAGAGAGAGAGAGAGAGAGAATGGCAGAGACACAGGCAGAGAGAGAAGCAGGCTCCACGCCAGGAGCCCGACACAGAAATTGATCCCGGGACTCCAGGATCGGGCCCTGGGCCAAAGGCAGGCACTAAACCGCTGAGCCACCCAGGGATCCCCCCAGGTCACTGATGATTATGATTGACCTAGTACCAGCGGTCTTTCCCCAAGTTTTCCCAACTGTGCAAGCATCTGGCAGCTCTTATGCAATTGTAGAAGTGCAAATGTAGTAGGCAACTCCTACTTAAAGACTCATGTTGGGGGTTGTCCAGCTGGCTCCGTCAGAAGAGCATCTAACTGTTGATCTCAGGGTTGTGAGTGTAAGCCCCACATTGAGTGTAGAGATTACTGAAAAATAAAATCTTTTAAAAGAAGTAAATTAATATAAAATGTTAAAAACCTCACACTGGGCATCTTATAACCCTAGCAAATGAGGGCTCAAACCAGAATTACTTTGATATAGAAAATCAAATAGGGCTACCTTGGTGGCTCAGTGGATTAAGCATCTGCTTTCAGCTCAGGTTGTGATGCCAGGATCCTGGGATGGCGGCTCAAGTGGGCTCTCTGCTCAGCACTTGCCCCTGCTCATGTGCGCACACTCTCTCTCTCTCTGTCAAATAAATAAAATCTTAAAAAAAAAACATAGTAAAATAAAATGAAACTTCTTGTTCTGTACTAAAGTTAACTGAGTTGATATTAATTCTCCTGCTATCTATCTATCTATCTATCTATCTATCTATCTATCTATCTAGAGAGAAAGAGACTTGATAAGCACAGGTAAGTATATATAGTTGGATAAACTATAACAACAGCAAAAATAAATGAACAAGGTGGTGCCTGGGTGACTCAGTCAGTCAAGTGTCTGCCTTCAGCTCAGATCATGATCCAGGGTCCTGGGATCGAGCTCTGTGTCTGGCTTCCTGCTCAGCTGGGGGTGCTGCTTCTCCTTCTCCTCGCTCCTACTCTCACTAGTCTGTCTCTCCCAAATAAATAAATAAAATCTTAAAAAAACACACAAACAAAACCCCAAAAACCCATAGTGTAAATCAAAAGAAAGAATTCCCAGCACCCTTGACAATCTAGGAAAGTGCTACATGTGAGGCTCAGAACAGAGGCTGTAATGCCTCCAAGGAACTAAACATATGTCGTAGTCTAGAGGAAAGAGGGAGCTGAAAATGAGATGTTCACATAAAGAAAGACAAGACAGAGAAACCACCAAATCTGTGAGAAGGGAGCTAGAAGAATTCTTTCCAGTAGAACAGAGAGAAGTAGCAAGGAAGCCTATCCCCAATGGTTCTCTCGATTTTTGTTGTTTTTAAGCCTTTATTTATTTATTTGTTTATTTATTTGAGAGAGAGAGCATGAGAGAGAAAGAGATCATAAGCAGGGAAGAGGGGCAGAGGGAGAAGCAGACTCCCAGCTGAGCAGGGAGCATGATGTGGAACTTGATCGTAGCACCCTGGATCATTACCTGAGTCGAAGGCAGATGCTTAACTGACTGAGCCATCCAGGCACCCTCCCCTATGGCTCTCAATGAAGAAAACGTTTCTGGGAAGAATCAAACCTCCAAACCTAAACTATGAGTAGGTATGGTTTCTGAATGTATACTATCTATGTGATGTGGGAATTACAAGCTGAAACTATAATAGAATATCCACTTCATTCGCTTCTAAAAATAGAGTTAACCATATATTTCCCTTCTTATTTTAAGAATTTAAATCAAAGGGTCTCCTGAGTGGCTCAGTCAACTAAGCATCTGCTTTCGGCTCAGGTCATGATCCAGAGTCCTGGGATCGAGCCCTGCATCAGGCTCCATGCTCAGCAGGGAGTCGGCTTCTCCCTCTCCCTCTGCCTGCGGCCCCCCCTGCTTTGTGCTCTCTGATTCTTTCTCTGTCAAATAAAACCTTTACAAAACAACAAACGAACAAACAAGAATTTAAATCAAAGAGTGGATAACAAAATGCTGACTGTGAATAAGCTCTTAGAAACACACTGCCAGATCATTGAAAGGATGTCTACACAAATGATCCAATAGCTGTACTAGGAAGAGTATCACACAGATACACCATGTACCATCAGTGAGGTCCTCAAAAATTGGAAAGTTGCCCAGATAGTACAGCGCTTTCAGAGAGGACATCTCTTGGCACACTATTTCAACAAAAGCAAATTTATACATGAGAATGACCTGGCAGTGAAGGAAAAAAAAAAGATTGTTTTATGTTCTAATGATTGATAAGCACCCTAAACCCAGAAATGTATGTGATGGTAAATACCAGTCTGTGTGAGACAAGAATAATTGATGACAAACAAAAAAAGGAAATCTAGAAAGAACTGACCTATTCCCAGACTCCCACTGGTTAGGGATTATTAGTAGTACCATAGTGACCACTATTAGCAAGGTGATGTGATATTGCGATTTATTTATTTATTTATTTATTTATTTATTTATTTATTTATTTATTTATATTTAAAGATTTCATTTATTTATTCATGAGAGACACAGAGAGAGAGAGAGAGGCAGAGACACAGGCAGAGGGAGAAGCAGGCTCCATGCAGGGATCCCGACGTGGGACTCGATCCCGGGTCTCCAGGATCACACCCTGTGCTGAAGGCATACGCTAAACCGCTGAACCACCCGGACTGCCTCGATATTGTGATTTATAATAAGTATGTTTGATCCTTGTCCCTGTTCCTGGCATGGAACTCCTAAAACCCAAGAAATTTCCTAAATGTTGAAAGCAGCAGAATCAGGATTTTGCTAGCCACCTAAGGGGTGGGGGGTGCTCCCTATCAGGAGAACCAACCATGTGATCAGAAGGTTGGAATTTCAAGTCTCACCTGCTCCCCAAGAACTCCCATCATCCCCTGAGGGAACGCAGAGAGCCTGGAGGTTGACTCAGTCACCAATGGTCAATAGTTTAACCAATCATGCCTATGTAATGAAGCCTCCATAAAAACCCAAGAGGACTGGGCCAGAGAGCTTTTGGGTAGATGAACCAATGACGATGTGGGAAGAATAGACACCTGGAGAGGGCATGAAGCTCCATGCTCTTTCCCTATGCATCTCTTCCATCTGGCTGTTCCTGAGTTATATTCTTTCATACTAAACTGGTAATCTACTAAGTAAAATGTTTCTTAGTTCTGTGAGCCAGTGTAGCAAATTAATCAAAACCAAGGAAGAGGTCACTGGAGCCTCCAATCTATAAGGAATTGGTCAGACGCACAGGTGATAACCTGAGCTTCTAAAATGTGTGTGTGGGTTGAAGGTGGAAGACAGTCTTGGAGGATTGAATCCTTAGCCTGAGGAAACTTATGCTATCTCTAGATGGTAAGTGTCAAAATTGAGTTAAATTGTAGGACACCCAGCTGGTGTCCGAGAATTGCTTGGTGGTGGTGGTGGGGAACCCCCACACATTGGAATTAGGTGTCAGAATCTCAGGTGGTCATTCAAAAAACCTGTGAATCATTCCTGACATTCCCTCTTGTTCCTGTTTCATAGCCAAGTCCTATGGATTCTACCTCCAAAACTAAAAACAAATCCAGGGGATCCCTGGGTGGCTCAGCGGTTCAGCGCCTGCCTTTGGCCCAGGGCATGATCCTGGAGTCCTGGAACCGTCCTGAATCGAGCTCCCTGCATGGAGCCTGCTTCTCCCTCTGCCTGTGTCTCTGCGCCTCTCTCTCTCTCTCTTTATCATGAATAAATAAATAAAATCTTAAAAAAAATAAAAACAAATCCATCCACTTTTTCTGTACCACCTCCATTAAGCCTCCATGATCTCTCTTCTGGACCAGTCTTCCACTGGTCCCTTAGTTTCATCTGTTCTGTGCTTTCATTCATTAGACAGCAGTGAGAGAAATCTTCCAAGTAGATCTCCTTATCCCTGCTCTAAAAACCCTTCAAAGGCTTCCCAATGTACTTGCAATATAATCCAAATTGCTATGTTGACCCACAGGGTCTTCATGATCTGGCCCCTGCATCCCTTGCTACTTCATGTTATACCACTTACCACCTTATTCTTGCACACTACCTCCCTTTTGATTCCTCAAACCCACCAAATTATTTCCTGCCTCAGGCCCCCGAACATGTTTCTCCTTCTACGTAAAGTCTTTTTCTGCCTATTCTTTTTTTTTTTTTTTTTTAAGATTTTATTCATTTATTTGACAGAGACAGAGGAGAGAGCACAAGCAGGGGGAGTGGTAGGTAGAGGAAGAGGAAGAGGCTCCTCGCTGAGCAGGGAGCCCAACAGGCTTGATCCTAGAACCCTGGGATCACAACCTGAGCCGAAGGCAGACACTCAACCAACTGAGGCACGAGGGCGCCTCTCCTGCCTATTCTTTACCCAGCTAACACATTTATCATTTGTTGATGCACATTTTGGTTGCTTCCACTTTTTGTAAATAATGTTGATGTGGACATAATTGTACAAATATCTGTTTGTTTCCTTGCTTTCAAATCTTTTGAGTATATACCCAGAGGTGAAATTGCTGGATCAGATGGTAACTCTATTTTTAATTTTGTGAGGGACTGCTATACTGTTTCCCATAATGACTGTGCCATTTTACATTTCTACTGGCAGGGAACAGGGGTTATGATTTCTCACCATTCTTGCCAACACTTGATATTTTGGGTTTTTTATTTTGTTTTATAACAGCTATTCTAATGGGTGTGAAATAGTATTTTCTTGTGGTTTTGATTTGCATTTTACTAATGATGAGTGATATCGAGACTCTTTTTGTGTAATTATTAGCCATTTGTACATCTTCTTTGGAGAAACGTCTATATAAATCCTTTGCCCATTTCTCAATTGGGTGTTTCCTTTTCTTTTAAAGGGAGTACATTACTCAAGTTGAAGAGACTACCAACCAAATCCTAGAGATAAGTCCACTGGCTACTTGACATTAAATTTCTTGTGAATAATCACTATGTTTATTTTACTTATTCATCAGAGACACAGAAAGAGAGAGGCAGAGATGTAGGCAGAGGGAGAAGCAAGCTCCATGCAGGGAGGCCAACGCGGAACCCAATCCCGGGACTCTAAGGTCACACCCTGGGTGAAAGGCAAGACGCTTAACCCCTGAGCCACCCAGGCATCCCAATCACTATGTTTACATTTACAAAAATATATTGCAATTATAGATAAAACAGATTTAAAATTTTTAGTTCTAAAAACCACTGTATGTAAAATATAATTCATATACAGAAAATGTACATGAGAGTACAGTTTGGTGAATTTTCACAAATGAACACACATGTGTAACTAGCACCAAGATCAACAGAGAGCCTTATTAACACCTTGGAAATTCCTCACCCAGGCACTATCCCTTTTCTGCAAGGTAACCATTATCCTAAATTTTAGCAGATAATTTTTTCTGTTTTTGGCTGAAATGGACTTATTCAGTATGCACTTTTTGCACCCTACCATTTTTTTTTTGAAGATTTATTTTAGAGAGCACATGCACGCACACGCTCGTGCCTATTGCAGGGGACAGAGGCGATGGGAGAGGGAGAGAGAATTCTCAAGCAGACTCCCTGCTGAGCACAGAGCCAGATCCCAGGACCCTGAGATCAGTACCTGAGCCAAAATCATGAGTTGGCTGCTCAACCCACTGAGTGCCCTAGGCACCCTGCATCTTACTTTCTATGCTCAAATTTACATTTCTGAAGTTAAGCCATTTCATGTTGGTCATTGTGGGTCATTCTTCTCATTGTTGCATAGTATTCCATTATATGAACACTGTGGATTTATTAATTTATTCTATTGTTTATGGTCTTTTGAGTTTTTCCATTTGGGGGCTATTAAAATAAGTGCAGCTGTGAACATCATATGCCTGTTTATTGGTGCACCATTAAATACTCATGTCTCCTGGCTGGCTTTGTAAAGGTGGAACTGCTTTCTGGGTCATAGGATATACTTCAGGAAATAGAGCCAAACTGTTTTTTAAAGGAGTTGTCCTAGTTTACATTCCAGAAGCAAGGTAGTAGATGAATTCAGTTACTCCACATCCTTGTGATGTGGGAAACAAAGGCACAAGGAGAAATTGAATTTCCTTACTACTTATAGCCCATTGAGAAGTCCTTAAAACAGGGAGATTGACATTCCTCTAGGAACTCAGCTGCCTCGAAGTTAATACTTTGCTAAGGGTAAAAGGTAATCTTAGCTTAAAATTATCCAGACCCCCCCCCCCCCAGGATCCTGTAAGTCTGCTTTAACACTTAAAAATTCCTTTGAAAACTTCCTTTATTTCTACTCTCCAAGATATATGTTAGCAATCATTCTCCAAGCATATGGCCCACTGATAAACATCTGAAGGGCTCATGACTTAGGCTTTATTAGACGGTAATAAATGACGTTTTCCTAACAATAACTAGCCCCCTCCAGGTCCTGGAAACCTTGCTTCCAAAATTCCTTAGAGATTTAACTATCCCTAATCCCCTCCCAACTTGAAAGTATATAATCTGCCACTCCTCAGGACCCCAGAGCAGCTCTTTCTGCCGAGTCCTGTCCCAGAGCTTTAATAAAAGCATCTTTCTGCACTGAACACTTCTCAAGAATTCTTTTTTTTTTTTTTTAAGATTTTATTTATTTACTCATGAGAGACACAGAGAGAGGCAGAGACACAGGCAGAGGGAGAAGCAGGCTCCATGCAGGGAGCCCGATGTGGGACTCGATCCTGGGACTCCAGGATCAGGCCCTGAGCCAAAGGCAGGTGCTCAACCACTGAGCCACCCAGGCGTCCCTCAAGAATTCTATCCTATGAGCTCCGAACCCCAACATTTCCTAGGTCACTTGGAGTATTTTGCCAACACTTGGTTTTTTCCTTTATTCCCTCTTTTCTATCGTATTCTGAAATATAAAAACAACTCAAGCAAAGTTTCTGTTGCTTTTTTGGGCGGGGGGGGGGGAAACCTTTCAGTTGTTGGTTTGGTTCTTCGAATTGTTAACTATCTCGGACATGTACATTGTCCAGCTGTAACGCGTGGACCGTGAGTGCGTTCTCGGTCTTGCTCCACATTTTGGCTCATTCTACCCCTCGGTGCCACTGGGCGGAGAAAATAAGGTGTGCGTTCGAGGCGGGGCAAGTCCTCGGAGTACTCTGGAAGCCCGATCACTTAGTAGGCGAAGCGTACGCGGACCGTCCTCTGTCAGTCCTTTGCTAGGGCCCACGATCTAGGAGGTCCTGGCCGCCGCCGGTCTCCCCGCGTCCCGGGGCCGAGGAGCCGCCCTCGGGGCAGCCGCCAGAGCAGGGGTGGAGCGGAGCGGGGCCCCCGCCGCGCGGAGCATGCGCAGACCGAGCCCGGCGCATGCTCCGCAGAGCGGCGCGTCCGCGGACGAGGCGAGGCGAGGCTCCCGCGCCCAACCGTCCTCGCCGGAGTTGCCGCCGAGACGCTGCTCCCGAGCCCCGGCCGCCAATAAAGTTCGTTTAAAAAAATCCTAGTCATTCTTAAAAGGGAGGAGGGCGCGAGCCCGCCAGGCGGCCCCGCCGAGGGAGCTGGCGCGGTGGGCGGCGGCGGCGGCGGCGGTTGCGCCGCGACCAGGAGGAGCCGGCGGCGCCCGGCGGGTCCGCGGCCGGCGGGGGACGGTGAGTAGCGGCTCTGGCTCGCCCTCCGCAGCGGCGGGGCGCTCCCCCGGCCCCGCTGGGGAAGGGCCCGCCTCCCGCCGGGGTCCGGGCACTGTGGAGGGGCGTGGGGGGCAGGGGCCTCCAGGCCCGGGCGCCCATCCCCCGGGCCCGGCCGCCGAGACCCCGCTCCGCCGCCGCTGGCCGCCGCGTCCAGGCTGCCTGCCCGGAGGCCCGGGGCTCCCGGGGCTCCCGGGTGTGGGTCCCCGGGGTTGCCCCGTGGGGCGCGGCGGGGCGGGGCGGGGCGGGGGCGAGGCGCCGGCCTCCAGCCCCTGGGAGCAGCCGGCTTCTGCCCTTGGCCCCGCGGCCGCCGGGGAGGGGGCGACCCAGGCCGGGCGAGAGTCTCCCCAGCCCGGGGGGTCAAGAGCCGGGTGAAGTGGGCCGCGCGGGAGAGCGCCCGGCTCTGCCCGGCTCCCGAGCCGCCCTCCTCACCGGCGGCGCCCCGCCCTCGGAGACCGCTGGGCTATGAATGAGCCGGGCTGCGCGGCGTCCCTAGGCCGGGACCGAGGGGCCCTAGGCCCCGGCGGGCGTGCGAGGAGCGCGGACTTCGCTTTCGGGAGTGCCCGGAAAGTCTGACCCGGCCCTCCACCTCTCTAGGGTTTATAGAACTCCTCGTATTTTCTGCGCCATCTCCTTGAACCCTACAAGTTCTTCAGTGTTTATAAACACAACCGTACCTGTGCTCAGTACAGCCCGAGATGGGGAAACAAAAAAAAAAAAAAAAAGAAAACTAAAGCAAAAACAAAACACAACTCTTTTGATCAGTGACTTAGCTCATCCCGTCCCTTTCTACTATGATTAGACTGCATTGGCTGGGAAAATCTTTAAATTTGGGGAAAACAGTATTTAGAGAAGAGGATTTATGTAAAGCATTATTGTCCGCTTTTTATTTATTCTCGGAATTATTTTCTCTCTCTCTCTTTTTTTTTTTTAAGATTTATTTATTATTTATTCATGAGAGAGAGAGAAGCAGAGGCACAGGCAGAGGGAGAAGCAGGCTCCGTGCAGGGAGGCCGACGTGGGACTCGATCCCGGGTGTCCAGGATCACGCCCTGAGCCAATGTCAGGCGCTAAACTGCTGAGCCACCCGGGGATCCCCATCAGGATTATTTTCAAAGAACTTAACTGTTTTGGTATAGTGCTTTACATCTACGGAGTAGTAGGAGCTGATCATCACAGGAGTCAGACTGCCTGTGTTAAAATCTGATTCTACTTCTTTAAAATATAGTTTTAAGATTATACAATAAAAATTGACTTTTTAAGGAGTGCGCGCGGTTCTATGAATTTTGGATGAATGCAGTCACCATGTCAGGACACAGAACAGTTCTTACCACCACCACCCCATCCCTATTCATGCTATCCTTTTATATCCTTCCTCTTACCCCTAACCCCTGGCAATTACTAAACTTTTCCAGGTGTCATATAAGTAGAATCATACAATATGTAACCTTTTTAAAAAAGATTTTATTTATTCATGAGAGACACACAGAGAGAAGGGGGTGGGCAGAGACATAGGCAGAGGGAGAAGTAGGCTCCATGCAGGGAGCCTGACCTGAGACTCCATGGCGGGTCTCCAGGATCAGGCCCTGGGCTGGAAGGCAGACTCTTAACCCCTGAGCCACCCAGGCATCCCAGATATTGTAACCTTTTGATGCTGTCTTCTCTCACTCAGCTTAAAGCCTCTGAGATTCTTCAAAGTTGTTGCCTGTATCAACAGTTTCTTCTTTTTTCATTGCTAAGTAGTGTTCCACTAGGTGGATGTGCTACAGTTTGTTTATACATCCACCCACTGAAGGGCATTTGGAGTGTTTACAATTCTTGGTGATTTTATTTTATTTATTTATTTATTTTTTAATTCTTGGTGATTTTAAATAGAGCTGTTATAAACATTCATGTACAGGTTTTTTGTTTTTTAAAATATTTATTTATTTATTCATGAGAGGCACAGAGAGAGAGAGAGAGAGAGAGAGAGAGGCAGAGACACAGGCGGAGGGAGAAGCAGGCTCTTTGCAGGAGCCTAATGCGGCACTTGATCCCGGGTCTTGGGATCATGACCTGAGCTGAAGGCAGCCACCCAACCGCTGAGCCACCCAGGCATCCCTTGTGTACAGGTTTTTGTGTGAACATAAGTGTTCATTTCTGTAGGGTGTTACTAGGAGTGGGATTGCAGGGTCATATAAAGGATGTTTAGCTTTATAAGAAACTGTCATGCTGGTTTCCAGAGTGGCTGTATCATTTTGCATTTTTACAAGTACCATGTAAGGGTACTAGTTGTTCCACATCCTCCTAAGCACTTGGTATTTTCAGTAATTTTAAATTTAGCCATTCTAATAGGCATGTAGTGGTATCCCATGGTTTATTGTGTCTTTAACTAATGACTAATGATTTTGAAGATCTTTTCATGTGTGTATTTGACATATATAATCTTTGATGAGAACCTAGGCAAGAGTATTGTCCATTTCTCAAATGGGTAAGGTTTGCTTTCTTGTGGTGAGTTTTGAGGGTTCTTTATATGTTCTGGAAACAAGTTATTTGGTAGATATGTGCTTTGCAAATGTTTTCTCACAGTCTGTAGCTTGTCTTTCATTCTTTTAACAGTATTGTCCACAAGGCAAATGTTCTTAATTTTTGTGAAGTCTAATTTATCGATTTTTCCTTTTGTGGAAATTTTTGGTATGATGTCTAAGAACTCTACCTAACCCCAGGTCAACATTTTCACCTTCTAAAAGATTTCTTCTAAAAATAATGGTTTTACTTTTATTTTTTTTTTAATATGTAAATGGTAGAGCCTTTGTTAGAGGGTGTCTGGCTTTTTTTTTTTTTTTTAAGATTTTATTTATTTATTCATGAGAGACACACAGAGAGGCAGAGACATAGGCAGAGGGAGAAGCAGGCTCCATGCGGGGAGCCCGATGTGGGATTTGATCCCGGGACTTCAGGATCAGGCCCTGGGCGGAAGGCAGGCGCTAAACCACTGAGCCACCCAGGGATCCCCATGATTTTACTTTTATTTTTAAATTTTTTATTAAAGATTTTATTTTATTTTCTAAAGATTTTATTTATTTATTGGGTGGGGGGCAGACTCCCTGCTGAGCAGGGAGCCTGACATGGGGCTTGATCCCAGGACGCTGAGATCATTACCTGACCTGAAGACAGATGGTTAACCTACTGAGACACCCAGGTGCCCCTGAGATTTTAAGTAATCTCTACACCCAACATGAGGCCTGAACTCAAAACCCCTAGATCAAGAGTTGCAAATTCTACCGACTGAGCCATCAAGGGCCTGAATAGTTCTACATTTAGATGTATGATCCATTTAAAATTATTTGCATTTGGTGTGAGGTTTAGGTAAATGCTTACTTGTCTACATCTGAATGTCCAATTTTCCATCACCATTTGTTGAAAAGTCTTTTCTCCATTGAATTGTTTTTGCACCTTTGTCAAAAATCAATTGGCTGAATTCATGTCAGTCTATTTTTGGGCCCTCTGTTCTGTTCTATTGATTTATATATCTTTCTCTTTACCAGTATCACACTCTCTCAATTAGTATAGCTTTATGGTGTCTTAAAATTGGCTAGTATGATTTCCTCCAATTTTATTCTTTTTTCAAAATTGTGTTAGCTATTCTAGTTTATCTGCCTTTCCATATAACATTTAGAATCAGCTTATCTCAACTACAAAAAGTCCTGCTGGTGCTTTGGAACTGAATTAAACCATGGATCAGTTTGGGGAGAAGGCTGTTTTTACTTTGAGTCCTCCAGTCTGTAAACATGGCACATCTTTTCATTTATTTAGTTCTTTGTTTCAATAGTGTTTTGTAGTTTTCAGCATACAGATCCTGTACATGTTTTATTAAATTTACACCAAAGTATTTAATTTGGGGGGAACTTTTATAAATGTCACATAAACATTTTGGTTTCAGGGGCACCTGGCTGGCTCATTTAGAAGAGCATGCAGTTCTTGATCTCAGGGTTGTGAGTTCCAGCCCCACATTGGGTGTAGAGATTACTTAAACAAATACAAGCTTTGGTTTGAAATCGTACAGTGTTAGGATATAGAAATACAATTCACTGTTGTGTTTTGCCTTGTATCCAGTGTCCTTGTTAAACTCATTTATTAGTTCTAGGATTTTTTTTAATTCCTTGGAGTTTTTTGTAAAGACATTCAAGTAATTTGTGAATAGAGATGTTTTTATTTACTTTTCCCCTAATCTGTGTTTTATTTATTTATTTATTTATTTGTCACCTGTTACCCCCGCCTAGGACTTTGAGTATGATAAATAGGAATAGTGAGAGTGAACATACTTACCTTGTTCTCAGTCTAAGGGTAAAAGCAGTCAGGCTTTCAGGGGTGCCTTGCTGGTTCAGTCAGGAGAGCATGGGACTCTTGGTCTTGGGGTCATGAGTTTGACCCCCATGTTGTGGGTAGAGTTTACTTCGAAAAAAGCAATCAGGCTTTCAGAGATAAGTATGATGTTAGCTGTAGAGGTTTTTAATTTAATTTTATTTATTTATTCATGAGAGACACAGAAAGAGGCAGGGACATAGAGGAAGAAGCAGGCTCCCTGTGGGGAGCCTGATGTGGGACTTTATCCCAGGACCCAGGATCACGACCTGAGCCAAAGGCAGATGCTCTACCACTGAGCCGGGTTTCCCTGAAGAGTTTTTTAATAGATGACCTGTATTAGTCTGAAGGAGTCGTCTTCTGTTTCTAGTTTGCTGACTATTTTTCTGACAAATGGACGTTGAATTTTCTTATGTTTCCTCTGTTTCAGTTGATATGGTGATGAGGTTTTCTTTTTTACTTTGTTAATTTGGTAGATTACACTGATTAGTTTTTGAGTATTGAAGCCTTGCATTCCCTGAATAAAGCCCACTTTGTCCTGGCTATTCTTATTATATGTTCCTCGATTTGATACACTAATATTTTGTTGAGGACTTCTGTGTGCCTTTGTCCAGTTTTCTTTTTTGTACTGCTTTTGTGTGGTGTTGGTATCAGAATAATAATGGCTTTATAAAATAGGTTGGGAAATATTCCTTTCTCTTCTGTATTCTGGAAGAGATTGTATATCACTGCTGTCAATGCTTGAAAAGTTTAGTAAAATTCCCCAGTGAAATCACCTGAACCTGGAGATTTTTCTTTGAGTTTTTAAGTTACAAATTCAATTTCCTTACAGTTATAGGGCTATTCAAATTATCCGTTTCATATTGAGTGAGTTGTGATAGTGCTGTTCAAGGAATTTGTCCATTTCATCGGTCAGTTTTTTTAAACGAGGGGAAGGGCAGAGGGACAGAGAGATAGAATCTTTTTTTATTTTATTTTTATTTTTATTTTTATTTTTTTTAATTTACAATAGTCACAGAGAGAGAGAGAGAGAGAGAGAGAGAGGCAGAGACACAGGCAGAGGGAGAAGCAGGCTCCATGCACTGGGAGCCCGACGTGGGATTTGATCCCGGGTCTCCAGGATCGCGCCCTGGGCCAAAGGCAGACGCCAAACCACTGCGCCACCCAGGGATCCCAAGAGAGAGAATCTTAGGTGAAGCTCAATCTCACAACCCCTAGATCATGACCTGAGCTGAAATCAAGAGTCGGACGCTTAACTTTCCCTAAATTGTCAAATTTATGTGTGTAGAGTTGTTTGTTACATTATCCTTTTGAGTCTGCAGAGTACAGAGTGACATTCCTTAATTTATTCCTAATATTGGTAATTTGCATCCTCTCTTTTTTTCTGTCAATTTTATTGATTTTGAAAGAATTTTTTTGTGTAATTTTTCCTATTTTTCTGTTTTTAATTTCAGTGATTTCTGCATACTTACATGATTTCTATCCTTTGCTTTGGGTTTATTTTGTTCTTTTTCTAGTTTCTTGAGGTGAGGGCTTAAATTATTGATTTTGAGACTTCCCTTCTTTTCTAAGGTAAACATTTAATACTATAAATTTTCACTCTTAGCACTACATTAGCTATGTTCCACAAATTTTCACATTTCTTATTTTCATTTAATTCAATTTTGTTTTTTAAGAAAATGTCTTTTGAGTTTTTCTTTGGCCCACCAGTTCTTTAGAAGTCTGTGTTTTTAGTTTGCAAATATTTGTAGATTTTCCTGTTATCTTTCTATTACTGATTTCTAGTTTGATTGCATTATGGTCCCATTATTTTGTTTGATGAGGTTTGTCTTATGGCCTAGAATCTGTTTTATCTTGGTATATATTTAGTGGGTACTTAAAAGAAGTATATTCTGGAGCGCCTGGATGGCTCAGTCAGTTGAGTGTCTGACTCTTGATTTTGGCAAAGGTCATCATCTCAAAGTCATGAGATCAAGCCCCAAGATAGGCTCTGAGCAGAGTCTGATTGAGATTCTTTCTTCCTTTTTTCCCCTCCCCTGGTCGCACTCTTTCTCTCCCTCTCAATAAATAAATAAAATCTTTGAAAGAAAAAAGTAAATTATGCAGTTGTATGCACAGTTATATAAATGCCAGTTAGATTCTGGTAGTTTTATTGTGTTATTAGACTTTCATTTTGTTTTATTGTAGTGTTTTGGGTTTTTGTTAGATTTTTAAGTTTATTCATATTGAGAAATAGAGAGCATGAGAGAGCAGGAGTGGAGGGGAAGGGTCGGTGGAGAAGTAGACGGCCTGCTGAGCAGGGAGCTTGATGTGGGGCTGGATCTCAGGGCCCTAAGATCATGACCTGAGCCAAAAGCAGATGCTCATAACTGAGCCACCAGGTGCCCCTTTTTTTTTTTTTTTAATTTATGATAGTCACACAGAGAGAGAGAGAGGGAGAGGCAGAGACACAGGCAGAGGGAGAAGCAGGCTCCGTGCACCGGGAGCCCGACGTGGGATTCGATCCCGGGTCTCTAGGATCGCGCCCTGGGCCAAAGGCAGGCAGTAAACCGCTGCGCCACCCAGGGATCCCCAGGTGCCCTTATTATAGTGTTTTTGAATCTATCTCTTTGTGTACCTTCTTTAGTGTTTGCTCTAGGTATTATACTACATACACTACATATATGTAATTTATCACAGTCTCTTGGTGACAGCGTTTTATCAGTATAAGTGAAGCATAGAAATCTTTCCTCTCTTGGGGCACCTGGGTGGCTCAGTCGGTTAAGCGTCTGCCTTTGGCTCAGATCGTGATCTTGGAATCCCAGGATTGAGACCCACATTGGGCTCCCTGCTCAGCGGGGAGTCTGCTTCTCCCTCTAACCCTCCCCCCCTCAACGCATGTACTCTCTCTCTCTCAAATAAAATCTTAAAATCTTATTCTCTTTACATTCCTTTATTCTCTCCCATTTATAATTAATTATGCTAAATATTTTCTCTACACATATTGAAAACCATACTATTGTGTTTGAGTCCAACATATAATTTAGAACACTCAAGAGAAATCTATTGTATTTACCTGTATTTTTTATTCTATCACATTCTTCTTGTCATTCTGATATTCTACTTTTTTTAATACATCATTTAGTTATGTTTGAGGTGGAGACCTAGAACCTATACTTTAACAAATCTTCCTAGATGATTCTTATGATTGTGCAAGTTTGTGAAGCACTAAGGACAATTACTGAGACTCCACGGGGAGCAGGAAGGAATGTTCTTCATGTTTCAGACTTGTTTTGTGTAGTGGTTGTTTAGATGGGTTTTTCAGTTAAGGGAGTTGAAATATAATATTATAACATATAATAGTAGTCAGGAACTTAACTAGTAATTTTCTAAGAAATATGAAGAAATTGACTTTGTTCTTTTCAATCTAAAATGCAAGCAGTACACATTGCATTACTTTAATTATATGAATAACTGTAACTAGTCTGAAACTAAAGAAAGAACGTATGGTATAAGATTATTTATAAAGGAGTCATTGTAACCTGAACAGTAAAGCACTGTAAAAGTCCAATGCTGTCATACAGTTGTGTATTATTATGTAAGTCTTTCTTTGGGGTATTTTTCTAGGGATATTAATTATTACCTGTGAGGTTGAAAAGGCAGTTTCCTTAGATTTTGTATTTGTTGCCCATATGGTGGTAACTGTGGAGGATTTATTACATTGTGTAGAACGAAACTACCATTTTTTGAAAGCTTAGTTTTCCCTATGCTAAGTGTGCTTTTTTTCTTTTTAAAGATTTTATTTATTTATTCATGAGACACACACACACACACACACACACACACACAGAAGGAGAGGGAGAGAGGCAGAGACACAGGCAGAGGGAGAAGCAGGCTCCCTACAGGGAGCCTGATGTGGGATTCATCCCATCCTGGGACCCCAGGATCATGGCCTGGGCCAAAGGCAGGCGCTAAACAGCTCAGCCACCCAGGTGTCCCTTTGCTAAGTGCTTTTTATATGTACCACTGATTAACAATCTTTTGAGGTAAATATCCTTTAGTAAACTGAAGCATAAAGAGGCTAGCCAGCAACTTCACTAAAATTGCAGAACTAGTAAGTGGCAGCTGTATTAGACCTCAATTCTAACACCCCAGTCTTAGTCTCATTAAAAGGTAGAACTATACAACTACACATTTATTAATATCTGGATGTCATACATTGTGCTATTTTTCAGGCTTCAAAAATGAATGATGTTCTTGTTCCTTCTTTAGAAGAATTTACATGTTGGGATCCCTGGGTGGGCTCAGTGGTTTAGCGCCGCCTTCAGCCCAGGGTGTGATCCTGGAGACCTGGGATTGAGTCCTGCGTCCTGCTCTCTGCATGGAGCCTGCTTCTCCCTCTGCCTGTGTCTCTGCCTCTCTCTCTCTCTCTCTCTCTCTCTCTCGCTGTATGTGTGTGTGTGTCTTTCATGAATAAATAGTAAATAAATCTTAAAAAAAAAAAAAGAATTTACATGATCTAAACAGGGTGGTAAGAGGACCTCCATCATGGAGACAAATTCTTGCAATATAATTATTTCTTCATAAAACATTATAATTTATTTTGTACAATTTTTGGGGTTCCTGGGTGGCTCAGTCATTTAAGTGTCTGGCTCTTGGTTTTGGCTCAGGTCATGATCTTGGCGCTGTGGAATACAGCTCCATGTCACGCTATGCCCTCAGCTGGGAGTTTGCTTGAGATTCCCTCCCTATCCCTCTATCCCTCCCCTTGCCCCTTGCTCATGTATTCTCTTCTTGCTCAAATAAATAGATAAATCTTTAAAATTATAATATTTTATATACTTTTTATTTTATGAAAAATCATTTCATTTTAAACTACAGATTTGAGAAGATCTGATCACCTGGAATTAAAGTTGGTTCAGAAACCTTTTCAACTGCAAAAATGTTGGAGGAAGATATGGAAGTGGCCATCAAGATGGTGGTTGTAGGGAATGGAGCAGTTGGAAAATCAAGTATGATACAGCGATATTGCAAAGGCATTTTTACAAAAGACTACAAGAAAACCATTGGAGTTGATTTTTTGGAGCGACAAATCCAGTATGTACTTGGCCATTTTATCCCTTCAGTTTTGATTTCTGAACTGTATCCCAGGCTTTCATTGGAATAATTCTAATTACAGTATAGTCCGAGGTTAGGAGTCAGGTGGCCGTGGCTAATGGATCAGTTGGTGGTGGTTTTCAAATACTCATTCCTGTGTTTGTCTTTTTTTTCTTTTCTCTTTAATGTTTTAAGTTTTTATTTAAATTCTAGTTAGTTAACATATTCCTGTGTGTATCTTTATCCTTCTGTCTTTTTCTTGCCTTTCATCTGTTTTCCCCTCATCATTTCCCCCTTTTTTATACTCTCCTCCTGACCCTTTCTATCTCCTGTTTATCTGTTTTATATATATTGGTGGCATCTCACATACTTCTTAACCACAAACCAATGCTTGACTCTAATGAGATTTCTGTCCACTACAAGCACAACTTGGAGATTTTGTAGGTTCAGTTCCAGACCACTGCAATAAAGTGAGTCAAATGAATTTTTTGGTTTCCCAGTACATGTAAAAGTTATGTTTACATTATACTGTAGTCTATTAAGTCTGTGGTAGTCTAAAAAAAATGATGTACATATTTTCATTTAAAAATATACTTTCTTGGGCAGCCCGGGTGGCTTAGCGGTTTAGCGCCGCCTTCAGCCCAGGTGTGATCCTGGAGACCCGGAATTGAGTCCCATGTTGAGCTCCCTGCACGGAGCCTGCTTCTCCCTCTACCTGTGTTTCTGCCTCTCTCTCTCTCTCTCTCATGAATAAATAAATCTTAAAATAAAATAAGATTTGCTAAGAAATACAAATAAAATAAAATATGATTTGCTAAGAAATACAAATCATTCTCTGATCTTTCACTGAGCCTTAATCTTTTTGCTGGTGGAGGGTCTTACCTCAATGTTGATGGTTTCTGACTGATGATCAGGGTGGTGGTTGCTGAAGGTTGGGGTAGGTGTGGCTATTTTTAAATATAAAACAGTGAAGTTTGCCTCATTGATTCACCCTACCTTTCAGGAATGATTTCTCTATAGCACGTGATGCCATCTGATGGCATTTTACCCACAGTAGAACGTTATTCAAAACTGGAGTCAGGGCAGCCCGGGTGGCTCAGCGGTTTAGTGCTGCCTTCAGCCTGGGTTGTGATCCTGGAGACCCGGGATCGAGTCCCACATCAGGCTCCCTATGGGGAGCCTGCTTCTCCCTCTGCCTGTGTCTCTGCCTCTCTCTCTCATGCTCTGTGTCTCTCATGAATAAATAAATAAATAATATTTAAAAAACAAAACAAAATTGGAGTCAATTCTCTCAAACCTTATTGAATTACTATTTGTATACCTGAAATTAATGCATCACTGTATGATAAATATACTGGGATTAAAATTAAGAACTTAAAAAATAACTCTCAAACCCTGCTGCTACTTTATCAACTAACTTTATTTAACATTCTAAGTCCTTTATTGTCATTTCATCAGTCTGCACAGCATCTTCACCAGGAGTAGGTTCCATGCAAGAAACCACTTTCATAATAATTCATCTGTTCAAGCTTTGTCACGAGCTTGCAGCAATTCAGTCACATTTTCAGACTCCACTTCTAATTCCACTTCTCTTGCTGTTTCTACCCATTCTACAGTTACTTCCTCCACGGAAGTCTTGAAACTCATCTATGGATGAGAGTGGAATCACTGTCTTCCAAAGTCTTGTTGATGTTGATATTTGACCTTTCCTGTGAGTCACAAATGTTCTTAATGGCACGTAGAATGGTGACTCTTTCCTATAAAGTTTTCAGTTTATTTGGCCCACATTCATCAGAGAGATCACCATCTGTGACAGCTATAGCTTTACACAGTGTATTTCTTAAATACCAAGACTTGAAAGTCAAAATTACTTCTTTTTTTGAAAATTACTTCTTAATACATGGGTCACAGGATGGGTATTGAGTTAGCAGACCTGAAAACAACAATCTCATTGTACATCTCCATCAGAGCTCTTGGGTGACCAGCGCATTGTCAGTGAGCAGTCAAATTCTGAAGGAATTTTTGTTCTGAGCAGTAGGTCTCAACAGTGGGCTTAAAATATTCAGTAAAGTATCTTGTAAATAGGTGTGCTGTCATCCAGGCCCTGTCCCATTAATAGAGCACAAGCAGAGTAAATTAGCATAATTCTTAAGGACTCTAAAATTTTCAGAATGGTGAATAAGCATTGGCTTCAACTTAAAGTCACCAGCTACACTGGCCCCTAACAAGGGAGTCAACCTGTCCTTTGAAGCTTTGAAGCCTGGCACAGACTTCTGTCTAGCTGCGAACATCCCGAGTAGCATCTCCTTCCAGTAGAAGGCTGTTTCATCCACACTAAAGCTCTGTGGTTTAGTGTAGTCACCTTTATTAATTCGCTTTGTTAGGTCTTCTGGGTAACCTCCTGTATAGCTTCTACAATAGCACCTACTGCTTCACCTTGTACTTTGATTGCAGAGGCAGCATCTTTCCATTAACTTCATGAACCAACCTATGCTAGCTTCAGACTTTTCTTCTGCAGCTTCCTCACCTCTCTCAGCCTTCATAGAATTGAGGAGAGTTTTAGGACCTTTCCCTCTGGTTTAAGCTTTGGTTTAAGGGAATGTGTGGCTGGTTTTCTCTTCCATCCAGATCACAGAAACTTCCTCCATACGGCAGTGAGGTTATTTTGCTTTTCTAATCTGTGTGTTCACTGGAGTAGCACATTTATTTGTTTATTAAAGTAATCTCTATTCCCAACTTGGGGCTTGAACTCAGACCCTGACATCGAGTCACATGCTCTATTGACTAAGCCAGCCAGGTTCCCCTGGAGTAGCGCTTTTAATTTTAAGAACTTTTCCTTTGCATTCACAACTTGGCTGTCTGGCACAAGGGACCTAGCTTTCAGCTTATCTCCACTTTCAGCATGCTTTCCTCACTATATTTAATCATTTCTAGCTTTTGATTTAAAGTGAGTGATGTGTGGCTCTTCCTTTCAGTTGAACACGTAGAGGCCACTGTAGGGTTATTAACTGGCTTAATTTCAGTATTATTGTATCTCAGGGAATAGGGAGACCCAAGAAAAGGGAGAGAGATGGGGGAATGGCTGGTTGGTGGAACAATGAGAGCACACATGACATTGATCCATTTAGTTTGCCATCTTAAATAGAAGCGGTTTGTGGCACCCCAAAACAATTACTAATGTAACATCAGAGGTCACTAATCATAGGCTGCCTTAACAAATATGGTAATAATGAAAAAGTTTGAAATATTGTAAGAATTACCAAAATGTGGCACAGACACAAAGTACGCAGATGCTGTTGGAAAAATGGTGCTGATAGAATTGTTGAATGCAAGGTTGCCACAAACCTGCACTTTGTAAGAACAAAACAAAACAAACAAAAAACACAAAACAGTATCTGTGAAGCACAGTAAAGCAAAGACTTGTTTTATTTGGAAGGACAGTTACCTGTCTCTCAGAATAGTTTTCAGTATTACAGAATCCTAAGACTATCTAGAAGTTAGAGAATTGATAATTTGTTTTAAAGAAATAAGAGCAGATTTGGCAGGATTAAATACTCCAATGAAAAGGAAACCTTGGGATCCCTGGGTGGCGCAGCGGTTTAGCGCCTGCCTTTGGCCCAGGGCGCGATCCTGGAGACCCGGGATCAAATCCCACGTCGGGCTCCCGGTGTATGGAGCCTGCTTCTCCCTCTGCCTGTGTCTCTGCCTCTCTCTCTCTGTGTGACTATCATAAATGAATTAAAAAAAAAAAAAAAAAAAGAAAAGGAAACCTTACTTCAGGAAATCCAGTTGGATCCTAAAACACATCAAAAGTAACAGTTTTTGTCATTAGTCCTATGAACTTTTAAAGATATTTTATTTTTTAATATAGTTGACATATAAAGTTATATTAGTTTCAACTATACAACAGAATGATTCAATTTCTCTATAGGTTATGCTGTGTACACCACAAGTGTAGCTACATCTGTCACCCGTATAATGCTGTTGCAGTGTCATTGACTATATTCCCTATGCTGTACCTTTTATTCCTGTGACTTACTCATTCTATAACTAGAAGCCTATATCTCCCACTCCCCTCCACTTGTTTTGCCCATTCTTCCCCACCTCAAATGTATTTTAAATTGTAAGGACAGACTGACAGGTATTAAAGAAATAAGTACCATTAAACAAATCTGACTAGCCTGAGCAGTAGCATTAAAGATAATTATGTTCATTGTTTTAAAGATTGTTCAATTTCTAATTTGTATTCTGTTGCCCTCTTTTAAAATACTTCTGTGTTTATTTCCTTTCTCGGGTATTTTAAGAGGATTCATTTTAAGCCTTCATGGCATTCATTTTTGTATTTGTTATCTGAGCCAAATTAATATTTTAAATATATAGTTGATCCTTGTTATTTGTAGATTCCAAGTTTATCCTTCAAGGATACTATTGATTCTCATTATTTGTAGGCTCCATATTTGCAAATCCATTTACTTGCTAAAATTTCTGTGTAACCCTAGAGTCAGTAATCCCAGTGCTTTGGTAATCATTTGTGGATATGCACAGAGCAACAAATATTTACTACCCTATGTGCACACTCTCACCTTAGGTCAAACAAGGCAACCCTCTTCATTCTTTTTTCATCCCTCATACTACAAACAAGTATTTTCTCATGTCTATTTTTGTGCCATGCTTTTGTACTTTTTGTTGATGATGTCACTTTTAAAATAGCCCCTATGCATAGTGCTGTCTCGTTTTCTTAAGTACAAGAAGGCTGTGATGTGCCTTATAGAGAAAATACGTATGTTAGGTACACTTCATTTAGGCATGAGTTGCAGTGCTGTTGGCCTTGAGTTAGATGTTAGTGAATTAACACTATGTATTAAATAAGGTGTCTTTAAGCAGAACCATAAAAAAAAACAAGGTTACATGTTGACTCATTGGGGAAAATGTAACCAGGGCTCACATGATCCTAACCCTGTATTTCCCCTAGGAGCAATGTTTGAATATTTGATAATTCAGTGTTTGCAGTGACTTTATAGAACATAACTACCATGAATAAGACAATGGAATAGATGACAAAATAAATAAATTTTTAAGTTGTAGGGAACCAGGCTGCTTTTCGTTCCCTTGCTCCTTCCTTCTCTCCTTCCTTCTGTTCTCCGTGTTTTACTTCTTTCCTTTCTTATTCTTATGCTATCACTTGTGCACCAGAACCCATCAGAATGTTAGCAAGAGGAGAGCAATTACTAACCTGAGGGTATACCATTCTCAGTGATGCTAATGTTAGAGGCACCACTGTCTATGATCTGTTATTAAGGGGGAAACCATGACAGGTAAACGCAAATCATGTATAAAGTTAGAGCTTTGGGGGAATGTCTTTCCCCTTTTAGTTTCACTGCTGGTGTTGATAGCACCATTCAAGAGCACTCAGACTTTTTCGGAGTGAAACCAACAATGTCGAATTAAAACCTTCGAATGTGAAAAATAAAAATATGTACAAAGCTAAACATAGCTAAACATTTTCTTCACATATGAAATAAATTCATCTCTTGTTTCAGAGTTAATGATGAAGATGTCAGACTAATGTTGTGGGATACAGCAGGTCAAGAGGAATTTGATGCAATAACAAAGGCCTACTATCGAGGTAAATTATGGGGTTTGTTGATTTGGGCATGTTCTTTTGGCTAAACAAAGAACTTCACTTTTTTTATTCAACATAGAAGGGTTTCTTTTTAAGACTTCAAAGTATTTCAAAGTATTTTTAAAAACCTCTTAGGCCATTGTTCTACTAATGATCTTGTTGAGTTGTAAATAATACTGTGTACTATAGATAGTTTGTCTCTGCCTTGGAATTATATGACTCACGTAGGCATTCCCTGTTCTAATCAGTTAGAAACTGTTCAATGCCTGTTTCTGACCACATGGAGATAACTCTATGGTTAGAGTGGAAACTAGCATGAAAAAGTAAAGTCCCTGCAAATAAGATGACAGTTTGCTATGACAGAGATTGCAGGGATAAAACCGTCTTGGTGCCCTAAGAGTTCAGAGAGGTGTGAGATACATGGGGTCAAATTCCTCAGGGAAAGCTGAAATTTCTAAATGGAACCTAAAGTTTCCATTACCATTTTCCTCTAAAAGTTTGTCCTTTTCTTTTGGAATTTATGACAGCATTTCCAGTATTTCTCCACCTTAATGCTAATTGTGATTGTAATGAGAACAAAGTAACTGAAAGCTTCATATTGTCCCATGTAGACTTAGACTTATAGACTGTTGATGCTTTTGAATATATATCTTGTTTTTTCCCCACTTTTGAAAATGTAGGATTTATGAAAACATAATTATGCTAATATATAAGCAACCAAAGAAGTTGCCTTTCTCACTCAGTACCGGGGAGACTTGACTTCCACTGCCTACTCTAAGAAGTCATTCTGGTTCCATGTGAAATTTAAGAGAGATACACCTCTCAGGTGTCATTCTAATAATGCTACCACTGCTTCTCATTCTATTTACTGTATCCTTAAAGGCTCCCCAGGGGCAGTGGTTTTGACTGTTGCTCTCCTGTAGATGCTAGTTTGGGTCTTGAGCACCTGTAACATGATATGAGGCAGGAATTATGTTCTGATGGCCCAAAGCTCTTTGATTAGATGACATTTTTATCAATTTTATGAGCAGTGACACTATTGACTAGCAGGCCAAAAATGATCTGTATTTTTGAGTAAAAATCATTTGTGTTTTCTTAGTGGGGTTATTACCACATTATCACCTCATTAACACAGAAAAAGAACAAACAAAAAACCTAGGTGGAAACATCAAAAAATAGTAGGAGGACATGAGATTTTCATTGTTTTTACCTAGTTTTTTTTCTCTAAATTCTCGGCATGAAATATATGTTCTTTTGTAAGGGAAAAAGATAGGTTGGGTTCTTTCTTTTTTTAATATTTTATTTATCCACTTGAGAGAGAGCAAGCACAAAGGGGAGGGGCAGAGGAAGGGGGACAAGCAGACTCCTGCTGAGCAGGGAGCCTGAAGACAAGGAAGGACAAAGACGTGGGGCCAAAAGATCCCAGGACCCAGAGATCACAACCTGAGCTGAAGGCAGCTGCTTAACTGACTGAGCCCATCCAGCTGCCCCTTGGTTCTTCCTTTTTAAGCTTTTGACAATTTGATGTAGCAGTATTACTTAACCAGTGTGGTTATTTTTGGAGAACATATTTACCATTATTTATCTCTGATCCATAAAAGCAAACTGTGGGGGATCCCTGGGTGGCTCAGCTGTTTGGCACTTGCCTTTGGCCCAGGGCGCGATCCTGGAGTCCCAGGATGGAGTCCCACGTTGGGCTCCGGGCATGGAGCCTGCTTCTCCCTCTGCCTGTGTCTCTGACTCTGTCTCTCTCTCTCTATGTCTATCATAAATAAATAAATAAATCTTTTTAAAAAAAAGGGGGGGAGGGCAGCCCCGGTGGCTCAGCGGTTTAGCGCCGCCTACAGCTCAGGGCGTGAACCTGGAGACCCAGGATCGAGTCCCACGTCAGGCTCCCTGCGTGGAGCCTGCTTCTCCCTCTGCCTGTGTCTCTGCCTCTCTCTCTCTCTCCTCTTTGTGTATTCTCATAAATAAATAAATAAAATCTTTAAAAAAAAAATTTAAAAAAAGAGCAAACTGTGTTAGTCTATAATTATCCCAAAATAAAGTTTAACTTGAAAAAAGACCAAACTGGTCAAATGTCAAAAATGATTTGGTTTGCATATAAATAAAAAGGAGAAAATGTTGGAATGTACAGTAACTAGTTATCACTTGGGTCCTTGATTTAAAAAAAAAAAAGACCAGGTAGCTAAAAATATTTTTATTTCCTCTGTAGTTAAGGAATTAATGCTTTCTTAAGTTTTATCCCATGAGACTATGTTCAACGTTATTATCTTTTAATTTTTAAAATTTAACTCATCTGGCTTGTTGTGTACTTCTTGTTTGGTACTTTTTAGGTGTCTACCAATCAAAGATTCTCCTTATAATATCTACAAAAAGCATTCTTTGCCAGAAAATAAAAAAAGGACCCATGATTGTTAGTATTTACTTATCTTAATTTACTGTGGATGATGTTTAAACTCTTTTCCGCTTTCACTTAGACTGAAATGCTTCAAGCAGGTTTGGTTTCCCTACACTTAACAGTTTAACTTAAAGTGATTTTAAGCATATAAAGATATCTCTTAAAAACTTTTCTAGAAATGTAATTTTTTTAATCAACCATGTTAAAATGGCAAAGAGCATAGGATACTAAGACAAGTCTTAAGATTTAACTTCTTTTTCTAAGCTATAATAATAAACATCACATCTAAATGAATAAAGGAATGAACAGTAGCAATTATACATAAATTTGAGAAATAGCATGTTGAATATTCTTACATGTTTTCCTTTGGGGTTCTATCAATGCTTTTTTTTTTTTTTTTTTTTTTAAGACTATTTATTCATAAGATACAGACAGAGGCAGAGGGAGAAGCAGGCTTCCCACCAGGAGCCCAATGTGGGACTCAATCCAGGGACTCCCGGGGTCATGCCCTGAGCCAAAGGCAGATGCTCCACCACTGAGCATCCAGGTGTCCCTATCAGAATGCTTTTGGTTATTGAGAACAGAAAAGCAACTTCAAACTAACATAAACTACAAAAGTGGAAATAGCATAGCTTTTAGTTATGGTTTGTTTTTACTGTAACTTCATTGATTCTCCTGAGTTGACTGTCTCCCTGAATTGACTCTCTCTCCCTCTGGTGATTTTCCTCTTGGTTGTGAGATTGCTACCATCAGCAATGGAAGCCACATGCTTTGTTCACATCCTTGGTGGGGGGTGGGGGGGGAGTTAATTTCTACAACAATGGATTAAAAGTCCTCAGCTTTTATCTGATTAGATCACCTTTGACCAGATCAGTGTAAGTAGTTAGAAGAATGTGATTACCCTAATTGGCTTGATGCACTTAGGGCCTACTACCCCAGAGCAGAGGATAGATTCAGCCTGCCTGAACCATACGGCTACTATACAGTGAGGCAGGTGTGTTCTCTTGGAGGGAGGGAAATTGGATGCCAGCTAGACAACCAGGTAGTCATCGGGTACTAGTATAGATTAAAATATGATGATATAGGGGCAGCCTGGGTGGCTCAGCGGTTTAGTGCCGCCTTCAGCCTGGAGTGGATCCTGGCGACCTGGGATCGAGTCCCACGTCGGGCTCCCTGTGTGGGGCCTGCTTCTGCTTCTCTCTCTGTGTCTGTCCTGAATAAATGAATAAAATCTTAAAAAAAAAAAAAAAAGGACTTAACTGATTTATATTCTAAAAATGTATTATTCAAAATATATAAAAGTCTTAAAAATGTATATTTAAAGAAGAAAAATTTTATTATAATTCACTTAAAAGAGACCTATCATATAAAAACCCATCGTGTAAAGGTATACTTATATTCTTAGAATGTTGCATTAATTGTATAGTGAGACATGTTGAAATGGCTTTGTAAAGAACAGAGCACAGATCACATTAGGAACCCTTTTGGGATCCCAAATGACTTCTCTTAAACTCTTAAGAAGTCCACCGTAGGCAGTAGAAACCATACTTAATACAGAAAGTTACATACAATATAAAGCATTTTCATTATACTTTTTTACTGATTTGTTTCTAAGAAAAAAAAAATTAAGATTTTATTTATTTATTCATGAGGGACACAGAGAGAGAGGGACAGGCAGAGGGAGAAGCAGGCTCCATGCAGGGAGCCCAGGGTGGGACTCGACTCCAGATCCCAGGATCTCGCCCTGAGCCACCCAGGTGTCCTGAAAAAAATGTTTTTGACTAACAATATATAGAAATGAGGTTATGGACTTGAGATCTGATATCTGAGATTATACTCATAAATAGAAGGAAACATTTTTTTAAGTACTTTCTTTCACAAACATAAGTGAATATAAATTGTTGGAAATGGAATGGCTCTGGACAAGAAGCTATTTAGAGGTTTCCGTTATAATGCAAAAATTAAGGAACAACAGAATTAGACTATGTACGTCCCTTAGATTTGTTTTGAAATTATGTGAGTGTGGAATCTGTGATAGATTGGTTCATTAAATAATTTGTGTGCTTCACATTAAATAGAGTGTCAACAAAAATAATAGACTGGCATTTAAAATCCAGAATAGCAACTATAATAGTATATAAAGCCTTGTGTTTCTGATTGGCCTGTTCTTCCTAAATTATATGCTGTGTTGTATAGACCAGTGTTTTTTAAGCTATAATGTGCACAGGAATCCCCTAGAGAGCTTGTTAAAATGCAGTCTCTAATTCAGTAGATCGGTGAGTGGCTCTAATATTCTGCATTTCTGCAACCTTCCAGATGACCCTGATGCTGCTGGTCCTCAGCCACACTTGTAAGTCTAGAAACTATCTTTTAGGGTCTTTCAGTGATTTGAGGACAGAATTACTCTCTACACGTTATATGTTTTGAGGAATATTTTCTGAATTGCTTTCAGAAATAGTAACTTTTTTTGAAAGGTCATATTAATTAGAAATAAATATTTGCTAATGGTGATCTTATACACAAGACTTTATTCAGATCTCTGTATTTCTGATGTGTGGATAAGAGGAGTAGTTTGTTAATTATTAAAAGTGATTCTTTTGTGAGTGGTTTACTATTATCCACGATGACAAAGTAACTTCTAATGATGTGATTATTAAGAGTAGGTAGTTTTGAAGGAATATTGAATAGTAGGAAAATAAAGGTCTTTTTAAAATACATGGATAGAAAACAGTGGATGCCTTTAAATATCAAGGGTGTGGGATATGTCCAAATGACTGCAACAGAGAAATTAAAACATTGTTAACATTTTTTTAAACTTTATTAACTTTCTTAAAGATGACTGGTACCAACACAGAACTGCAGGTCAAAGGAAGAAAAAGGATAACAGTATAGGATCATTTTTCTTTCTTTTTTTTAGGATCATTTTTCAATTAAGAATATTCATGGTAAAAAAAAAAAAAAAAAGAATATTCATGGTAGGGGATGCCTGGGTGGCACAGCGGTTAAGCATCTGCCTTCAGCTTGAGGCATGGTCCTGGAATCCCGGGATTGACTTCCACATCGGGCTCCCTGGTTGGAGCCTGCTTCTCCCTCTGCCTGTGTATCTGCCTCTCTCTCTCTCTCCTGTGTCTCTCATGAATGAATAAATAAAATCTTAAAAAAAAAAAAAAAAAAGAATATTCATGGTAGTTATGTTGAACAGGGCTCATGAAGTTAACCAAAATTCCACTTTTGTTTTTGTTTCTCACCATCCTTTGTTTTTATTAGGCAGTAGAAGGAGAGGGAGTTCTTTATTCACCCTTGAAGAAAACTCCCTTCAGCTCATGTCTTTTCTGATCACTCTCAAATAGTTTTTCTCAAATTTCTTAGAATTATTTCTAGTCATAAACATAATCTCAATTTAGTAATTAGACAGTCTTGTGTATTAAGCCAAACTACAGATATAATTTAGCGTTAAATCTATCCTCTCTGGGGCTTTAATAGTCCAGTCAATATCAGTGGTCTGGGAAGAGAATGTTGGTTGCTTCTGTCCTCTCACTTTTCTTTAGCTTGTTAGAGATATGTCTTCCTTCTCTGCAGTCAGGCCTAGAAGGAAAGGGAATTGGGAGACAAAAGCGCTCTTCTTCTTTTTTTTTTTTTTTTTTTTTTTTAAAGTAATCTCTCTGCCCAACATGGGGCTCAAACAAGTCCAAGATCAAGAGTCTCATGCTCTACATACTGGGCCAGCCAGATGCCCCAGCATGGAGCCCACTTACAGGTGCTCTTGTCTGATGTTGGGGCCTTCTGGGTGGCCGATGTTCAAAGATGATTCTTTCTCTAGGAGATTGTCCTGGATTCCTCCAAGGTTCCCATTTTCGGTGATACTTCTTTTGGGCACATATATACTTGATTCTCGCAGTTGCTTTCCACCCTGCTCTCCAGTGTGGGAGTTGCATTCCACCCCCTCCCTTCTTTATGCTAAACTCCCATCACCCAATAAGCAGTCCTATTGGACATGAATTAAAATGACCCCATGCTAGCTTTTAGATGTGGTTTACCTCTTTCCATAGGAAATTGAAGCCATTGGCAGGAGTACAGGTATTCCCAAAGGCAGCTCTTTTCTTTTTGTCTCTTGGTCTTGGCTCTTTGTTCTCACTCCCAGCCACTGCACTTTCCTCTGGCTTGAATCAAGGCACCATCAGTCCAGAGTGTCCCCCTATTGCTGGGAACATATACCAAGCTACTTAAGTAGTCTTGCTGAAGTCCTTCTAGGTTGAGATGAAAGAGGTCATAATAGCACTCTCCCCCATAGCACCCCACCTTCAAAGAGAGAAGGGGAGTGCCTGGGTGGCTCACTCCATTAAGTGTGTGATTCTTGATTTTGGCTCAGGTCATGATCTCAGGGTTATGGGGTGGAGCCCCATGTTGGGCTTCATGCTCAGTGCAGAGTCTGCTTGTCCCTCTCCCTCTGCTCCCCCCCCCCCCCCGCACCACCCCTTGTGTGCTCTCTTCTATCTCAAATAAATAAAATCTTAGAGAGAGAGAGAGAGAAGGGTTGGTGTGGGCAGCACTTTTTCTAAAGAAATCTTTTCCCCTTCTTCTCAGTTCTTAAAGAAAAAAAATTTCTCCAAGTGCTTGAGGGAGTTCCGAAGTTGTATAATGGATTTTGGTCTTTTCCTTTGTAAATTCTGCAAAGAATGATCTTTCGACACATATTTGGAATCTGGTATTTGTCATCTGTTTTATTGGTACCTCAGTCAAAATTTTATATAAAGGCTCTTTAACTTTTTTTTTTGTGGTGGGGGGAAGTTCTTAAGCAGAAAGGAACCACAATGCATCATAATTCCACAGAATATTTATCTGTATGTATGGATGATAATATTCAGTTATGGGAAATTAAATCAAGTAGTTTTGTCCATTGTTTCTCAGAATTATATCTGCAAAAATAATCTACAAAACAGGTCTTGGTACAACTTGGTGAGGCTGGTTTATTTGGTAGGTGATCCCAGGTGGAAGAACTGAGACTGGGGAAAGAAAGGAGAAAAACCTATGAAAGGTGCATTAATGAGCTAATTATTACTGTAGGCAATTAGGGAATCAATTTCTGTGAGGCACCATGTAGGCTTGCCTCAAGATGGTCCCACCAAAGTGAAGCTGAGGTTTAATACCATCTTCCATAATTCAAGTTTCTCCCTGGAGATATCAGTTCCCCTTAGGATGGGCTAACCCAAGGCATCAGAAAAAGCCTAGATGCAGAAAAGCTAGTGTGGGACACCTGGGTGGCTTAGTTGTTTAAGCATCTGACTTTGGTTCAGGTCACAATCTTGGAGATCTGGGATTGAGCCCCATGTTGTGCTCCGCACTCAGCAGTGAGTCTGTTGTCTCTCTCAAATAAATAAATAAAATCTTGGGATCCCTGGGTGGCGCAGCGGTTTGGCGCCTGCCTTTGGCCCGGGGCGCGATCCTGAAGACCCGGGATCAAATCCCACATCGGGCTCCCGGTGCATGGAGCCTGCTTCTCCCTCTGCCTGTGTCTCTGCCTCTCTCTCTCTCTCTCTCTCTGTGTGACTATCATAAATAAATAAAAATTAAAAAAAATAAAAAATAAAAATAAATAAATAAATAAATAAATAAAATCTTTAAAGAAAATTAAAGCTGAGTGCCACCTGCAGCATATACTTTGAGGATATTAACAACAGGCAGGAACTGTCCATAGCTACAGTGATACTCAGGTATCTCTACCCGTATTCGTGTTTATTTACCTCCCTAGATTGCTTAAACATATTAATAGTACGTCTTCCTCCTTTTTAGACTGGCATTTTAGTACTTTTCTGTATTCCTTTGGTCTTTCCCCACACAGTCCTCCACTAAATAATTTTGGGGTTGTTATGGGCATACTTTTATCCATTTTTCATTTATTTATTTTTTTAACATTTTTATTTTTTTATTTATTTATGATAGTCACACAGAGAGAGAGAGAGAGAGAGAGAGAGGCAGAGACATAGGCAGAGAGAGAAGCAGGCTCCATGCACCTGGAAGCCCGACGTGGGATCCGATCCCGGGTCTCCAGGATCGCGCCCTGGGCCAAAGGCAGGTGCTAAACTGCTGCGCCACCCAGGGATCCCCATTTTTCATTTATTTTTTATTTTTTTATTTTTATTTATTTTTAATATTTTTAATTTTTTTTCAACTTATTTATTTATGATAGTCACAGAGAGAGAGAGAGAGAGAGAGGCAGAGACACAGGCAGAGGGAGAAGCAGGCTCCATGCACCGGGAGCCCGATGTGGGATTCGATCCCAGGTCTCCAGGATCGCGCCCTGGGCCAAAGGCAGGCGCCAAACCGCTGTGCCACCCAGGGATCCCTCATTTATTTTTATTTTTTTTTAATTTTTTTTAATTTTTGTATTTATTTATGATAGTCACACACACACACACACACACACACACACACACAGAGGCAGAGACATAGGCAGAGGGAGAAGCAGGCTCCATGCATCGGGAGCCCGATGTGGGATTCGATCCCAGGTCTCCAGGATCACGCCCTGGGCCAAAGGCAGGCGCCAAACCGCTGCGCCACCCAGGGATCCTCCTCATTTATTTTTTAAATGACATTTTGGGACACCTGACGGGCTCAGTTTGTAGAGCATGTGACTCTTAATCTCGGGGTTATGAGTTTGAGCCCCATATTGGGTGTAGAGATTACTTAAAATCTTAAGAAGAAAGAAAGATTTTTTAAACAAGGGCACTTGGGTGGCTCACTCAGTTGGGCATATCTGCCTTCCACTTGGGTCATGATCCCAGGGTTCTGGGATTGAGCCCTACATTGGGCTCCCTGCTTGGTGGGGAGTTTGCTTCTCCCTCTACTTCTGTTCGTGCTCTCTCTCAAATCTTTTTTAAAAACAGATTTTTTAAACAACATTTTGCTTTTCTTAAGCTCTCTTCCTGCCTATATCTCTGTTTTTTCTTTTTTTTTCTTTTACACATTTTTATTAAAGTACACTTCCTGTAAGAGTCCATTGGCCCTCAGATTTAAATAATAGTTGGATATAAACTTATAGTTTTTTTTTTAAAAAGATTTTATTTATTTATTCATGAGGGACAGGGAGAGAGAAAGAGGCAGAGACACAGGCAGAGGGAGAAACAGGCTCCATGCAGGGAGCCCAACATGGGACTCAATCCTGGGTCTCCAGGATCACGCCCCAGACTGAAGACAGTGCTAAACCTCTGGGCCACTGGGGCTGCCCAAAAGAACAGTTTCTTAAAGTATAATTAAATAATGTTTATTTATAGCTTAAGTAAATATTAGAGTTCAAGTAAATATAAGTTTATTTACTAGTATCCAGTGTGATCTTGTCAGTGTTGGGTTTTGGAGGGGGAGCAGGGGGACGCAGAGAGAGAGAATATTAAGTAGGCTTCATGCCTAGGGTGGAGCCCAACAAGGGGCTCAATCTCACAACCCTGAGATCATGACCTGACCTGAAATCGAGAGTCTTGACACTGAACTGACTGAGCCCACCCAGGCACCCCTCCTCAGTTTTATTTGTTCTTAAATTCCTGGAAAGTGTCAGGGAGCATCTGTTTATCTGTGTTGTATACTGTCCCCAGCCCCAGTTTTGTATTAATTTAGACAGTTTTGTAATTAATACATTTTTTGGTTTAAAATCTGTTTTAGAGTATGGAAGATTTTCCCATATGAAGTCTCTGCTTTTACAGTAATACTTAACTGCTGGTTTTTCTCTTTCATGCTCTTTTGCTTTGTACTATAGTATTCCCTTTAATGGTAATGCAGACCTTTTTTGGCCTTACAGTATCCTAAGTAGCCCAGGTATGTATGTTTTGAGTCTTAGTTGGAAACTTACACCTGAGAAATCTGGAAGGAAGGAATAATAGTAAGAAAAGGTGCCTTGGTTCCAGGAAATTCTCTTGTCCCAGGGCGATTTACTCTTATCTGTATATCTCTCTCTGTGTGTGACTATCATAAATAAATAAAAAATAAAAAAATAAAAAAATAAAAAATGTTTGAATAGGTAAAAATTGCCCTCATCCTGTATAGGATTGTTTCATTAATGTAAATAACATTTTTATTTTGTGACCTTACAGGAGCCCAGGCTTGTGTGCTTGTATTTTCTACCACAGACAGAGAATCTTTTGAAGCAATTTCCAGTTGGAGAGAGAAAGTAGTAGCTGAAGTTGGAGATATACCAACTGTACTTGTCCAAAACAAGATTGATCTCTTAGATGATTCTTGTATAAAGAAGTAAGATGTTCACTTTTGAGGGGGAGGTGGTAATTCTATAAAGTTAAAACTTATTTTAATTTTTGCATAGATCTAAAAATTTTAGGAAACCTTTTATAGAGACTGCCTTATAATTAAGTTTTCTGTGAGCTATTTTTTGTGATAGGTTTGGGTTAAAAAAATTAACATGAAATCATAAGTAGACAAAATTCAAGGAATAAACTTTGAAGGCCTTTTGGAATTCCAGTCTTAGGTCTTACACTGGAAATCCAGCTCTTGATGTTGTCAAATCTAAATATAATAAGAATGTTAATAAAAACATCCCTAGGGGAAAAAAATCCCTGTATGTTTTAATATCTAGAGCAAGTAGCTATCCTATGGTGATGACTTTAAATAAGTAGTTCAGATTCGTATTGTTTTGTATATTCAGAAATTCAGTTCAAATTTGTGAACTGAGCATCTAGATAATTTCTTTCTATAAGTATTTGCACATTGTATTATTAACTTTTTGCTAGCTTTTAAAATCTTTGCTTGGTTTTTACCTCATTTTTTGTTATGTTCTTATATTAGTTATCTGTTGCTGTATAACAATTTAACCCAAAACTTAGTGCCTTCAACAAAAATTTATTTTTTCCATTTCTCTGTGTCAGGAATTTGAGGGTGGATTAATCATGTGTTTCTGGTTCAGGTTTTTCATGAAAACAAGCTGTTGTCACAGTCAAGCTGTTACACAGGACAGTAGTCATGTAAAGCATGACTGGGGCTGGAGGATCCAATTCTAGAACGCTCACTCACTTGGCCTGTTGCCATGTGGACCTCTCCCTAGGGCTGCTTGAGTGTCGGCACAGCATGGCAGCAGCTTTCCCCAAGCAGGATTCAAAACAGAGTGAAGCAGAAGCCCTAATGTCTCTTATGACCTAATCTCAGAAGTCACATACTATCACTTCTGTGTATTGATCACACAGACTAACCTTGATTACAGTGTAGGAAGAAACTACACAAGGTTGTGAAGACCAGGAAGAAGGTGAAGAAGGGTGGGGTGGAATCATCCGGAATGATTTTAGAGCAGAGCTACTACAGTCTTATTAAAACTAAGATCAGAGTCATAATAAAACTAAAATTAGGAGTCTGCTCTCATAGACGGAGTCGTTAATTTAATGACTTTGGCTTTGACAGCAAAGTAGTTTCACAGCCAGTAAGAGTAAAGTAAGGAATGCAGTGTAAGATTTTCAGAGTATGATTAAATTCAAATGTTTTTAAAAACAAAATTAATTTAAGTGTTATATAACAAAAAGTGATATTTAGCCATTTTAAGACTAGAGTTTAATGACCATAGAATTGACAGTATAATGGTGTTTATCCCACAACAATACTGAAAACTAAAAATCCTGTTTAAGTACTGACAACATAACTTTCAACTACTCTGGAAGGTCTGACACCCACACCCCTAAGCTGTATTCAGTACATGTAATAAAAATGATTTTTTAAAACAAGCTATCAGAAGGTATCTTTATAAGTGCTTTTTTTTTTTTTTTTTTTAATCGATACATAGTGAGGAAGCCGAGGCACTGGCAAAAAAGTTAAAGCTCAGATTCTACAGAACATCAGTGAAAGAAGATCTAAATGTGACTGAAGGTAAACTGCCTTTAAGAAAAATTTAATAGAGATCCCTGGGTGGCTCAGCAGTTTAGCGCCTGCCTTCGGCCCAGGGCGTGATTCTGGAGTCCCGGGATCAAGTCCCACATCAGGCTCCCTGCATGGAGCCTGCTTCTCCCTCTGCCTATGTCTCTGCCTCTCTTTCTGTGTCTCTCATGAATAAATAAATAAAATCTTTAAAAAAAATAGCAAGAAGTTTGTTTTATTCTTCTTACATTTTTTTCTGTTGTGGTTTCCAGAAGTCATATATGTAATAACAGGATTTTCTTGTCACCTATCATTAAGTAAAATTTAAAAGCATGATGTTTCTTAGAGTCCTTAACTAATTACTAATGACTCTGAATACTTATTACTCTCTGTTGCCAAACTTTGGTGGGTTTTGTTTTGTTTTTTATCTTTAAAAATATAACTGTATATATTTGAGTGTGTATGCATGTATGTGTTTTTCATGGATACCTTTTTAAATTACTGAATTGTTTGAGAACTCCACTATAGTGGATGTTCCATTAGGCGGTTATAATGACCTTAATTTGTTCTTATGTGTGTGTTTTTTAAAGATTTATTAATTTATTTGAGAGGTGAGGGAGGAGAGGCAGAGGGAGAGAATTCTCAAGCAGACTCCCCAGTGAGTACAGAGCCCAACATGGGGCTCATTCCCACGACCCATGAAATAATGACCTCAGCCAAAACCAAGAGATCAGCTCCCAACCAGCTGAGCTATTCAGGCTCCCCTGGTTGTTTTTTGTTTTTGTTTTTTTAAGTAATCCCCCAACGTGGGACTGGAACTTATGACCCTGAGGTCAAGAGTCCCGTGCTCTACTGACTGAGCCAGCCAGGCACCCCTGACCTTAATTTGTTTAGTAATATTTCCCAGTTTAAGAAAGTGAGAGTAGAGAAAGGTGATTATTTTTCTCGTTCCAGAACTGCTACTTATATTGTTAGATTGCAACTTGATTGTTGCTCAAGTGTCTTCTAGGTAGTTTTTTTCACCTAAAGAAAGGAGATATGTTTTCAAGACTGAGTTAATGTGGTATATTGCTGATTGTTGATCCCTATTCAAGTATCTAAAACTAATGACTACTAAGTATTATTTCATTTCTTTACTAATAAAATGCCATATATATTTATAATTACTATTGTACTTAGGCATTGCTCAAATAATTCTTTTTTTGAATGCTCAAGTAATTTTTAAAAGTTGAGTTTTTTCAACTAGATTATATACTTCCAATTTAATTTTAAATGGAAAGGAAATAAGGATTCATCCTTTTGGTAAGGATGAATGTAAGAATACAAATATTTCAAAATAAATAAATGTCATTAGCAAGTATACAATATTATAGTGAGTGATATGAAACAACAGATTTTACATGCATAAATTATACTGACCTGGTAAGATTTTTGCTTTTGCTTTTATTCTAGTTTTTAAATATTTGGCTGAAAAATACCTTCAAAAACTCAAACAGCAAATAGCTGAGGATCCAGAATTAATGCATTCAAGTAGTAACAAAATTGGTAAGTACTCAAGAAATTTCAGTCCCATGTTTACCTGCTAAATTTATTTTCCATTCATTATTACCATATTTACTATTTTTTAATCATCTTTTTATTGTGTGGGTTCTTTTTTTTTTTTTTAAGTAAGCTCCATGCACAACTTTGAGCCCAATGCAAGGCTTGAACTCACAACCCTAAGATCAAGATCTGAGCTAAGATCAAGAATTGTATGCTTAACTGAGCTACCCAGGCACCCCATATTTACTATTTTTTTTTAAAGATTTATTTATTTATTTTAGAGAAAGAGAGGGCAAGTCGGGGGAAGGGTAGAGGGAGAGAGAGAGAGACAAGCAGACTCCACACTGAGTGCAGAGCCTGATGGGGGTTTAGTCAGGACCCCAAGATCATGACCTGAGCCGATATTGAGATGCTTAAACAACTGAACCACTCAGGTGCCCCTGCTATTTTTTTAATATAATATGTTCATTTCTCTTTTTTTTAAGAGAGATTTTATTTATTTATTTATTTATTTATTTATTTATTTATTTGAGACACAGAGGCAGAGACACAGGCAGAGGGAGAAGCAGGCTCCTCGCAAGGAGCTGGATGCAGGACTCGATTCCGGATCCCTGGATCAGGCCCTGAGCCAAAGGCAGACGCTCAATCACTGAGCCACCCAGATGTCCCAATGTTTATTTCTTTAAGAAATGTGATTAGAAAGTATTAGATTAGCAATTGTTAAACTTAGTATCAACTCTCATATTAAAAGGTATATTGAGTTAAAAGATTTTTTTTAACTATTGAACTTTCTATGTATTAAGAGAGCAGGGATAAAGACTTTACAAAGGTCTGTCCTATGTATAAATGGGCTCTTAACACTTGTTTTTTTTTTTTTTTTTTTTTAATATTATTTATTTATTCATGAGAGACACAGAGAGAGAGAGGCAGAGAGACAGGCAGAGGGAGAAGCAGGCTCCATGCAGGGAGCCTGATGTGGGACTCGATCTTGGGACTCCAGGATCACGCCCTGAGCCAAGGGCAGGCACTAAACCGCTGAGCCATCCAGGGATCCCCAACACTTGTTCCTCTGACACTATACTTGTACTATTTCCATACACTTTACTGAATTTTTTTTTTGTAATACTAAATGCCTGCAAAGTTTAACATTTCCTAAAGAATAACTATGTTGTCTTCTCTATAACAGTCACTGGACTGACTATGTCATGTTTTTTGCTATGGCTACCAGGAAGTTGAGAACCAAATTTTCTGTTACTAAAGCTTCTGTGTAGTCTCTTAGGGACTCCATATCTGTATTTTGACACACCCCCCCCCCCATACATGTACTCACATTATTTTCTTGACCTGTTTTAACTTCTTTTCCCCCTTGGTTCTTGCTTCTTTTTGTTGTTATTTTGCCATTTTTATTGAATATGTTCTTCCTGTCAGACACCTCAAATGCTTTGTGAAACAAAATAGGACAGTTGTAATAAGCTTCTGTCTAGCTTTGTCTTCTGAGCTCCATTCTTGTCTCTTCCAATTTCCTGAGTGAAGCCCTTTGATAGATTTGTATTATGGAGAATATTAAATGCAGCTCTCTTCATGCTGAGATCTAAAGACAATATCATCTATCCTGTATGGCCTTAAGCCCCACTCATATATGTACCTGTTTTCCAGTTCTGCCAGAGGTCTTGCTGTATCTTAAACATTCTTTTTTTTTTTTTTTTTTTCAATTTTTATTTATTTATGATAGTCACAGAGAGAGAGAGAGGGGCAGAGACATAGGCTGAGGGAGAAGCAGGCTCCATGCACCGGGAACCCGATGTGGGATTCAATCCCGGGTCTCCAGGATCGCGCCCTGGGCCAAAGGCAGACGCCAAACCGCTGCGCCACCCAGGGATCCCCTGTATCTTAAACATTCTAACACTGTCTTCTTCATTCTTGCTTATTTTGGTTCTTTCATCAAGAATGACTTCTTTCAGGATGCCTGGGTGGCTCAGTGGTTGAGCATCTGCCTTTGGCTCAGGGCGTGATCCCGGAATTCCTGGGATCAAGTCCCACATTGGGCTTCCTGCATGGAGCCTGCTTTTCCCTCTGCCTATGTCTCTGCATCTCTCTCTCTAGGTCTCTCATGAATAAATAAATAAAATCTTTATAAATAATAATAATAGATAAATAGATAGATTAGATAGATAGATAGATTAGATAGATAGATAGATAGATAGAATGACCTCTTTCCCATCCCTGTCAAAGAACTATTCATTCCTCAAGGACTGTCTAGAAAGCTTTCTCTGCTCGCTGTATATCTAGCTAAAGCAATTACTGCTATTCTTTTCTTCTAAATGAAGAGAGATCTAAGTCCAATACATTGCCAGTTGTCCAGTTCTACCTTTTTTATTAGTCTGTCGTTTCTTATATTTTAGGTATAATTGGTCCTTCCTTGGAACCATCTGTGGGATCTTGGGTCCCTTTTATGACACTTAAGGAAGAGTAGCTAAAGCATTACTTACCTGCATACTACCTTACGTCACTTATTAGATTGTAAACTTCTTGTGGGCAGGAATTGGTTATAGTCATCTTTGTATTGCTGATAGTGTCTCTGGCACAGACTTGTGTATCATGGAGGATAAGTTGTTTGTTTATTTATTTATGATAAATTGTTTATAAACTAGAGATTATAGTATTAGAGCAGCACAGTTCAAAATGGGAACTATAGTAGTTAAAAGTTTTCATTTAGTTCATCCTTTAATTTACTTACCGCTTTAATTATTTGTAGACCATTTCGTTGTTGTTTTACCCTAGATAGGAAAATCCCACATTACTACAGCTTTTACATATGCAATGTTTTTATTAACATAAAATCTCACAAATACTGTTGTGAACTACAAATCTGGTATTCTTGAGGAAATTATATGATGTAAAAGATAATAAGTGAAATTATTAAAATTATCATACTTGCTGATAGCAAATTCAGAAATAGATTGTTAGTGAAAAGATGCAGAACTGTGTGTACAGTTAATCATCAGTTTGGTAATTAAGGGAGAAAAAAATGCATTTGCATTTTTGCTTAAATATGCATAAAATATCTCTGGAAGGAAACAGGAAAAGTGAAAAACATACATGCTTTAGGGAAGGTAAACTGGTGATTTGGAACGGAGACTTTACTGTGTAATCCCTTTTGTACCCTTTGAATTTTGACAAACGATATATATTGGCTATTAAAAATAAACGTGGAGCACTTAGGTGGCTTAGTTGGTAGAACATACAACTCGATCTCAGGGTCATGAGTTCGAGCCCAGTGTTTACTTAAAAAGGAGGGGTAGAGTTTACTTAAAAAAAAACTTATAAAATAAATGAAATGAAAACAAAAGCTTAAAGTTGTAAATACTGAAAATATTACTGATTTACTAAGATGCTGGATACACAGTGTACAATAGGTAACCCTGAACTATATCAGTATCACTCTCTCTGTTTTTCCTCAATTTACAGGTGTCTTTAATACATCAACTGGAAGTCACTTGGGTCAAAATTCAAGTACCCTTAATGGTGGAGATGTCATCAATCTTCGACCCAACAAACAGAGAACCAAGAAAAATAGAAATCCTTTTAGCAGCTGTAGCATACCCTAAAACATTTTAGGGAGGAAAAAAAAATTGAGTTATGTTGTGCAATTCAGTAAGAAATGCATCCAACTGTCATGGTATGTTACAAGTTTTTTTTTTTTTTTTAAGCAGACTTTGCACCTAATGGCTCTGTGAAAGTTGACAGACTTAAATATTGTTCTGCAGTGCTTTTCAGGTGGAGTGAAATCTTTGGTGGAAAGATTACTGCCTTGTGGACTTGTTTTAATTTTGTTTTTTTTACATCAGACGAAGCTTCTCCTGTTTTTGAAGGAATGCTGTAAAAAATGTCAAAAACAGGTTTTGCTGAATTTTAAGTGCTGGAAAACATAAATGGAATGCCCCAAATATATCGGTACAGATTTTAATATTATTGACCAAGGAGAGATAGCAAGCATTGTATTTCTGAAATTGGTCATATAGCTTTTATGGAAAGTAGTATTGAATCCAAATACTTACAAAAAAAACAATAGTGTAAGGTAAACCATAAATCTTGCCAGACTGCATTAGTGTATATTTGTCAATGTTACTTGTGCAATATCTGTATAATGTAGAATATGGAGTTATGTATGCAGATATCTGGTACTGAAGTATACTGAAGGTATATTCAGTACTAAGGAAAGAGAATCTAATTCATTCATTCTTAAAATCATTTACACATTGCGTGTATGTTAAAAGTTTTTATTTTCAAATAAGAAATTCCAGACATATATTTTGCAAAACAAGCTCAGATTTTAAAAGTGCTTTGTGCCAAAAATATCATACCTAATTTTTACAGTGCTTTACTATCAGAATTTATATTGTTTATATCTTTTAAAAGCAGTTTTCCTCTCTGACAGGGTAGATAAAAGAGTAGAAATGTTTAATGCTAGAGTATTTCCCAGGTGAGACTTGCTGCAAAATCTTTCTCACATGTCCATCTATAAGCATGAGGAGCTCGTGCTGGCCAAGCCCTTATGATGTCTGGCACCCCTGCAGTTATCCCGTGGGTCCTGTGAAATGCAGTGGTGCATCTAGCGCCTTTTTCTGCTGAAAATGCAATTTTGAACTTTTAAGGTTATGCTATCAATTTTTTAAATGCAGAAAAGATGATCTTTTGTCTTCATCTGCATGATAGATTTTATAAGGACCTGCAACTCTAAAGCATCTTTTCGTTTACACATTTTTGTATGGTATTTTAAGATGATCACTTAAAAATTTCTAGAAACTTCGGTTTGTATAGCACTTTCTCAAGGGCTCTGTCAGCACCACATGCAGAATAATTTCTTTTAAGAACTGATTTTCACAGTAATCACGTGGCAGAGCATAAATATGGTAACTTGGGACAGTAGTTTTCCAACTAAGATAATTGCATGAACTCTGTTAAAAAACGATTATTGTTCATCAATGACTTTGTTTTTAACCCCTCCCTATATACCTGGTTTTCGCAGGATTTCAAGACATGTAACTTTTCCTGGAAAATGTGTCATAAATTCATTTTTCATTATTTGAACAAATGCATAATGTTGTATGTATTTCTTCTGTATGTTCTGTCTCTAAGTCTTACATCTGCACCATCCTCTTCCCTTTGTCCAGATTAACATTGAAAAGAATAGAATTTTCTGGGGTATGTCCTTTTTAAGGGGTCAAGAGTGAATGTTTGCTTTTCATAGTATGGAAATAATCTGGTATTATCTATTTTAAAGTAATATAAAATATTAATTTTTATGTCACCAAGTTGACTTCACTCCCATTGCTGGCAGTGGGATAGGTGTTGGGGGAAAAAATTCCATTCCTAACAATGGGTATCTGTTAATGATTCCTTTTTCCTTTTCTACTCTCTTAGAATACAGTCTCTTTAATTTTTGCACAAAACATATTTTACAGCAAATAGTTTTGTGGTCTTTAGTAGCCAAAAAAAAAAAAAATCATGTTATGTAATATGTTGTAGTTCTATTTCATATTAATTAAATATGTGGGGGAAGAGATTGCTACTTTTCTATATAAAAAAGATAATCTCTCATGGTGGTTGAAGTTTCCTGATAGTTGTAATATAATTTTATGTGTTTAGTTTTGTCCTTTTTTCTTATAAGAACTGAGAGAGAGCTTTGTTACACATTTGAATTTTTATTTGCACTTGTGTATTTTCCACTTATGATTATTCATTTTAAATCACTAAGAAGGTCTGAAAATCAGTTAAATACTTTCTCAATTTAATTCTAAAACCTAAGTCTAACCCCACCCCCAGCAGCTGGTTCAGCAGTTTAGCGACACCTTCACTACCTGTGTCTCTGCCTCTCTCTCTCTCTGTGTCTCTCATGAATAAATAAATAAAATCTTAATCCCCCCCACAAGTACCTTAATTCTTCTAAATCACTTTACTGTTAATTTGTAATGAACTACGGACACTAAAGAAAACACTGGCTAAGACTCCAGGATGTTGTTTGTGCATTTGTACTCTCATGTACTTTTTTACCTGGTGGCTGGTTTCTAGTATACAGACAGAGAGCTGTGGAATGACTGCCATATTGCAGAGCCCCCAGTTCTCCTTTCCTCTCTGTCAGCCTTACAAATTAGATAGCTTACCGAATAGCCCTTATATAAGGCAATATACAGTTGAACCTTGGACAATGCCAGTTTGAACTGTGTGGGTCCACTTCCATGCGGATTTTTTACAGGACTATAAATGTATTTTTTCTTCCTTATGGTTGTCTTAATAACATTTTCTTTTCTCCTGGCTTACTTTATAAGAATACAGTATGGAATACACACAACATACAGAATATTTGTTAATAGACAGCTTATGTTATCAGTAGGGCTTAGTAGTTAAGTGTTAGGGGAGTCAAAAGTTATACTTGGATTTTTCACAGTGTGGGGGTTGGTGCTGCTTATCCCGGTGTTGTTCAAGGATCAACTGTATTTCTGTTGTTATTAGTGCCATAAGATGAAATCCGTTGCCATTAATTAGTACTTACTATCAGGTGGGAACTATACAAAGTACCTTGCAAACAGTAATTTAATCTTTACAGCAATTCTATGGAGTATTATTATTCCTTCCCTTTTTTCAAAGGAGGAGGAGAATGAAGATCTAAGTTTGTCAGAGTCACATATTCGATAGCAACAAAGCCATTTTCTATCCTATTTTGTAACTATTATGTTTATATTACCCAGACATAAAAAGATGTGCTATCTTCCATTATACTTTATAGTCTAATATATATGAATGGATTTGATACTGCTTTATATATGCAGTTATATTTTATGGAGGAATTACTACTGCTAGGAACATTTTCAGCGTTTAACTGTCCTAACATAATATTGATTTCTTATTTGATGCATTTGTCTTAAAAAGAGAATTAAAATAATAAAGTAACTATTTTTCAATCAAAAGTCTAATTTCTCATCTGAAATTATGGGGAGGGATGTATCCTAAAAGACTGATTTAATAATATTTTAGTATAGATTTGATAGTTTCATCAAAAAAATTTAAATAATTAAAAATATGAAGAAAACCTTTTGAATTGGGATTATGTACTTAGTTTAAAAAAAAAAAAAGTTAACCACTCCCAAGTACATTATAAGAGGCTTATGTAAAGGAATTCTGACTAGCCATTTTTAGTTAAAGTAGAAGATCAAAGTTGAAGGATTTAGCTTGGTTATATTGATTATTAAATGCTGAAATAATTTAATAAAGTAAGTTAAGCAATCTACATAAATGAATATATTAAATAAAAAAATAGGGGTGCCTGGCTAGTTCACATGGTGGAGCATGCAACTCTTGATCTCGGGGTTCTAAATTTGAGCCCCAAGTGGGTATAGAGAATACGTAAAAAAAATCTTCAAAACAAAAATTATTACCCATGCTGAATGTCAACATGGATGCAGAAGTTGTCATTGAAAGGTTTTTTATTTTCCCTATTTTTATATTTCTTATAATTCAGTTTTTCATATATTTAAGTGACAGACTCAAATATATTTCTATTATTTTTAATTGTTATAGAGAAATCAAAGGCTGAATTTGCTTTTTGTGTTATGTGTGACACCTTGTTTTTTGTGTTACGTGTGACACCTCTATAATTCTTACATTCTTTGTGCTATTATTAAATATGTACATATTTCATCTCTTCTAATTAAAATGTTACTCAAACTTTTCTACTTTTAAAATTGTAATGAGAATATTTTGCTCTTCTATTGGATTGTAAGAAAAAAACAATGTCATACTGATCTTGAAATTTCCTAGTATGGCTTTTACACAGATTTATAAATTACATGAATTAAAGCAGATTATAAACAAACACTTAAAATTTAAATGCATGATACTTATTGCTGAGAGAAATTAAAGGAGATTTAAATGGATGTATTATGTACATGATTGGAAAACTCAGTATTGTTTTGTTGTCAGCTCTTTCTAAATTGATCTATAGATTCAATGCAATTCCAATCAAAATCCCAGCAGGCATTTTATTGAAAATGTTAAAGTTTATCTAAAAGTTATGTGATGAACCTAGGATAGCCAAAACAATTTTGAAAAAGAAAAGAGTTGAAGAACTGCGACTCTATGATTTTAAGATTCTCAGTATAGGTGCAGTAAAGAAGATACATAGATCATTGAAACAGACTAGAATCCAGAAATATACCCACAAAAATATGGTCAAGTGACTTTTAACAAAGACTTCATAACAGTTCCATGGATAAAGGGAAAATGTACTGGAATAACTAGATATTTTGAATCTTAGGACTTAACCTCATAATATCCTCAAAATATAATTTGTGGTGGGTTATTAACCTAATAAATAAAAGCTAAAACTAAGGCTTCTAGAAGAAAACAGGAAATAATCCACATGACCTTAGGGTAAGCAAGTATATCTTAGGTCTTAGAAAGTGCTAACTGTAAGAGAATCAGTAAATTGAATACAATGAAAATTTAAAACTTCTACTCAAAGACATGGTTAAGAAATGAGTAGACAAGCCATATACCAGGAGAATATATCTGTAATAATCATATCTCATGAGGGACTTATAACTATAATACGTTAAAAAAAAACCCAACCCTTGGGATCCCTGGGTGGCGCAGCGGTTTAGCGCCTGCCTTTGGCCCAGGGCGCGATCCTGGAGACCCGGGATCGAATCCCACGTCAGGCTCCCGGTGCATGGAGCCTGCTTCTCCCTCTCCCTGTGTCTCGGCCTCTCTCTCTCTCTCTCTGTGTGTGACTATCATAAAAAAAAAAATAATAATAAATAAATAAATAAAACAGTTAAAAAAAAAACCCAACCCTACAACTCATTTATAAAAGACAACACAAATAAAAATGAGTAAAATACTTTAACAGACACATAATAGGGAAAGATATATGAATAGGCAATAAGTACATGGGAAAATGCTCAAAACGTTAGTCATCAGGAAAGTGTGAATTAATACAACAATAAGATGCCATTACAAGCCTCTAAAATAGCTAAAATTAATAATTGACAAAATACTTGTATAGATGTGGACTAATTGGAACTCTGATTTAGTCACTTTGGGAACCTTGGCAATTTCTAATAAAATCAAAGATACATCATCTATATGACCCAGAAATTTCCCTTCTAGGTATTTACCCAAGAGAAATAAAATCTTAAGTGTATGAAAAGAGTTGTACAAGAATGTTCATAGCAGCTTTAAAATAGACTGAAACTGTGCCTGGGTGGTTCAGTCGGTTAAGCAAGCATCTGCCTTTGTCTCAGGTCATGATCCCAGGGTCCTGGGATCGAGCCTTAGCCTCCCTGATGAGTGAACAATCTATTTCTTCCTCTCCTTCCTCTGCCTCCCATGCCCCACTCATTCTCACTTGCAGTCTCTCAAATAAATAAATAAAATCTTTAAAAAATAAAAGTAGCCCCAAGCTGGAAAAATGCAGATACCACCAACACATGAATAGTTATACTAATTGTAGTATATTCATACAATGAAATAATACTCATAATTAAAATGAACAAACTATTAATCTACAAAACAACATGAATCTCAAAAAATGCTGGGTGAAAGAAGTCTGAGAAAAAGAGTATGTACTGTATAGTTTCGTTTATATGAAGTCCTAGAGTGGGCAAATCTAAATAAGAACAGTAGTTGCTTCTGGGAGCATGCATTGACAAGAAAAAGGCATAGAGAATATTCTTGGGTGAGGAAGATATATCTTGATATGGGTGTGTATTACATAGCTATGTATATGTATGTTTATGCATACACAGCTATATGGGTATGTCAAAACATTGAATTATACACTTAAGATCTGTATATTTCACTGTAAACTACACCTCAATAAAAAATTAGAAAAATAATGTGCTTGTTTTCCGGGAAACACTGCTTTAATGATGAATTATATTTAAATTAATATTTATTTGGAACTACTTCTAAGAAAGGTGATGGCTTAAGCACTAACATTTGGATATCCTTTATGGAATCTGGCCAATGGAATATAAAATCGATGAACAACCTGAGTAGTAGATAGTCTCCAAAGACGGCCCCCAAATATGTGCATGCAGCTACTTCCATCAGGAGGGAGAGCTTATGTCTCTTCTTGAATCTGATGTGGGCCTCTAACTGCTTCATCTAATTAAATGCAGAGACGTAACAGCCTGGGATCTCTGAACCCAGGCATTAATAAGCCTTCTGCTTCCTCCTTCTGAAACCCAGCAGCCATGGTGTGAGGAAACAGTTAAGTGAAAAGGCCTGTGTGGCAAAAATAAAGGGCTCCAGCGAACAGCCCCAGCTGAGCTCCTGTGTGACAGCCAGCACCAATCTGGAGTAGTCTTGGAGATGGATCACCCAGCCTCAGTCAAACCAGCCTTGCTAGTGCCAAATATAGCAGAGATGAGCTACCCCACTGAGCCCTGCCGAAACTGCAAAATCACAAACAAGTAAATGATTATTGCTTTAAGTTACTAAATTTTGGAGTTGTGTATTACATAGCAATTGATAATTAAAACAACTTACAATGGAACGCCTGGGTGGTACAGCGGTTGAGCATCTGCCTTTGGCTCAGGGCATGATCCCAGTTTGGGGATTAAGTCACACATCAGGCTCCCTGTGAGGAGTCTGCTTCTCCCTCTGCCTATGTCTCTGCCTCTCTTTGTGTCTCTCATTAATAAATAAATAAAATCTTTAAAAAAATAAAACAATTTACATTAACACTGGAATATGGAAAATACCATCCACATGGCACAAATTTCAAGGAATTTTTCCCACGTGGCATAGATGGAACCAGATTGAAGGAGGACATGTAGGGCTTGCTCATCATTCCTTTCCTGAGGAAGGAGTGCTGGGCTTCCGAGAATAGAAGAAATCCTGATGAAATGCTTCATACAAACCCTTTAGGATTTTGGTTGGGATTGCATAAAAATAGATTAATTTGGGGCAAATTGTCATCTTTGTCATATTGAGTCTTTCTATGTAGAAACGTCATAGTGTCCCTTTATTCAAGTCTGTGTGTGTGTGTGTGTGCATGTGTGTCAGTAAAATTTGAAATTTGTTAACTTTTCTAGTGGTTCATCCTAAGTATATTGGTCCAGTATTGGGATTTCAAATAAACTGTGTTGGAGATTATCTGGGTCTTTGGGCAAATCTTTTGGTCTCAAAGAAGGAGTAAAAGTTTGTATTTTCTGTGGTGATTTTGCAAGATTTACAGAGTATAGGAAATAGGGAGGAAGCTATCTCAGAATTTCACTGCTGTGCCCACTGGCTGCTTCTCAAAGTTTATTCTCTAGGGTTGTTCCTTGGTGCTGCCCCACCCCACCTTCCCACACTCACCTTGGCAACAGGCACCAATCCTCCTCTTAGAGGTTCACTACATCCATCCCCTTTGTGCTCACTTCACTAGGGCAGACTTAATGAGCTGCTGTTCTGGCAGGGCTTCCTGCTGACAGCCCTGCAGCTTTACTACCTCCACTCCAGGTGTGGGGGGCTGGGTTCTGTCCTGGGCATCATTGCTTACTTCCCAAGCAAGCTTTTCCTTTTTCATTTATTGAATTTCAGGCTGCTTATCCTCACCCCCCCAACCCTCACCCCACTCTGGTCCTGTTTGCACTTTGTCTTGTAGAAATTGCTCTGGCCTATATCTTCTCTTTTTCCATCCCTGAAACAGAATTGTTCCCATGTTTATATTATACTTGTCATTTCAATGACATTTGAAAACTCATCCCTGAAATGGGAGATTTCAGAATTATCTTTCTTAAGCAGATATCTGATTATAACCAAAATCTTAATGGTTCTGTGAATACTTAGATGGTAATCTTAATGTCTCTTCTGAGCATTCAGGACTCCCCAACATTTCACTCTAGCTCACCTTCTTACTGTGGGCTTACGTGTATCTGATATTTTGATTACATGTGGGCTTCTTACTGTGGGCTTACATGTGTCTGATTACCATTTCTAGAACCTACCCACAGTTTGCCATTCTCAGCCTTTTATATTGATTTCTTGACCAGAAATGTCCATTCATTTATCATATAGTTGTTGTTGACTCATATAGTTGTTGACGGCCTTCCACATACCAAACACTGTCAATAATAACATTGTTTAAAAAAAAAAAAAACAATCATGCTTAGACTTTGGAAGAAAATAGTTTCTTTGATCAAAACTATATTTTGTGTGTCTAGATGTTTGAAAATATCAAATATTAAACTGTGACAATATGCAGAGGCTGTCTGTTGACACATGAACTGAGTTAGTGCCAGTGGTTCACATGTAAGGAAGTGAGCTTAAACTTACCCTGAACCAGATCATAATCCACTAGGAGGGACAGGCATGAATCTTGTCAGCTAATGATAAGAGCCAGGAAATAACACTGAAGAAGTCTCTGGGTTTGTAGTGAAAAATAGTTCCATAAATAACAGGGAACAGACATGGCAAGAGATACGATAGATTCTATCTTTGGCTAATTATAGATGTCAGATGCTATGACTGATTGTGTGCACACCCTCCCCCATTCATATGTTGAAATCCTCATCTCCAGCATGATGGTGTTAGGAGGTAGGGCCTTTGATAGAGGATTGGGTCATGAGAGCAGGGCCCTCAACAGTGAGATTAGTGCCCTTATCAAAGGGACTCCAGACTGCTCATTTGCCCTCTCTGCCATGTGAGGACACAGCAAAAGATGCCTGTCCATGACCCAGGAGGCAGGTTCTCACTGGACACCGAATCTACTGATGCCTTGATCTTGAAATCTACAGCCTCCAGAACGGTGAGAAATAAATATCTGATATTTATAAGCCATTCATTCTATGGATTCCATGGTGTTTTCTTATTGCAGCCCCAAACAACTAAGACAGAAAATGGGTACTAAGAAGTGGGTTACTGATATAACAAATACCTAAAACTATGGAGGTGGCTTTGGAACTGGGTAATGGGCAGAGACTGGAAGGATTTTGGGGTGCATGTGAGAAAAATTCCATATTGCCATGAATGGACCACTGATGGTAGTTCTGGTGAGAAGTCAGAAAGAAATCAGAGCTGCAGAGGAGCTTCCATCCAATTAGAGAATACCCAAGTAATTCGGAATAGTAACATGGATGGTAAAGCCATTCTAGTGAGGTCTTGGACAGAAATGAGGAACCTATTATTGGAAACTGGAGGAAAGGCCAGTTTTGTTATAAAATGAAGAACTTGGCTGAATTGTGTTCATGTTCTAGTTTTGTTCTACTTTCCACATTCCCAACTGGTCTCTTTGCCTCTACCTGCCACCTCTCTTACATCCTACACATTGCTGCCAGAATGATCTAAATTAAATTGTAAAACCTGCTTCAGAGCCTTGCATAATATCCATTGCCATTTTGTCAAACTCTTGAGTATGACTTTGCCCTGATCTTACTCTCTGGTCTTCACTCATGTGCTCCTTATTAAACTGCTATAGAGAGTATGTTGTAATTCACAGATTGCCTCATGTTCTTAATATCTCTGTGACTTTGATCATTGTTTCTTCTAGAATTCTATTCTCCCTCCTTGCCTTATTCTTTTTTTTTTTAAGGTTTTTATTTATTTGAGAGAGAAAGTGCAGAAAGAGAGCACAAGCAGGAGTTGGGAAGGTGCAGAGGGAGAAGATGGAGAGGAGAAGCAGACTCCCAAGTGAGCAGGGAGCCCGACAACATGGGGGTTTGATCCCAGGACCCCAGGATCATGACTCGAGCTGAAAGCACATGCTTAACTGACTGAGCCATCCAGGCGCCCCGCCCCGCCTTACTAACTCTTTAATGTTCTTTAAGACTTCATTTCAGTGCCATCACCCCTTGGAAAGTCCTCCCTTATCATCCCATGCTAAATTAAATGTCTGCACTTAATTCGACCTCTAGAATTCTCCTCTAGTGCCATGATTATATTTATATCATGCTACTCTTTAATCTGTTATTTAAAGTTTGGTCTGCTTCAGGGCACCTACAATGTATCAGGCACCGTACTAAATCTAAGTGGTAAAGTAATGTTCAATAAAGACACAGTTCTCACCCTTATGGAGCTCTGAAAAAAAAAGACAGACATTAAGCAAGGAATTGTAAGTGCTCCTAAAGAAATAGAAATTCTATGGTAAGTATAACAGAAGACCTTGAGGATCAGGAATCTTTAGGCTCAGACCTTTCTATCCCTCTGTTAGACCATGAGCAACTTGAGGTCAGAGAGAACTATGTTGGTCCTAATGGGCACTTGATAGGGGTTCATGAATGAATACGTGTGTTTCATAATGGAAAGCTCTTTATTTCATGAAGCAGCAGATTACATTTTTAGACTGCTCTAATATTTTTTTCTTTTATTGAGCTGTAAAATCTCTCAGACTTCTACTCATTGTTCTTAGTTATGGACTCTGGAGGAGCTCAGGGTAAGTTTATTCTTCCTTCTATGCAGAAGCCCTTCAAATATTTTAAGATAGTTATATGGCCACTATATATCTTGTTTTGGGCAGGTGTACGGGTGGAGTGTGGTGGTTAAATATTCCCTTCTTTCAGAGTAAGTGGAAAAATTGTTGGTACTTACTTTGTGAGTATCTGTTAAAGATGGTGGATTGAACACAAGCATTCACCTTTACCACCTCTCCAGATCCCATTAAAATGACCTTAAAGGATGTTTAAAAAGGCATAGGGCAGCCTGGGTGGCTCAGCGGTTTGGCGCCTGCCTTTGGCCCAGGGCGTGATCCTGGAGACCCAGGATCAAGTCCCGCATAGGGCTCCCTGCATGGAGCCTGCTTCTCCCTCTGCCTGTGTCTCTGCCTCTCTCTCTCTCTCTCTCTGTGTCTCTCATTAATAAATAAATAAAAATCTTAAAAAAAAAAAACAAAGGCATAAATGTCTCATACTCGGAGAGAACAACAGCAAACAATTTTGGAAGCTGGAGAGTGGATGGATTGGGATAAGTCTTCACGTGTCATAATCATATTATATCCAGGAAAACAGAACCGTCAACAGGCAGTGGAGAACCCCATAAGTGAGCCATCTTGCACCACATATCTCCCAGAGGCTCAGAAATTGCCCGGATTGAGTGTATTAAGCATAACTCTTTATTCTGAGGTTTGACATCTGAGGCCTTACTGGTAGTGGGGAGACTACACCTCCCAGGGCTCCTCTCCTCACCACTTCTAAGGGATTCTTACATTCTGGGCCACTATTCTGCTGCCCTAATCATCCCACACCAGGTATCCACACTTAAGGACAGCCAGCCCCAAGGCCCCAGAGCCTGCTGAAATTTTTTTTTAATAAATTTATTTTTTATTGGTGTTCAATTTACCAACATACAGAATAACACCCAGTGCTCATCCCGTCAAGTGCCCCCCTCAGTGCCCGTCACCCATTCACCCCCACCCCCCGCCCTCCTCCCCTTCCACCACCCCTAGTTTGTTTCCCAGAGTTAGGAGTCTTTATGTTCTGTCTCCCTTTCTGATATTTCCCACACATTTCTTCTCCCTTCCCTTATATTCCCTTTCACTATTATTTATATTCCCCACATGAATGAGACCATATAATGTTTGTCCTTCTCCGACTGACTTACTTCACTCAGCATAATACCCTCCAGTTCCATCCACGTTGAAGCAAATAGTGGGTATTTGTCGTTTCCAATGGCTGAGGAATATTCCATTGTATACATAAACCACATCTTCTTTATCCACTCATCTTTCGATGGACACGGAGGCTCCTTCCACAGTTTGGCTATTGTGAGCCTGCTGAAATTATTTAAACTAGCCAATCCTCAGCCTGCTTACCCTGCCTCTCCGAGTCCTCTTATGAAATTGCAATAAAGGCTGTTCCTTTATTCCCTCTGTCAGCTGACCAACCCTGGTGTTTCCCCTGTGGCTCTTCGTGGTGTGGCAGGCTTCCTTCTGGGAATGGTGAATAACAAACTATCTTTTCCATGGCAATTATCTCCTTATCTAAATAATAATAAAACTTAAACTTTAAAACACTGGCAATCTCTGAAAAAGAAGGGTAAAACAGGAGAATCGTTTGAAAGTTTTGATCAGAAGCAGTTAGATAAAAAAAAAAAAAAAAAAAAAAAAAGAAGCAGTTAGATACTCCAGATCTCCTTTGCTTTCTCCCTATACTGCCCCCCCCCATTACCTACCACCATATATAGCTGGCCAACTGCCCCTCTCCCACCACAGCAGATTTTGTTTGCTTTCTGAATAAAAGTGAACCAGAGGGAGCATCAGGCCCATCTGAGAGGAGGCTACCACACTGAGAACAAGAGTAGCAAGTGCAAGTCTGCATATTGAAGGGAGAAACTCTAAAGCCACTCAGCTCCAAGATCAGTAGTAAGCTGACTTAGAGCCTCCACATACAACATTGGACATGCTTTTTCTGGAGATCTAAGAAGCCCAAAAGAAAAGGACTAAAGATACTGATAATTGGAGGTCTCTCCAAGAATCACCAAAATCAGATCTCTCTATAGTAAAGCCCACTATTTGACAAAGCCATGCTCATACACGCACAGCTTCAAGTCAGGTTTGAATGTTCCTTTTTTTTTTTTTTTTTAAGATTTTATTTATTTATTTATTGGACAGAGAGAGGGAGAGAGCAGAGGGAGCCAGAACAGGGGGGCGAAGAGGGAGAAAGAGAAGCCGACTCTCTGCTGAGCAGGGAGCTCAATGACAATGTGGGGCTCCACCACAGGACCCCAGGATTATGGCCTGAGCAGATGTTTAACCAACTGAGCCACCCAGGTGCCTAATGTTCCACTCTTAAATGTGAATGAATTGTCAAGGATCCCCATACACTGAAACAAAGCCTCCAACATCAAAAACAGAGATAAAGGGATCCCTGGGTGGCGCAGCGGTTTGGCGCCTGCCTTTGGCCCAGGGCGCGATCCTGGAGACCCGGGATCGAATCCCACGTCAGGCTCCCGGTGCATGGAGCCTGCTTCTCCCTCTGACTGTGTCTCTGCCTCTCTCTCTCTCTCTCTCTGTGTGACTATCATAAATAAATAAAAATTAAAAAAAAAAAAACAGAGATAAAATCCAAGGATAAGCTAGAGCTTAGAAAAAAGTTAAAAACGACAAAAAAACCCACACACAACAGCTCATTAAAATCTATAGATACTTAATAAAAAATAACACATTCATGAAACAACAGATAAGTAAAAAAGAGGAAAATTATGAGAACAAAAAAGAATTCTTGGAAACTTAAAATAGCATTAATGGGCACCTGAGTGGCTTGATTTCAGCTGGAGTCATGATCTCCAGGTCATGGTATTAAGCCCTGACTCAGACTCTGCCCAGCTTGGAATTCTCTCTTATCCCTCTTCCCTAGGCCCCCATGCTTGCATGTGCACGCTGTCTCTAAAAAAAAAAAAAAGTAGAAAAGCTTTGTCATTAAAAAGTAATAATAATAGGGGACCCATGGGTAGCTCAGTCAGTTGAGCGTTCAAGTCTTCATTTCAGCTCAGGTCATGCTCTCTGGTGTCTGATATCGAGTCCCACATGGGGCTCAGCATTCATTGTGGAGTCTGCTTGTCCCTCTCCCTCTGCTCCTCCTCCCAGCCACCCCCCACCCTAAACAAAATCTTTAAAAAATAATATTATTATTAACAATAACTGGTTCTTCAATTGGTTCGGTACAATGTTCATTCTAATTAAATGAGATCTGACATGTTAATGTCCAGAACACTGTTTGGCACATCATAAATTCTCAATAAATAATGATTTCTTTCTTCTACTACCTCTAAATGAAAGTACCATAAACTTCTTTCATGTCAAAATATAGTAAAAGCCAGGACACCTGGGTGGCTCAGTGGTTGAGTGTCTGCCTTCGGCTCAGGGCATGATCCTGGGATCCAGGATCGAGTCCCACATCGGGCTCCCTGCGAGGAGCCTGCTTCTCCCTCTGCCTCTCTCTCTCTCTGTGTCTCTCATGAATAAATAAATAAATCTTTAAAAAAATATATAGTAAAACCCTCTAATAAAGCATTAAAAATTCCCTGCCAATAAAATATAATACTATACAGTGTTACCAAATAGAAAAAAGATGAGATTTTTTTTTTTTTTTGCCTACCCACAAATATTCCTTGAGGGAATTATTATAATATAAATTAGATTACTCCTAATCACAACATGGACATCAAATAACTTGCAATGAACTTAAATTGTTTCATGGTTTCCTTAACTAGTGTGATGGTTACCAAATCAAAAGGAAAAACATTCTAGTTAATCATGGGATAAGCTTTTTTCCTAATATGGTATAAACAATTGTAAAGTTCTTACTGTATGACATCTTAGGGTGTGTATTTTCTTAACTCTCAGAGGAAGATTAGTAACAAACCATGTGCCTGTATGTGAGTGTGTGTGTGTATTTTAAAACAAGTTGCTAAAAAAACAAAACAAAACAAAACAAACAAACAAACAAAAAAACAAGTTGCTGCCCAGACTTCATTTAGAGCCCTGAAAAACCCAGGCTCTTTACATTATAATTTAACAATGATGTAATCTGACCTGTATTTGTATCTAAAGTGATCACAGGCAATCTCACAGTGATGTTTGCCTTGAGTTTTGTTTTAGGAATGATTTCTTATGGGAAAGAGGAATTTTCTAGAAATTCTGTTTTAAATATCTTTTATGAATCTCATAAGTGTTCTCAAACAACATGATACTATTTGTTCTAAAACCCATGTGTCCCAGTTTGGTATCAACCAAATACCATCTACCACAGCCAGCCACCTATAAAATGTAAGAAGTTCTTAGGAGGTTTGCAACTTAATTCATAATTTCACATTTTTACACTTTCCAAATGTCAGTATTATGTGTACTCAGAAAATGCAAATGCTGATAAAAATGCAAATGGTAGTGGTCATTCATCACTGAATATTTTCCCCTTAGTAATTGGGAACAGGAAAAGGAACTGTAGTGGGTGGGGACATGAGAAGGATGAGGTGTGTGTGTGTGTGTGTGTATGTGTGTGTGTAAGTAGTAGTGGTGTCTGTGGAGAGAACTGTGTGCAGAATAGGATGCTGTATGAACGTGGGGAACAGGAATGAAGGATGTGGAAAGGAATGGTACTGGCCTAAGATAAAGATTAAGAGGGTATGTTAATAGAAAATTAGCACAGATGAAGAGATTCAATTCTATTTTAGTGTGCAGAATGAGGCACACAGTGGTAGTAGGCTCACTATCTATTCCTTTCTGTATCATTTGAATCTAGCTAATATAATGGGGAAACACAGGTAACCCCATCACCTAAGAAAACCTCTTCTGACTTCCCAGATCTTCCCATTTTATTCTTTTTTTCCAAGTGATTTTTGAGGTTGCATTTTACACATATTTATGTGATCCTTTTATAGTTTCAGGCACTAGACTGTAAGTACCCTAAGGAGAAGCACTTTGTCTTTTGTGGCTCACATTGTATCCTAGCACAGCAATGGGCCTAGCACATAGTAGATGAATCTGTTGACCTTTGAATAATATGGGGCTGGGGTGCCAACCCTCCATGTGGTTGAAAATCCACATTTCAACTCTTTGAAAACTTAACTACTAATAGCCTATTGTTGACCAGAGGCCTTACCAATAGAAAAAAATAGTTAATACATATTTTGTAAGCTATACATATTATATATTGTATTCTTATAATAAAGTAAGCTGGAGAAAAGAAAATGTTATTAAGAAAATCATAAGGAAGAGAAAATACATTCACAGAACTGTACCATAAAAATTTTGTGTGTATTCTATTATTTTTGGTTGGAATGTTCTATATATATCTAAACCCATTTGGTAATGTGTCATTCAAGTACATTGTTTCCTTATTGATTTTCTGCCTAGATGATCTATCCATGATGTAAGTGGGGTATTAAAGTCCCCTTACTATTATTGTATTACTAGCAATCTTTTTATTTCTGTTGATATTTACTTTATGTATTTAGATGCTCCAATGTTGAAAGCATAGATATTTATAATTGTTACATCTTGTTGGATTGATCCCTTTATCATTATGTAATGCCCTTCTTTGTCTCTTGTTACGGTCTCTGTTTTAATATATATTTTGTCTGATAGAAGTATTGCCACCAGCTTTTTTCCCCCACTTCCATTTGCATGGAATATCTTTTTCCATCCTTTCACTTTCAGTCGTGTGTCTTTAGGTCTGAAGTGAGTTTCCTGTAGACCCCATACATAATGTGTCTTGTTTTTTTATTCATTTGAGGAATGATCTTTAAATAGCATAGCAGGAGTCTAAGGAAAATGACACTACTTAAATAGATTTTTTTTCTTGTTTAATTAGAAAAGGTAATGAAAAGGCACCTGGCTGGTGCAGTCAGAGGAGCATGCAACTCTTCATCTTGGTAGTGAGTTTGAGCCCCACATCAGGTGCAGAGATTACTTAAATAAATAAAACTTAAAAAAAAGTGATGAAGTCTTTTGTTTTATTTATATATATATATATTTTAAAATACTATTTATTTATTGAGACAGAGAAAGTGCAAGCAGGGGGAGGGAGGCAGAGGGAGAGGGAGAATGCCAAGCAGACTCTACGCCAAGCATGGAGCTGGGCACAGTGCTTGATTCTTGATTCCACGACCCCGAGATCACGACCCGAGTGGAAATCAAGAGCCTGATGCCCAACTGACTGAGCCACTCCTCATTTTGTTTTGTTTTATGGACAGCAACCACCGATATATTTGTCAGAGGGAGCACATTTGACATTGTAGGGACAAAGAAAGAATTCATCTAATAAATATTAACTAAAAATTAATATAATTTATAAACCATCAAAATCTATATTTTTAGCTTTCTTGTCACTCTGCATGGCCCCACTCATTGGATTAACATTTAGTTGATAAGAAGGGTTTCTCAAAGTTTTGGTGTTGTTTATTGCCTCAAATATTATAGACCTTCTTTTACAGAATAGAGGTATTTTCACATGAAAGAATTACATTTGAAATAACATCCTCCAGGGCAGCCCGGGTGGCTCAGCAGTTTAGCACTGCCTTCAGTCCAGGGCCTGATCCTGGAGATCCTACACATCAGGTTCCCTGCATGGAGCCTGCTTCTCCCTCTGCTTCTGTCTCTGCCTCTGTCTCTGTGTGTGTGTGTCTCTCATGAATAAATAAATAAAACCTTTTAAAAAAATGAAATAACATCCTCCAGAGGCTGGAGGTAGTACAGACACTAAGAATCAAAAAAAGAATGGAGGGAATCCCTGGGTGGCTCAGCGGTTTGGCGCCTGCCTTTGGTCCAGGGCGTGATCCTGGAGTCCTGGGATCAACTCCCACATCGGGCTCCCTGCATGGAGCCTGCTTCTCCCTCTGCCTGTGTCTTTGCTCCCTACCCTCTCTCTATGTCTGTCATGAATAAATAAATAAAATATTTTTAAAAAAAGAATGGAAAATGCATGGAGTGCCTGGCTGGCTCTGTAAGAAGAGCATTGCAAGTCTTGATCTCAGGGTCATGAGTTCGAGCCCCATGTTGGGTATAGAGATTAAAAAAAAAAAGGAAAATTCATATTGATAGATTGAAAAGTAAGTTTACAAGGGCACTCCTTTGCAAGTTTTATAATTTAATGACTCATTCTTTTATTTAGTCAGATATTTCTTACCTTGTCTCAGAAAGAATTAGAGGTAGTTCTAAAATAAATGAAGATTACATTATAAGTAATTTTAAGATCTGGGTTAGCTAAAAGGTAAATAAAAGGAGAAAGCCAAGACCTAAAAAAAAAAAAAAAAAAAAAAGGAAGTGTACAGAATATAGAAATAATTCCTCTAAGAGGAAGGGATGTGCCACCATGCCACCAGGGTTGGGGGTGCCAGGAAGCACTGGGGTCAATCAGGAGGCAACGGAGTAGGGGGAAAATGTGAGCAAGAGCCTTTATTGTGGTTTCCATTGGAAGAAACAGGCTAGGAAGGGTAAGCAAGTTTAGGATTGGTTAGTTTGAAAAATTTCAGTGCGCTCTGCTGCACGGGAGCTGTCCGTCCTGTGGTAGCTGTCCCTGCAGTAATTAGGGCACATGGATAGTAGCTCTGAGTGTGAGAGCTAGTGGAGGAGGTAGTTGGGGTGTGGGCTCCGGATTGGTTGCTTTGCATTTGAAAGGCTAGCTTTTGGGACTTCTGGGTGGCTCAGTGGTTTAGGACTGCCTTTGGCTCAGGGCATGACCACTTCGGGCTCCCTGCATGGATCCTGCTTCTCCCTCTCTGCCTCTCTCTCTCTCTCTCTCTCTCTCTGTGTGTCTCTTATGAATAAATAAATAAAATATTTAAAGAAAAAAAAATAAAAGGCTAGCTTGAGGGGTAAACTGTTGACTATCTAGGAATTGGCTAGCCCTGGGAGGGGTAGTCTCTCCAGGTCAGCAAGCCTCCAGATCTCAAAGTATTAAAATACAGAATATAATGAAGACATAGTTAATATAAGGACCTTTTCAGAAAATTCTCTTTGCGTTTCACTTAGGTAAATATCGTGTTCCTTACTGCTATGAATCTCCTTTTGATTTAGGAGGAAAAAATATAAGTAACAACTAATAAACTGTTCTTTTTCAAATGGAAGAGTGCTCAGGCATCTGAAAGCAGTATCTCCCAAAGACTACCATATTATTTTGGTTGTAATAATAGCATTTTTTGCTAATTATTAATGTTAACAAGTTATTGATTCAGTTATTGAATATTTTCAGAGTATTGTTCACAGTTTATATTTAGACCACAAAATTTAACCAATCAGTTTATGGCTGCCCATCTGGTGACTAGAAATCATGCTAATCTTTCGTAAAAGGAAAGACAAACAATATCATAGATTATTATGTCTTTTTGCTAGCTCCGTTTTGCCTTTTTCTTTTTTTAAAACAGATTATTTTTTAAAAGTTTTTAAAATATTTTATTTGAGAGAGAGAGAGCACGAGCATGAGTAGGGGGAAGGGCAGAGGGAGAGGGAGAAGCAGACTCCTCGCTGAGCAGGGAGCTTGACACAGGATTCAGTCCCAGGACCCTGGGATCGTGACCTGAGCTGAAGGCAGATGCTTAACTGACTGAGCCACCCAGGTGTCCCAAAAGAGATTCTTTTTTTTTCTTTTCTTTTTTTTTTTAATTTTTTAATTTATTTATGATAGTCACACACACACAGAGAAAGAGAGAGAGAGAGGCAGAGACATAGGCAGAGGGAGAAGCAGGTTCCATGCACCGGGAGCCTGACGTGGGACTTGATCCTGGGTCTCCAGGATCACGCCCTGGGCCAAAGGCAGGCGCCAAACTGCTGTGCCACCCAGGGATCCCCAAAAGAGATTCTTTGCAAAGAAAATCCCATCATTGTTTCACATGGCATTTCCCACCTTGTTTTTGTAAACAATCATATAGAACAATGTTGTGTCCTAGTTCTGCTCTTGAGATTCTTTAAACTCTCAGGATTCATATTCATGATGGAGAGCATTTGGTTAGCTCAGTTTGGGCTCACCTTGTCCAACCACTGTGATGAAGATGAAGTGATGAAGTGATGAAGAAATTAGTCCCTCTATATACATCAAAGCTTCATGTCATATACAGATTAATACTATTAAAATGAAAATGGAGGGCAGCCTGGGTGGCTCAGCAGTTTAGCACTGCCTTCAGCCCAGGGCCTGATCCTGGAGATCCGGGATCGAGTCCCATGTCAGGCTCCCTGCATGGAGCCTGCTTCTCCCTCTGCCTGTGTCTCTGCCTCTCTCTGTCTGTCTGTCTCTCATGAATAAATAAATAAAATCTTAAAATAAAATAAAATAAAATAAAATAAAATAAAATGAAAATATAAAAAACAGAGCAGTAATTGTATCAAACTAGTAGGATGACTATGATAGAAATTTATTTATTTTAGGATTTTATTTATTTATTCATGAGAGACACAGGGAGAGGCAGAGACAGGCAGAGGGAGAAGCAGACTTCCTGTGGGGAATGTGCTATCTTGATTGGTCATGAGACTTTTCTGGCTCATGTTTCTGCAAATTCATTTATCAGGTATTCAAAATGTATACTTTTAGTAACTTTATTTTCAATTAACATAATTGAAAGTCATGCCAGTCACATTTGGCAAATGCAAGATCACACATGTACTTTTTAAAATTATTTTTTATCATTTAAAAAAAATTATCTTTAAGTAATCTCTACACCCAAGACAGTGTTCAAAGTCACAATCCCCAGATCAAGAGTCACATGCTTTACTGACTGAGCCAGCCAAGTGCTCTTCTGATCAACTTTGTTTTTTTTTAAGATTTTATTTATTTATTCATGAGAGATACACAGAGAGAGAGAGAGAAAGAGAGAGAGAGAAGCACAGACACAGGCAGAGGGAGAAGCAGGCTCCATTCCATGCAGGGAGCCTGGTGTAGGACTAGATACCGGGTCTCCAAGACCACACCCTGGACTGAAGGCAGCGCTAAACCGCTGAGCCACCTGGGCTGCCTTGATCAATTATTTTGAATTATAAATTTTAGTATATCTGGACTTGATGATTCTCATGGCACAGCTGATCTAGAAAGATTTACCCCTTCATACAAATCCATTCATGTATGTATGAGTGTGAATTTAACTTTCCATGAAAATTTATGTAGTGACACTGTAATGTTTCTTCTGACATTTCCTATCACTTGTGTATAAGAACCTGCAAGTGGCTTCATAGTTTGTATATAATTTGTATATATTTCAATAGGCCCATTTTTGCATTGTATTTCTGTAATCTGTAATTACAAGGAAAAACTAATTTTAATGGGGAAATTATCTTCTTCATTAATAATTGGCTCACCCAAAGCTTCATATAAAAATAGTATTCTTTTCCATTGAATATGACAATCTTGAAAATTTCTATTTCTATGTCTGGATATCTGCTCTGCTACACTGCAGTTTTCAAAAACAAAGATTCTAACAGAAGAATTGTAATAACTCCCTGTAATGCTTTATTGCAATGTCTGTTGTGGTATCATGGTTTTTCATTGGAATATGTTTCGTCTTTGTCCTTGGCACAGAGGCACAGAGCTCATAAAACCCTTGGAATTTCCTTTGTTTTCTTAAGTAGGCTCCACACTGAATGTGGCACTCGAACTCACAAACATTGACTGAGCCAGCTAGGTGGCCCACTCTTGGAATTTCCTAAGTGTTGAGAGAAACAAAGGTGTCTGTTGTTATGTTAATGAGGTGACTTTTAGGCTCACCCCCACTGAAGTAGAGACTGAGTTGCCTGAGGCCCCAATCTGTAATTGGAGGGTTAGGGCTTTCAATCCCCCCATCAGACCTCTTGGAAAGGAGAGAAGACTGGAGGCTGAATCAGTCAACAACGGCCAGTGATTGAATCCATTGTGCCTGTCTGTTGTAGCCTCCATAAAAACCAAAATGGTCACCTTTGCTTAAAAGAGGAACTAGAATAAATAAATAAAATCTTAAAAAAAAAAAAAAAAAACCAAAATGGTGGGTTAAAATGGCAGGTTCGGAGAGCTTCCAGGTTGGTGAACACGGGGAAGTGCTAGGAGAGTGGTTCAACTGGAGAGGGCATGGAAGCTCTGCACCCCAGTACCTCATCCTATGCATCTCTTCCATCTGGCTGTTCTCAGTTACATCCCTTTATGACGAACCAGTGATCTAGTAAGTAAAATGTTTCTCTGGGTTCTTTGAGCCACTAGCAAATTAGTCGAACCTGAGGTGGGGGTTGTGGGAAGCTCTGATTTAGAGCCAGTAGGTGGGATGTATAGGTAACAACCTGGGCTTGGTGCAGGTGTCTTGTGTGTGTGTGTGTGTGTGTGTGTGTGTGTGTGTGTGTGTGTGTTGGAGGTGGGGGCAGTCTTCAAGCCCTGAACCTGTGGAACCTGAAGTTGTCTCCAAGTAGGTAGCGTCAGAATTGAGTAGAATTCTCAGGCACTTTGCTGGTGTCCAGGAATTGCTGGTGGTTTGTGGTGAGCACCGCACCCCTTCTACCCCCATGCGTCATTGGAATTGTGTCCTGGAGCCCACAAAGTCCGCGTATATCCTTTTACTTTGTAATAATTACAGATAAAATTTGCTACCTGAGCACTGGCAGTTTCCAGAGTTCAGGTCAGAGAGTTAATACTTGCCTCCCCGACCCCCTCCGCCCAAGGAGGAACCTGCTCAGAGGATGGACTGGTTTCGGGGCTGCACTGGCTGCTGCGCTCTCACCACAGGTCCCAGCACTGTCCCCCAGTGGAGCTGCTCCCCTTTCCTCTGGGCTCCTCTTACTCCACGTGGAGCCCTGGGGCATGCAGGTGCACACCAGGCACTGCGGGCCTGCTCAGGGGCCTGAGCTTCCTGTGGGGTGCTGCTTCGACCCACTCTGCCCCGAGGCTCACGGCACGCTCCATTGCCCCAGGACACCTCATTGACAAAACCCAAGATGGAAGACAAAAGAATCTCCAGACGTTGTCTTTCTGAAAGCAGAACCCAGGTCACACCCCCACGATGCCCAGTCTGCCTACCTCTCAGGCTTTAAAGATGAATCACACCTGTCTCCTCTGGAAGTGTGTGCCGGTCAGCTCAGAGCGCTGACCTCGCCTTGGGCTTGGTTAGCAAATAACAGCCAAAGATGCTCAAGAAACTGCAGCAAGGGCCCATTTTTCACCTTTGCCTTGCTCCCTTCCTGGGTCTCAATTTTGCAGGTTTGGGTCTAGGATTTTCTCTAGCTCAGAGAGAACTGGCCAGTGGAGCTTCCTGGGTTAGCACAAGTGTTGGGATCTCAGAGCTCAGAGGGTCAAATAATAGCTCAGTAAGAACATAATTCCTGGGTCCTGAGTCCTGGGTGCCCTGGAGTAGAGGTGGCGGGAGTGGGGGCAGGGGCAGGGGAGAGTGGGACTCAAATACTAGACTATAAATGGTAGGACAAGAGTGCTCTTGCTTTACAGAATGCAGTGGAACAGAACATTGAATTTTTCTTTTTTAAAAAATTATTTATTTGACAGAGAGAATAAGCAGAGTGGAGGGGTAGGCCGTGGGAGAGGGAGAAGCAGACTCTCCACTGAACCCCCAACACCAGGCTCGATCCCAGGATCCTGGGGTCATGACCTGAGCTGAAGGGAGATGCTTAACCCACAGAGCCACCCAGCTGTCCCAGAACATTGAAGTTTTCATCCATAATTATAACTTTCAAATATTTTTTTTTAACTTTCAAATATTGAGAAAGATGAGACAATTATGTCTAGTGTCATGCCAGTCACAGAAAACATGCTAATTGCTAACTCGTGTCAGAAGACGAGTCCTATTATTTTAGTGGTTGCTCACTGTATCACATCTGTATCTATTTATCCATATATCATAGATCTTGATAGTATAAAAAAAATTTCTTTAGAAATGAGTATTTTCTCCCTTTCTCTTCTAAGGTTCTTTTCCCCCCAGGAACTCATTTCAGTGCTAAATTGTGGCACAGAAACTCACGTTATCTGTTCTCTAGGTCATTTATGAGTGAAAGGATATTACAGAGCTTAACCAGTGGTTAAAGAAGACAAATTAGATGACATTAACAAAGTTGATTTGAAACTTCATGAAGTGGATGGTCTCCATTTGGGGAGTGCCAAATAGGGCAGAAGGCAAGAAGCTTTTATAGAACAAAGAACAAAGAACAAGAAAGAGAGATAGAAGTATCTGGTTGCTTGGTTGGAGCCATGTAGTCACCGTGTTGGAGGTGAGAAGGCTCAGGGGTTCAAAGGTGGCTTGGGTTTGGGGATTGGCTGACCGGATATCCTGTGCTTTTGGTCGCAAGGAGCATTTAGAGGGAGAGGGACGTGAAAGTTGTTTAAGTTTCCATTTAGTGACCCAGCACCTCGGGCAGGAGCCGCTCCATCTTGGGCCTAGAAATTTATTTCATTACGAGTTTTCTGGGACTGTGTTTCAAAGGCATCAACCCTTTCTGTTCCTGTAACTTTTCACATCTTCAAGTGAAAAACAATAGGATATAATTTGATTTCTTTTCTCCGGGAGGCCAGGAGAACATGGCTGCTGTACTAGAGATAATGCTGTTCTGTGTCTGCTAATTTCTTGGCTTCCTTAGAATGTTGATGAGACACAGCTGGAGAAAGGCTTCGGCGGCGAGAGGAAAAAGGAAGCAACTCAGTCCTCTTCTGGCCCAACTCTTACCTACAACTCCCCCTCTCCAGGCTCCACTCACCCATCTGGTACTTTGTTCAGGCAATAAACCAGGAGCACGGTTAACCCTAATGCATGAGCACTATGGTTGACACAGTCTGTTTCAGAAACCCGTACCTGTGCCCAGGTGTGTGGAGTATGGCCAGAGGAGAGGAAGCCCTGGCCCGGACCATTGGGCTGGAGCGGGGAGGGGCAGCTCACCATTGCCAGGAGTGCTAGGCAGATGTGTCCCAACGTGACTGTTTCTGCTGATTCTCTCACTTGGTGGTGAGAGAATTTTATTTGCCTTTATAATCACGTGTTCCATGTGCCTGGGTGACTCCATTGGTTAAGCATCTGCCTTCAGCTCAGGTCATGATCCCGGGGTCCTGTGATCAAGCCCCGTATAAGGAAGGCTTCCTGATGAGTGGGAGGCCTGCTTCTCCCTCTGCCTGCCACTCCTGCTTGTGCTCTGTCAAATAAATAAATAAAATCTTAAAAAAAAAAAAAATCATGTGCTCTTTCCTACTTGGTTGACATCTCTGGACATGATTTCTTGCTCACCTAGACCTAGGGTATCCATCATCTCTCCCACTTTGCTGGAAAAGTAAAGCCCTTTTAAGCCAGCCTTCCTTCTCTGCCATCACATCCAGGAATGACAATGATTGAGTTGTATAAGATTATTCACCACCTCTATGGCTTGGATAGATTGTAATGAGTTTTAGGGCCTGTCAAATTTCAAGGCTCTGTTGCATATCACACATATTGTTAGAAATATGAAAAGTGCTTAATAATTATCTATCAATGAATATGTTTTGAAGGAAGATAGAAAAGTATTATGAAATAAATGACAACGTTAGAATTAAGGCTTATTCAGAGCAAAATTATTTTTGGTATATTTTGAGCACCATATAAATGTCAATGAAACCAATGAGAAATAGCAAGAACTGCTGGAATGGCATAAATTCACATTTTTAGCTGCTATGTATTAAATGAAATTGTTCTTTATGTGGTTGATCTGTGTGAGAGTGTTTCACAGAACTGTCAAAATTATATCTTAGGATGTCATTTTGGATACTAAAAATTTCTTAAGTAGTGATTTAAAGAATCTTGGGGCTTTCTTTAGACATGGCCTAGAAACCTAAGTCCTTTCTGTGTGACTCAAAGGATTTCTCCTAGCAGTGGAAGCCTCTATTTGAGCTTTTAAAAAATAAACTCTATCACTCTGCATGTATTTGTAGCCCTAGCCAGTAGGTGAGCATGAATGAGATTATTTCTGAAATTTTTAGAGAGTAGATTTCTTTAAAAGACTATTCATGGAGACACAGAGAGAGGCAGAGCGTGAAGCAGACTCCCTGCAGGGAGCCTGATGCAAGACTCAATCCCAGGACCCTAGGTGTGAGTCAAAGGCAGATGCTCAACCACTGAGCCATCCAGGTCCCCCAAGAATAGAGAGACTGAAGAAAACTGAGGGGGTGCCTGGGTGGCTCAGTGGGTAAAGCCTCAGACTCTTGATTTTGGCTCAGGTCATGATCTCTGGGTTGTGAGATTGGATGCTGGGCATGGACCCTGCTTAAGAGCCTCTCTCTCCAAAAAAAAATTCTCTCTCTCCCTCTCTTTACCCCTCCCCTCCTCCATCTCTATAAAAAAAAAAAAAAGAAAGAAAGAAACAAAAGAAAAGAAAGAAAGAAAAGAAAAGAAAAAAGAAAAATCAAAACACTGAGTACATTAACACAAGTCAACATGGTGTGTAATTCAATTCATGCTTGGGAATTTTGAATTTAACCAAAAAAGAAGTGGATCCATTACAGGTGCCAAGGGTCAGAATGATACCAAGTGGGGAATTCAGGAATGTCCATAAAATCTTGGACTATATAAATCATACATGTCAAGTGGCATATCCAAATCATGTATCAAACCTAACATGGCATAACCAAATGCATCCAAGTGTAGTTACACAGGGCTTTGGACTGGAACTGCAGAGAGTTGGTCAGGAAAGAGGATTACCCAGGGACTCAGCAAATTAACATTGGAAACAGATGTTAGAGCAGTTTGAACTCCAGCCAAGCTCTTTGGGTTACAAAGCACTTTTCAAATTCATTTTGCTATCCGTAGAGAGAGATAAATCACACCTATTAACTTACCTAATTGTTCTTAGCTTGCAGTGTAAGGTTCAGTCTTGTACTCCTTTAACTTTCGTTTACTAGCCATTTGAGATGGAATACAGTATTTCAGGAGATGCCTGACAATGGGTTAGTGACTTCTGTTCAATAGCCTTAAGTTATTACTTAGAAAATGTCAGAATTCACTGAATAACATTTATGTCCACTTGCTCAGTATTTTGTTCTCTGTAGAACTGATGGCTATCCCTCCCACCCCCCAACTGCTCGCCCCTACTTTTTTCAAGCCAATGTTAATATACTGGGGTAACAGACTCAGTATGCACAATGATCAAAGGACAGTTATGAAATGCGAATATGAAAGGCTAGACTGATGCCACAAAATTTTTAAAAAGTTATCCTCCCAAAACATTTACAGCTTGGGTGTGACATGCCTGTTTCAGGAAATATTTTGTAAGGCATGAAATATTGTAGGAAAATCTCAACCACCTTTTCCTTTCCTCTTCTGCTTTTCCAAAGAGCACATTTCCCCCATATATTTGCTGAGCAATTATCTTTTTTATGAAAAGTGGGTCACTTGTGGAAGAGAGAAGTCCTTTCCTAGTTGGACAACTGGTTTAGAGGCTAGACTATCTATTTTTTTTTTAAAGATTTTATTTATTCATGAGCGAGAAAGAGAGAGAGAGAGAGAGAGAAGCAGGCTCCACGCAGGAAGCCCAACGTGGGATTCGATCCCGGGACCTCAGGATTACACCCTGGGCCAAAGGCAGGCGCTAAACCGCTGAGCCACTCAGGGATCCCCGAGGCTAGACTATCTTAAAGTGAGAGTAAGAATAGCACAAGTCTGGTCAGTGTTTGCCAAGAGGGGCTAGATGTTTTCTAATGAGAGGTCAGGAGTACCCAGGGTAACGTGCTGCTGAAGGCTTGAAGCCAAAAGGATGGGCCGAGACTGGAACTGGAACATTAAGTTTGAGAACCTAAACCCAGGGGCTTTAAGTGGTATGTTGGTTACTGCCAAGGGGGAGTGTTGCTCTGTTACGGGCCTGCCACTTCTGGTTATTACATTCTTCTTTTTTTTTTTTTAATCTTAAAGATTTTATTTATTTGAGAGAGCAAGCGAGCAGCACATGGAGGGAGAGCAGCAGGCAGAAGGAGAGGGAGAAGCAGGCTCTCCATGGAGCAGGGAGCTCTGTGTGGGGCCCGATCCCAGGACCCTGGGCTCATGACCTGAGCCGAAGGCAGACACTCAACCGACTGAGCCACCCAGGCTCCCCATGAAGTTATCATATCCTGCCTGGTCTAGTTCTTGGCCTCTCCGTTATCAGGAAGAACAGTATCTAAAATAAAAGTCCATCTTTCTTATTTCATTGCAAGTTCCATTGTGGCAGACGGCTCATCTTGTGGTTTGGGGTGTAAGTCCTGAGAGTTGAAGGAATGGAACTAACGTTTGTTGACTGACCTACTCTGGTATGCTCCACACTGCACCAGACACTTGGTATCCCCTAAGTGTTTAATTATTTGGTTGTACAAATATTGCTATTTCTTCAGTATCCGAATGGTGACTCAGACATTGTGTAACATTTCTCCACTGTTTCACATTAGGAGTCTGGGAATTGGGGCACCTGGGTGGCTCACTGGTTGAGTGTCTGCCTTCGGCTCAGGTTGTGATCCTGGGGTCCTGGGATTGAGTCCCACATCAGGCTCCCTGCAGGGAGCCTGCTTCTCCTGCCTATGTCTCTGTCTCTTTCTATGTGACTCTCATGAATAAATAAAATCTTTTTAAAAATGTGAGAATTAACTAATTCAGCAAATATTTCTTGGCTTTTTACCACATTGGGCATTGGGTATAAAAAAGTGAAGTGAAAGAGACATGGTTACTTTCCTCATGATGCTTACAGTTCAGGGTGACAGATTGACTTTAAATAAAGAAACATCTACAGATATATGTTATTACAAGTTACATAGTAATTTGTAGTAAATACTATGAAAGAAAAATTCAAGCTAGAATGAAAGACAATGTTAGGGAGGAGGACATAATTTAGATTGAAGAGTGAAGGAAAGCCTCTCATGAAAGTGACATTATTATTTAGAATCATAACTTCTGTGTTTGATTTATAACTAACCTCCCTGCTTCTATTTTCTCTTTCCCTTTGATCCATCTTGCAGGTCATCTATAGATTAGACTTTTAAAAAATCTTACTTTCATTAAGGAATCTAAGAGTTTGAAGGAATATTTTTCAGGTGATGTAGTCTAACTTACCATATTAGTCAAGGTAGGTGAACCACTGTTACAAACAACCCTAAATTTTAGTGGCCTAACATAATAAAGCCTTCTTTTCTTTTCTTTTCTTTTCTTTTCTTTTCTTTTCTTTTCTTTTCTTTTCTTTTTTTCTTTTCTTCTTTTCTTCTTTTCTTTTCTTTTCTTTTCTCTTTTCTTCTTTCTTTCTTTCTTTCTTTCTTTCTTTCTTTCTTTCTTTCTTTTTTCTTTCTTTTCTTTCTTTCTTCTTTTCTTTTTTTTTTAATGTTAAAGTTCCTGAAGTCTATTTTTTTTTGAAAGATTTTATTTATTTATTCATGAGAATGCACCGGGAGGAGAGAGAGAGAGGCAGAGACAGGCAGAGGGAGAAGCAGGCTCCATGCAGGGAGCCCGACCTGGGACTCGTCCCTGGGTCTTCAGGACCACACACTGGGCTGCAGGCGGCGCTAAACCGCTGAGCCACCAGGGCTGCCCTCTTTCTTCTTTTCTTGATTATTTATTTATTTGAGAGACAGCAAGAGAGAGCATGTGCACAGAGGGAGAGGGAGAAGCAGACTCCCCGCTGAGCAAAGAGCCCAATGTGGGACTTGATCTCAGGACCCTGGGATCATGACCTGAGCTGAAGGCAGACACTTAACCAACTGAGCTACACAGACACCCCAGTAAAGGTTTCTTTCTTGGTGGCTCACATCCTAATGCAGTTTGGCAAGGGAGTGGTCTGCTCCGTGTAGTCAGTGGTTCAGGTCACTTCCATTTAGTGGGTCAATCACCCTCTAGGTTTTTAACTCCTCTACTGGACCCATCTCAAACTTCCAGAAGAGAGAATTTGAATGCCTAGCTTAGATTAGATGCTTTCTTGGGTCCAGTCAACTGATCTTCACATATTTGAGGAAAATATCCAGTCTTCTTCTTTGTCATGAACTTAATTCTTTGCAGAGTAAATGTCTGTTTTCTGGAACTTGCACAATTCAGATTTTACTAGCTCACCAACTTTCCTCCTAATATTTCAATTATGAACTTCCTTCAGACTTCACCTCCACTAGGAAGAGGTCCTTAATTAACTCTACTCCTTAATAATTATTCCCTAGTTCTCAAATCCTACAAGACTTGATACACCCAATCAGGCGACCCTTAACTTTTCTTGTGCAGTTGACCAGCATTAATCTTCAGGTTTTAAAATTCTATGTCTTGGGGCAGCCAAGGGGCTCAGCGGTTTAGTGCCTGCCTTCAGCCCAGGGTGTGGTCCTGGAGACCCAGGATCGAGTCCCACATCAGGCTCCCTGCGTGGAGCCTGCTTCTCCCTCTGCCTGTGTCTCTGCCTCTCTTTGTGTCTCTCATGAATAAATAAATAAAATCTTTAAAAAAGAATAAAATTCTATGTCTTGCCTTATACCCTTCACAAAAATAAACTCAAAATGAATCATAGATCCAAATGTAAAATGCAAAATTATAAAATTCCTAGAAGATAATATAGGATAATACCTAGATGACCTTAGTATAGTGATTTTTTTTTTTTTTTTTTTTTTAGTGATGTTTTTTAAAATACAGGGGACGCCTGGTTGGCTCAGTGGTTGAGCGTCTGCCTTCGGCTCAGGGCGTGACCCTGGGGTACTGGGATCGAGTCCCACATCGGGCTCCTTGTGGGAGCCTGCTTCTCCCTCTGCCTGTGTCCCTGCCTCCTTCTGTGTCTCTCATGAATAAACAAATAGAAAATCTTTTAAAAAAAATACAACACCAGGGATGCCTAGGTGGCTCAGAGGTTGAGCACCTGCCTTTGGCTCAGGGTGTGATCCTGGAGTCCCAGAATCAAGTCCCACTTCAGGCTCCCGGGAAGGAGCCTGCCTCTCCCTCTGCCTATGTCTCTGCCTCTCTCTCTCTGTCTTTCATGAATAAATAAAATCTAAAAAAAAAAAAAAAAAAAAAAAAAAAAAAAAAAAACCCACCAAAGGCACAAGCCATGAAATAAATAATTGAGAAATTGGTCTTGATTAAAGTTAAAAACTTCTCCTCTGTGAAAGACAATATCAAGAGAATTAGAAGACAAGCCACAGACTGGGAGAAAATATTTGTATAAGACACATCTGAAAAGACTGTTATCCAAAATATACAAAGAACTCAAAACTCAGCAGTAAAATAACACAATTAAAAAATGGGCAATGGCTTTAACAGACAAGTCACCAAAGAAGATACACAGATAGCAAATAAGCATACTGAAAGATGCTCCACATCATATGCCATCAGGGAAATGAAAACTAAAACAACAATGAGATGCTACTATACACCTAATTACAAGGACCAAAATCCAGAACACTGATAACTCCAAATACTGCCAAAGATATGAAGTAACAGGAAATCTCATACATTTTTGGTGGGAATACAAAATAGTATCGTGTTGCGTGCGCTGCGGCAACACGATCAGGGTCCTGAGGATAAGGGGATGAGGAAAATAAAATAAAAGAGATGGGGACAGGATGGACACAGTGGATGATGTCCAAGCAGTGCCAGCTTTATTCAAGGTTTTACAACATTTTATAGCAGGAGCAAAACAAAGCCAAGAAGGTGTTTATTTTTAGCAGGTTTGTGAAACCCTCCAAAGTTCCCCTTTCTCAGCATGCAAGACAGACTCATGGGTGCCAGAAGACCTTGGTAAATAGATAAGCTTGTTGCTCCAGATGTGCATGCTTCAAAGGAATATTAGGTATGGTAAACAGACCAGCAAGGACAGCACAGACCCTTATTTACATTTATGACCAGGTCAGAATAAGTTGTATCTATTGTGTTATGTGGGCGATCACGTACAAATGAGCCCTGAGAACCATTGCTCAAGCCCTTTCTCAAGCGTCTACCAACTATTCACCCTTTAGGCTCTCGAGACTTTTGAGTGAATGAGGGGCGCAAGTCTGGGCCTGGTTTGGTTCAGTTACTCCAGCTAGTCCGTGGTCGCCCACAGTATGGCCACTATGGAAGACATTTTGGTAAACACACTCTTAGCATATAATCCAACAATTGTGCTTTTGATATTTGCCCAAAGGAGCTGAAAACATGTCCACACAAAAACCTGCACATGGATGTTTATGGAAGCTTTATTCTTAATTGCCAAAAGCTGGAAGCAATCAAGATGTCCTTAAGTAGGTGAATGGGTAAATAAATTAGGGTATATCCACACAATGGTGCTAAAAAGAAATGAACTATCAAGCCAAGAAAAAACATGAAGGAAACTTAAATGCATGTTACTAAGTGTGAGAAGACACTGTGAAATGGCTATATACTGTATGGTTCCAACTATAGAAAAGTCTGGAAAAGGCAAAACTATGGAGGCAATAAAAAGATCAGTGGTTGCCAGGGGCAGGAAAAGGGAAATAGGAATAGGAAGAGCATAGAGAATGTTCTAGGACAGTGAAAATACTCTGTATGATATTTTATCTTTTTGTATGATATTTTAATGATGGATATATGTCATTATACTTTTCTCTAAATCCATAGAACATACAACACCAAGAGTGAACTGTAAGTAGACTATAGACTTTGAGTAATTGTGATATATCAATGTAGGCTCACCCTTGGTAAACAATATACCATTCCAGTGAGTGATGTTGGTAAGGAAGGAGCAAGGGTGCTTACCATGGGGGCAGGGAGTCTATTGGAAATCTCTATACCTACCTCTCAATTTTGTTGTAAATCTAAAGCTTTTTTTTTTTAATTTTTATTTATTTATGATAGTCACAGAGAGAGAGAGAGAGAGAGAGAGAGAGAGGCAGAGACATAGGCAGAGGGAGAAGCAGGCTCCATGCACCGGGAGCCCGACGTGGGATTTGATCCTGGGTCTCCAGGATCACCCTGGGCCAAAGGCAGGCGCCAAACCGCTGCGCCACCCAGGGATCTCCCCCCCACCTTTTTTTTAAAGAATTGATTGATTGATTGATTGATTGGGTGGTGGTGAGGAACAGAGGGAGGGAGACAAGCAGACTCCATGCTCAGTGTGAGCCAGATGTGGGGCTTGATCCCAAGACCTGAGATCATGACCTGAGCTGAAATCAAGAGTCAGACACTTAACCAGCTAAGCCACCCAGGTGCCCCATAAACCTAGAACTATTTCAAAAAAATAAGGTCTTAGAAACATTCCATGTCTTGTGCCACTAAGGATGAAGACCATGCTTCTTCTCCCTTTAGATTTATCACAACATAGTGCTAACTATATTCTTTCCTGAATCCTATTTGAAGATGTAACAATGTCTTTTCTCAGGAATATTTTCATGTTTACAGAAGGCAGTGTATGCTTCTATATTGTGCATTGTCTTTTATTTTTATTTTTTATTTTTTAAAGATTTTATTTATTTATTCATGAGAGACCAGAGAGAGGGGGGGGTGGTGCAGAGACACAGGCAGAGGGAGAAGCAAGCTCCATGCAGGGAGCCCGACGTGGGACTCGATTCCGGGTCTCCAGGGTCACGCCCTGCGCTGAAGGCAGCGCTAAACGGCTGAGGCCCCGCCCCCCACTCCCACCCCCCCACGCTGCCCTGTGCATTGTCTTTTAATTGGTCTAAGAATTGGTCTAAGGGATGGGGTAGTTTATTCATAAGAATACAAACTCCAAGGGCACCTGGCTGGTTCAGTCAGTGGAACGTGTGACTCTTGATTTCGAGGTTGTGAGTTTGAGCCTCGTGTTGGTTGTAGAAATCACTTAAAAATAAAATCTTTTAAAAAATGCAAAAAAGTTACCATTTATTGAGGTTCATCAAGTACTGCAAACTCTGCTAGGGATATTTTTTTTTTTAAATTTTTATTTACTTATGATAGTCACAGAGAGAGAGAGAGAGAGGCGCAGAGACACAGGCAGAGGGAGAAGCAGGCTCCATGCACCGGGAGCCCGATGTGGGATTCGATCCCGGGTCTCCAGGATCGTGCCCTGGGCCAAAGGCAGGCGCCAAACCGCTGCGCCACCCAGGGATCCCTCTGCTAGGGATATTTATATGCACTATCATTTACTCTTTACTATTATATTTAATAATAAGGGGCCTATGAGCCTACTATTTCTACAATCACACAGCTAATAACTATTTCATCTAATTCTGGAACTCAAGTGTGTTTCCAAGTTCTTGCCTTAACCACAACTATACTGACATTCATCCATAAATTGGCCAAGCTGGCATTCCCATAGCAGCGCTATTCCCTGCACTTCTTACTATGGAAGCCTCATCCCACCTTCCTGCTTTGTCCACTCGGGTTGTATTGATCAACAAGGAGATGTATTTTATTGAAGGGAAGAAATGTATTTGCTTTAGTAGTTATTAGAAATAGAATATGTTAGGGGCACCTGGGTGGTTCCGTCAGTTAAGCTTCTGCCTTCGGCTGGGGTCACGATCCCAGGGCCCTGGGATAGAGCTCCGTGTTGGGAGTGTGTGTGTGTGTGGGGGGGTGTCCCTGTTCAGCAGGGAGTCTGCTCTTCCCGCTGCCCTTCCGCCCCCTGCTCGTGCTCTCTCTCTCTCAAATAAGTGCGAAAAAGAAATAGAGAAGATGTTTGATCAGTAAATTCAGGGGGAGGAGAACACTGGAAGTAATAAGATAAAGAGGATGAAGTTCTCAAGTGTTTACATTTCTGTGACTGGAGCACAGAGAGCCAAGAACAAAGCTGAAGTTTAGCCAGGAGGAGGAGAGGGTCCAATCCTAATTGAACAGTGTCTAGATTTCAGGATCCCCCTCCTCAGTCTCCTAAGCAAAACAACATGCAAATGAAGTAAACAGTAGTTAGGAGTGAAGTAACCTGTGTAATTAGGGCTGAAGCACCCTGTGGCCTAGTCAGCTTCATTTAGATAATGATCACGGTGGTAGTTTGGGGAGGGGTTTGTATCACAGAGAAGGAGGAGACCAGGAGGATAAGACTTGGGGTGTACATCAGAAAGTTTTTACTAACTTGATGAATTTGAGTGCTTTTTAGGCACTGGGGGCTTATTAATATGCCACTGGAGTGATCTGGTTCGTTTGAGGATAAGCCGAAGATTGTTAGTCCATGTGGCTGTTTGTTCCATCTGATAACTGTAAGTGTGCAAACATTTGCTCCATGTTCAGTTCTGGGTGATAATAGAGTTTTTCTTCCTGCTGGTTTTTATAGTTTAAATTGGATTAATAGTTACTAATTATACATAATTATTAATAGCATAATTGTGGTTATTATAAAATATTGCTGTTACAGTTATTAATTCAGCTTGCTGCCTTGTATTCTCCTGTCCCCAGTTTCTATCAGGATGGCTGAGCCCACCCAAGGGCTTAGGATAGGAAGGAAGAGAGTCAACATTCAGGGCTGCCTCTGGACCACTTGTTGCATTATAAACAAACTCCTCTCCGTGCCCCCTCCTCCGGCTTTTCTCCAAAATGCTCCCTCCAGTTTGTGGCTTTCACTGAAATCTAAATTCCACAGATGACTAAAGAAATGATTGTGATGGTAAATGGCTGGGTGCTGACCTGTCATTCAGCTTTGTCTGTGGCAACTTCCAAACCAGTGGTGGTCAAACCCTAGCAAGCCTCAGCATCACCTGGAGTCCTTGTTAAATCACAGATTTCACCTGGGTGGCTCAGTGGTTGAGTAGCTGCCTTTGGCTCAGGTCGTGATCCCAGGGTCCTGGGATCGAGTCCTGCATCAGGCTCCCAGCAGGAAGCTTGCTTCTCCCTCTCCCTCTGCCTATATCTCTCTCCCTCTCTCTGGGTCTCTCATGAATAAATAAATAAAATCTTTAAAAAAAAAACCCACACATTTCTGAGCCCACTCTTGGTTTCTGCTTCAGTAGATCTAGAGGGGAGCCTGGAGTTTGCATTTCTTTTTTTTTTTTTTTTTTTTAAGATTTTATTTATTTATTCATGAGAGACACACAGAGAGAAAGAGGTAGAGACACAGGCAGAGGGAGAAGCAGGCTCCATGCAGGGAGCCCGACGTGGGACTCGATCCCGTGTCTCCAGGATCACACCCTGGGCCGAAGGCGGCGCTAAACCGCTGAGCCACCCAGACTGCCCCAGGAGCTTGCATTTCTTTTCTTTTCTTTTTTTTTTTTTGAGCTTGCATTTCTAACAAGTTCCTAGGTGGTGCCTGTATGGCTAGTCTTGGAACCACTCTGAGAATCACTGTTGGGTATCATGACTCTTTCACCCTGGTAAAAGTGTTTCTCTTCCTTTGATACCATTGACATTACCATGCTATACCATGCACTCTCCGACTTGTAGCTGTTGTCTACTACCATTCCAGTCACCCCACACACACGCTCTCAGAAGATCTTATGGCGCTGTGAAATAATAGAAAAAATATATATTGGTCTCTGTCCCTGGTTCCTGGCACAGAGCTCCTACAACCCCTGTACTTTCCTAACAGATAAGAACACTAGGAACATCTCTTATTCTAATATGTCTTTGACCTCCATCCCTGGCACAGGTCTCCTGAAACCCTTGTAAATTCATCAATGTTAGAGCACTAAGAGTATCTTTTGTTCTATTAAAGTGACTCTGGATGAGCTCCTGTATAGCTCCCAAGATGGGGGCTGGTTCCCAGAAAGACAAACCCAAGATTAAAAGCTTGGAATTTTCAGGAACCACCCACCCCGCCCACACCAGAGAGGAAAGAGAGGCTGGAAACAGTAAATAATTGATCATGCCTTCATGGGGAAGCATCCATGACATCCCAGTACTGTGAAGTTTGGGGAGCTTCTAGGTGGGGAACACCTCAACACCAGGAGGGTGACATATCTCAATTCCAGGGGACAGAAGCTCCTGTACTAGGAATGCTACCAGACCTCACCCTATGTATCTTGTCATCTGACTGGTCATCTGTGTCCTTTATCATATCCTTTGATAAACTGGCAAACGTAAGTGTTTCCCTGAGTTCTATGAGGTGCTCTAGCAAATGAGTAAAACCCAAGGTGGGGTCTATAGTCCGTTGGTCAGGAGCCCAGGTGATAACTTGGGCTTACAACTGGCATCCAACGTGTGTTTTGCAGGGCTGGGGGTGGGTGTCAGTCTTGTGAAACTGAGGCCTTAACCTGTGGGGTGTGACCCTACCTCTGGGTACAACTGAATAAATTGTAAGATAACCAGCTGGTGTCCCAGAGAATTGCCCGGTATGGGGAAAAACCTCCATGCATCTGGTAACCAGAAGTGACCAGAAGTGAAGTTTCCTGGGTAAAATTTAAAGGAGACTCGTTGAAAAGAAACACACAGGGAAGAACTGGGTTTTCTTCACCAAAGGAAGAAAACGAGTTTTCCCATTACAGATGCCCGGGTCACTATTTGTGCTACTCCAGTTCCTGAAATTGTTTGAAGACTTTCCCCACCCATGAGACCCTCTAGCATCCTGGCTTCCAGAATGTATTCGGCTCCTTAGGTCCACAGATATCCCCCTCGACTCTTGAATCTCCTTTCCATTACACACTTGGAGAGTTGCAGCCTGAAGCCTATGGTTACTCTGAGCTTCTCTACCACATACAATGTGAATTTTACTTTTCTTCTCTGTAATCCGAACTCCTGCTCTTAGTTCTAGCGTCTCACTGCAACGCCACCGACTATTTGAGCACAGGGAGAGTTTGATCACCCTGATTCCTTTATTGAATTCATCTTTCACTCCCCGCTTGGCTTCTAGCCCTTCTCTATATAGCCTGGAACCCACAGCTGATTAGAATTACTCTCAATTTATTCGCAAGCTTATCTTTCCACCACTCTTTCCAGTGACCAATGATGTGTCACTGCCACAACCTGTCATTTCTGTTTTTCAGTGTGCTGGCAGAGGTGATAAGATATAAACATAAATAACTGCAATATGCAGTGGTATTCCATATCAGTTAGAAGTAAAATACAGAAATCCATGAACTTTTAAATAGTACATATAGTTAACGAAGATCAGAAAAATCTTCAAGTCTATTATGGGAGATACAAATATGGGTAAGACACTCCCAGACTCTAAAAGCTCTCTCAGTGTAGGAATGGTGAAATTTATGTTGATTTCACTAATAGAAAGAGAATGAATAAGTTCTGTCTCCTTTAGTATAATTCTTTGTCCATGATGTACTGTGAAAAACCTTAAGGGTGCTCAAATGAATATTTTATTTGTTTATTTTCAAATATTTATTTATTTATTTTAGAGAGAGAATGTGTGAGCAGGGGAGAGGGAGGGAGAGAATCCTTAAGCAGACTCCCTGTTGAATGTAGAGCCTGTTGTGGTGCAGGGTTCCATCCTAGAACCTTGAGATCATGGCTGAACCAAAATCAAGAGTTGGCCACCCAACCTATGGAGTCACCCAGGCGCCCCTCAAATGAATAAATTTCAAACAGCAATCTACTACCTCTATGTGTGTGTCAATACTCACATATATTTGTTGTATAAATGTAGAAAAATCTGGGGAGGATAAATACTGTCTTGCTTTATCCATCAGTATATTGTTTTCATTTGTGATTAGATGAATGCTCCCTTTAACAATTTAAACTTTTGCAGTAAAAATACAAATATTTTGGGGAAGAAGAAAATTAACTCGCTTTTGGTAAAAAGTGGTAGAAATAATACCTCTTATTTTTCCCAAGACCCTACTGTATGTCAGGTATATGTCACCTCTTCTATCCCTTATCATGGCCCTGCAAGGCTGTAGTAGGTATTGTCTTCCTTTGTAAATGAGACTCAAAGAAATTATTGTAGTTCATCACTTCTTAGATGACATTTTAAAAGAATATATGTTTTTTTTAAAGATTTTATTTATTTATTCATGAGAGACACACAGAGAGAGGGAGGCAGAGATATAGGAAGAGGGAGGAGAAACAGGTTCCATGCAAGGAGCCTGATGTGGGACTTGATCCCAGGACCCCAGGATCACGACCTGAGTCAAAGGCAGATGCTCAACCTCTGAGCCACTCAGGAGCCCCTAAAAGAATATTTGAATGATTTTTTTTAACTTTCAAATTTTTATTTAAATTCTAGTCAGTTAACATACAGCATAATACTGGTTTCAAGAGTAGTGAATGAATCTTATAACTGAAGGTATGTTAAATAAGTTGCTCTATTATTATCACATGTAATCCTCTCTCTTATTCAAGGTTGAATTGACTCTAATTCCTATACTACTTTTTCCCATTAAAACGTATTATCTTAAAAAAATAAAATGTATTATCTTGTCTTTTTTAAAAGTATTAATTAATTAATTAATTAATTAATTAATTTATGTAATTTCTACCTCCCACATGGGACTCAAACTCATGACCCCAAGATCAAGAGTGGCATGCTCTTCCAACTGAGCCACCCAGGCATGCTAACTGCATTATCTTTTTAACAAAAGCAGACTTTTTTGCTCCTTCTCCAAATTTTCTTTTCTCTCCCTCTTACACACACATATTTCCTCCCCCTTTCTCTCTCACACATCTTTACATCTCAGTCCAAGCTAAAAATATCCTGTTCATAAGATGCTCTGCCTTATGTCAAGCCTTATGCTTATTTTGAGTTTAGCCGTGGTGTACTTCATCTGTCATACTGATGTATTTCTCTCTTTTTCTTGCTAAATTACTTAATCTGTTTTGTTCAATTCCATTTTACCCACAACCCTTTGGAATCAGGTGCTTTGACACTGGGGAAGAAGCTTATCTTCTCTCTTATAAATATGGTTAGTTGGACAAATTAATTCTGACCGATACAATAAAGGTCTTTCCTTTTCTTGGGCAAGGTAGCTGCCCTAGGCTAGTGCTTCTCATACTGGACACATCTAAATACATAGTCTACCTTCTTGGAGCATCAATTTTGGTTGAAGATTTGCTTGAAGAGGAAGTAGGACATGGAAAAATGTAAATGAAAATCTATGAAGGAGGGCACCTGGGTGCTCAGTTGGTTAAACATCTGCCTTTGGTTCAGGTCATGATCCCAGGGTCCAGGGATCGAGCTCCGCATCGAGCTCCCTGCTGAGGGGGGAGCCTGCTTCTCCCTCTCCCTCTGCCTTCTGCTCTGCCTATTTGTGCTCTTTTCTCTGTGTCAAATAAACAAAATCTTTTTTTTAAAAAAAGTCTTTTTTAAAAGAAGTTTTTATCTTAAAGCAAATGTGAAGATATTAGTGAATAGAATGAAATATCCATATGCATCTTTTAAAAAGGTTTTTATTATTTGAGAAAGTGAGAGCGAGAGAGCACAGGCAGGGGGAATGGCAGGCAGAGAGAGAGGGACCAGCAGACTCCCTACTCAGTGAACCTGATGCGGCTCAATCCCAGGACTCTGAGATCATGACTTGAGCCTAAGGCAGAGTTTAACCTGACTGAGTCACCCAGGTGCGCCTACATATACATTTTCAAGATGAAACTTTAATGACATTTTGAGCTTGTGGTAGACCACTCATGGCAACTTGTGGTTGAAACTCCAGGTTTTATTTTTTTATTTTTATTTTTTTTAAGATTTTATTTATTTATTAATGAGAGACACACACAGAAAGAGAGAGAGAGAGACAGAGACACAGGCAGAGGGAGAAGCAGGCTCCATGCAGGGAGCTCAACGTGGGACCCAATCCCGGGTCTCCAGGATCACTCCCTGGGCTGAAGGCAGGTCCCAAACCGCTGAGCCACCCAGGGATCCCGAAACTACAGGTTTTAGAGCAAGACTTGAGTCCCAGCTTGACCTTTTTCTATTTTTTGTCCTTCGGCAGGTTGCTTTACCTATATGTGTCTCAGTTTCCTTATCTATAAAATGGAAAAAATAATATCGTCTGCCTTATATAGTTATCATGAGAATAAATGATGAACATATGTTAAATGTTAGAGCAGTGGCTGGAACAGAGTGAACTTTCACTAATGTTAGCTATTTTCATTTTTATTTAGGCTTCCTGGTATCCCTTGGGGCAATTCTTTTGTTCTCTCTCTTTTTTTTTTTTTAATTTATTTATGATAGTCACACAGAGAGAAAGAGAGAGAGAGAGAGAGAGAGAGAGAGAGGCAGAGACACAGGCAGAGGGAGAAGCAGGCTCCATGCACCGGGAGCCCGACGTGGGATTCGATCCCGAGTCTCCAGGATCGCGCCCTGGGCCAAAGGCAGGCGCCAAACCGCTGCGCCACCCAGGGATCCCCTTTTTTTTTTAAATAAAAAGAAAATTTATCCATACACAGGAAGGAGCTCCATTTCCACCCCATGTTCTCTTTTGTTAAGGTGTCTTGGTGCAAAAGTTCAAGAAGCCTTCCCCCAGGATCCTCTCCAGTATGCTGCACTTGCTTCTCTTCTGTTGGTCTTTTGTAATGTTTCAGGAATGTGCTGTTTTCTTTTCTCTTTTCTTTTTTTGCAGCTCCATTAAAAACAAAGAGTAGCTGTTTTAGGAATTTGGGAAATGAAGAAGGAATGAGTCTTAGTTTCACTCACATTTAAAATGAAATAACCTAGTAATTGGAACTAGCAAGCAGATATGTTAAGATTTCGGAGGCATAGATGTGAGGAATTTCAGGCTCAGCTCCCTTTGGAGCAACGGCTTGGACTCGCTGCTCATAAAACATGAAGGCTGTAATTAAAGCTTTCTCTTATAAGACTTGGGATATGTGCAGTCTCATCTGGTTATGGCTCATTGGGGAGTGAATTTTCTGACGCAAATGAGGTTTAAAAAAATCATAGTGCCTCTTTATTTGGTTAACATTATTTCTGTACTTTATTTTTCCTTGTCAGCTTTAAAAGAAAGAAGAAAAAAGTAAAGCATGCTGCCAAAACTTGGCAGTAGACTTTCAGTGAGCAAAACTTCTCCGCCTCCAGCACCGTTTGAAGTGGCTACACAGCGAGGGCCCCACAGGCGATTCCTCATGCATCTCAACACCCTGGTGTGCATAGTGAAGAAAGCTCGAGAGCTTGGAAGCCACAGAAAAGACCACCGTAGGACTAGAAGGCATTTGCCCTCTGTTCTTTCTTGCCTCTTCCATCTGATACCATCTTTGGCTTGGTAGTCCAAGAATCGGGGGGCAGATACTGCAATTTACCATTGATGTAACTGAACTTCGCTCCACTACCTCCTCTGCTGACAAAACCCAAATATTTGATGGGTAGAGGATAAGTGCAGCCTAGGGGATTGGAGGGCAGTGGGAACTGACCCTTCCTTTGCCATCCCCCTTCACCCACTAATATCTTCTAGGCTTACGATGTTTGCACCTATGATTAAAGGGTACAAATATTGACTATAACTTTTTTTTAAAAGATTTTAATTATTTATTCATGGAAGACGCACACAGAGAGAGAGAAAGAGAGAGAGAAAGAAAGGCAGAGACACAGGCAGAGGGAGAAGCAGGCTCCATGCAGGGAGCCTGACGTCGGACTTGATCCCGGGTCTCCAGGATCACACCCTGGCCTGAAGGTGGCGCTAAACCACTGAGCCACCAGGGCTGCCCAGTATTGACTATAACTTAATAATGATTGAATGCTTCTAGGTTGCCATGTACCGTGGTAAACTCACAACAACATTATAGAGTAGATACTATGTCTATATCAAGGGTGATCTTGAGGCTTACAAGAAAAGACTGAATAAATTGTTCAAGTCACAAGTAGGTGACTGTATCAGTCAGGGTTTTCCAGAAAAACAGAATCAGTGGGTGATACGTATATCCTTCCTCCTCTGCCTTTTGTTCTATTCAGGCCCTCCATGGATTGGATGATGACCACTCACATTGGGGAGGGCAATCTACTTCACAGAGTCTACCAACTCAAATGCTAATCTCAACCAGAAATACCCTCACAGACACATCCAGAAATAATGTTTAATGCGGGTACCCTGTAGCTGGTTAAGTTGACATGTAAAGTTAATCATTAAAGCTGGAAGTATCAGATATTGAACAAGATCTGACTGTTGGGGGCAGCCCAGGTAGCTCAATGGTTTAGTGCCGCCTTCAGCCCAGGGTGACCCCGGAGACCCGGGATCGAGTCCCATGTCCGGCTCCTTGCGGGAAGCCTGCTTCTCCCTCTGCCTATGTCTCTGCTTCTCTCTCTCTCTGTGTCTCTCATGAATAAATAAATAAAATCTTAAAAAAAAAAAAAAGATCTGACTGTTGGGTCGTTGACTTGCTATCAACGCATAACAAATCACAGCATACGAAAGTAAGCACTCATTTCTATACTGTCTACAGGTCAACTTGGGTGTTAGCTGACCTAAGCCAGGCTTGCCTGGGTGGCTGACTGGGATGGTTCTGCTCCACATGCCTCTCATCTTCCTCCTGTGACCAGCAGGTTAGACTGGACATGTATAAAAAGAAAATTGGAAATATGCAAAGTCTCTTAAGGCCTATGCTTGAGACTGGTATACTCACTGGATATAGTAGATGCTGTGGTGTGCCTCTTGATCCCCCTTCAGAATTTTTCTTATTCTCTCAGCTGCTAGGAGAATTTATTGCTACTGATGGCTCACAGGCCCCCAACACTTCTATCCTCCCACTTCCACCGTTACCCCTGATCTCTCATCCCCACCGCCTGCTGGGAACTGCTTTGCTGCTCAAAGGTGCCTCCACAAGCCACCCACAGGCATCTCTGGTCAGGCAGTCACTGGTCAGGCAGGCAGTCACTTGTCAGGCACGACAGTACAAAGACCTAACCCCTTACCTCAGTTCAAACCGCTTCCCAAAAACCATTCTAGCTCTAGAACCTCCCGTGGGATTGGCTGAGGTGTTGGCTGCACGGACTTGGTCCCATTTTTCTCCCTTGCCCAACCTTGCTTCCCTCACTCTGATAAAAGTGCTGTTCCCAAGAACACTCCTCAATAACTACCACATGCAAATCTAACCTTCAACATGGGAGTAATTCCAAAGACAGTGGCAAAGGGCATGGATAAAAATAGGAAAGTCAAAACCAACAATGCAATATACCACACCTTTGCATTTAACAAGACTAAACTGCATTCCAGATTAGAACAGAAGTATGTATTAGAGAAAACAATTTGTCTGAAATGTCTTAATGTGTACTTAAATCACTGATACTGGACCTTGAAATACATTTGAGGTTGAACTCAGTGTGCAAAGGCTGATGATCCTGAAGAGTTGTGGGCAAATGGAAACTTTATAAATTGAATTCCAAGTGTGTCGTACTCTAAAGGTAAAAATGCAGGGAATTGTTTTATAGATTACTGTCTTAATAACATTGATTTTTTTTTTAAGATTTTATTTATTTATTCATGAGACACACACACACAGAGAGAGAAAGAGAGAGAGAGAGAGAGGCAGAGACACAGGCAGAGGGAGAAGCAGGCTCCACACAGGGAGCCTGTCGTGGGACTCGATTCCGGGTCCCCAGGATCATGCCCCGGGCCGAAGGCAGCACTAAACCGCCGAGCTACCTGGGCTGCCCTTGATTTTTTTTTTCATATCAAGATTGCGTATCAGCAGTTTATTTCATTTTTATAAATAAATCACTTCTTAAAAATAATTCCATGCCTGAAATTATGGCATATTGTCATAATTTTTTTTTTGTCCCTGGTTTTTTTTTTTTAAGATTTTATTTATTTATTCATGAGACACACACACACACACAGAGGCAGAGACACAGGCAGAGGGAGAAGCAAGCTCCATGCAGGGAGCCTGATGTGGGACTCGATCCCGGGACTCACGCCGTGAGTCGAGGGCAGACGCTAAACTGCTGAGCCACCCAGGGACCCCCCTCATCCCTGGTTCTTAGTGGGTTTCCTTTGCATCAATTTTATTTTGTTTTTAAATATTTTATTTATTTGAGAGAGAGCACAAGAAGGGTGGCGAGGCAGAAGGAGTGGGAGAAGCAAGCTCCTCGCTGAGCAGAAAGTCCAACGAAGGGCTGGATCCCAGGACCCTGGGATCATAACCTGAGCCGAAGGCAGATGCTTAGCTGACTGAGCCAACAAGGTGCCCCCTCCTTTGCATCGATTTTGAACTGATAGGAACCTTAGTGAATTCAAGGGACTCCAGGGAAAGGTATGGGTGTAGGATTATTGGAAGTGGGCACCATGGATATAGTGAAGAGAACACATAAACATGTTAGGAGAAGAAATCTCTGGCCACACAGTGTTTCTTCAGAAAAAAGCAGGAACTGAGAAAGTAGTTTGTTCTACTCAGGGATGGGTCTTGATAAGATAGCTATAGAAGGACAGTTAGTTCAGTGAAGAAATTAAGAGAAGTTTTTTTGTTGCAGTTTTGTAGGTTCCATGCCTAGCGTGGAGCCTAACTAACTCAAGGCTTAAACACATAACCCTGAGATCAAGACCTGAGCTGAGCTCAAGAGTCAGACATTTAATGGACTGAGCCACCCAGGTGCCCCAGGAAACTAAGAGTTCTAATAGAATATTGCTTACATGGCTATTTGTCATTTCCAGGGGTATGAAGAAGTGCCAGCAGGGGCAAAGAGCAGAGCAGATCAGAGCAGATCACTGGCAGTGGGGGGGCTGGAGGCCCCAGTAAGAGGGAGAAACAGGCTCATAACAGTGATAGATCATCAAAAGTTTATTCAATACTTCTGATATACAAGTCATGTTTATTTTCATATTCCTCTTATTTTCTGTGGGAAGGTTGAGGCTTTTTGATGTGAGTTTCCTGAATCAAAGTCTAGGAAATAATCTTGATACTCTATTTTATTTTTTTATTTTTAGAAGATTTTATTTATTTGAGAGAGATCATGGGTGGGGGGAGGGACAGTGGAGAGAGAGAGAGAAAGAGAAGAAAGCACAGAAGAGAGGGAGAGGGAGAAGCAGACTCCCCACTGAGCAGGGAGCCTGGTGTGGGGCTCAACCCCACGACCCTGAGATCATGACCTGAGTCGAAGGCAGTCACTTAATGGACTGAGCCACCCTGGCACCCCTGCCCTCTGGTTTCTGCATCAATTCAGCCAATGGGAGGCTCTGCAGGAATACTAGGGGAAGAAAGGGAGAAGCCAAGGTATTTCTCCCTTTCTCTTTCTGCTTCAGGCATTGTGTGTGGCAATGGCCCTCTCTTCTGTGGACCTAGCTCTTAGAGCAAGCCAGGCTGTGGTTCCAGCTTTTGCTTGGTGACCCCAGATCCTGTGATTCCTTTTAAGCTTTGGGCAGTGGTAGTAGCTTCCTAATCTTCATCTCAGAGACGCTGTACTGTTCCACTTCAGGTTTCTCAGTTCAGTCATCTTCTGTGCATCCAATTCCTTACTAAATTCTGTTGTAAAATATCAAGAATAGGCGCACCTGGGTGGCTCAGGTGGAGCATCTGCCTTCGGCTCAGGGTGTGATCCTGGAGTCCCAGGATCAAGTCCCGCACCGGGCTCCCTGCAAGGAGCCTGCTTCTCCCTCTGCCTGTGTCTCTGCCTCTCTCTGTGTGTCTCTCATGAATAAATAAATAAAATATTTAAACAAATATACCCAGAATAAGAGTGCTTGGGTGGCTCAGTCAGTTAAGCGTCTGCCTTTGGGTCAGGTCATGATCCCAGGGTCCTGGGAAAGTCCTGCATCCTCTCCTCTGTGCGCGCTCTCTCTCTCTCTAAATAAATAAATAAATAGATAAATAAATAAATAAATAAATAAATAAATAAATAAATAAAATCTTTATGAGAAAGAAAGAAAGAAAGAAAGAAAGAAAGAAAGAAAGAAAGAAAGAAAGAAAGAAAGAAAGAAAGAAGAAAGAAACCAGAGGGCAAAGGAAGCTGGGAAAAGAAATTCTGATACAGAACAGGGCAGAGTAGGGCAGGGAATGGATCCAAGAGCAAAACAGGCCAAGATGGACACGTGTCCCCAACTTGCCTTCTCTCCACAGAAATGTCTTCCTTCTCTTCCATTTCTGAGTGTCTGATCCCTGACACTGGCCTCATCCAGGCTCCCTTGGCAGCTGGTAAATGGCACAAGCAGGAGATTGAGAGGTGAGAGTTCAGATTATTAGAAAAGTCTGATTATTCTCTAACACCCACCTCACCCTCAATCCCTGCCACTCTCTCCCTGTTGGTGTACCTCCCTGGTTACACCAGCTGATGGCTTCTTCTGCATGGCTTCCAGTCTCACCAGGACTCATTGGAAGTGCAGTGGCTTCCCTCTATTGCTGGTTTCTGGGTGTCTCAATATCCCCTATTGATTCTCTTAATCCTGCCCGTCGCTATGTCAGTTGTATCTTTATTAAAGTCTCTTCATAAAAAAATAATAAAAAATAAAGTCCCTTCATTTGAACAATTCAGGTTGCATTTTGTTTCCTGCCAGGATCCTGGCTGATACTCTGACCTACTGTATTCCTTTTCCAACTCCTTGCAAGTGTTTTGCTTTCTGCTCCGCCTAGATCAACAGTGTGGTGTAGCAGGAAAAGCACTGGCCTATTGACAGACACGGTTTTATTTCTGACTCAGTCACATACTGACTGGGTTACTGGCTGGGAAAGTTATTTAACTGAGCCTCAATTTTCTTCCCTGCAAGGTGGGGATAATGGCTATCGGTTGGCTTAAAATCTGTGCCTGACCGGTATGTTTCAGGCCTCATCAGCCTGTTATCACAGAATAAGTTCTCACATTCTTTTTATATTCCAAATTTTATGGTGTGAATTCCCATCCTATTTAACTGAAGGAAATTAATTCCCTTCAGCCTATCTCTAGTTATTTCTAGAAGCTCTCAAAGAAATTCCCATGCTAACCTTTCTTTTGCAGATGCCATAGGCTTCTGCCCTTTATTGTTTTTTTCTATCTCAGCTCCCACACATCCAGCATCTGCTTGCAAGGCCATTTGCTGAGACTTTGCCAAGGGTGACTTTTTTTCCAGGGCCACTGTCCATCATACGAACATTGCCTGTGCCAGAGCTTTTGGCTCTCAGTGCTCCCAAATAGTCTAGTCCTGGGGAGGCCTCCATGTGGACAGGAGGAGAGAATGGCCTCCCCTGCCTCTGAGCCATCTCAACCCCAAACATATGGAGCTCCTTGGAGTTTCTTCGACTAGTTCCTTATCTAGTTTCACATGAAAACAAAACAACTCACAGAGGTTCTGGAACTTGTTAACACCATCTTTTCTAGAGGGAGATCATGGCCAGGCTAGAAGGGGAACAGGTGCTTTGCCATCCATCCGTTCCCTCCTTCTCTCCCTCCCTTCCCTATCTCTCCTCAAACCCCAAGCCCTCACTCCTTTTCCATTTACTAAACGGAAGCTTCTATACTGGTCAGCCATTGTGGGATGGAACAGCGAGGGTCAGTGAGGGAGGTGAGGTGTGTATCCACTCCTTTATGAGCCTGAGTCCACACCAGTTATACAGAAATGATTTCTAGTACAATACCTGGTGCAGAGGGGAATCTCCACAAAGGGCAGATGCTATTATCATATAAATAGGAAATCCCAGGTCTTACTGATCATATACTACAAGTTCTTTGAGGTTCCATTTAGGTGTCATTGCTCACAAGAAGTCTGCTGTAATCTGTTTAGTAGGAAGTAATCTCTCTCTGAATTAGTTTCCTACGGTTGCAGTTACAAAGTACCCAAAGCTGAGCGGTTTATAACAACAGAAATTCCTCTCTCACGGTTCTGAAACCCAGGTGGCGGCAGAGCCATCCTGTCTCCGTTGGCTCTGGGAAGGGAGGCCTCCTCGCCCCTGCACAGCTGCTGGCGGTTCCCGGAGGTCTTCAGGCTTCCTTGGCCCGTGGCTGCCTCACTGCTCTCTGCTCCTACCTTCTCTGTTTGTCTCGGGTTTTACAAACTCTTCTCTCTCCAAAGTTCATCAGCTCTAGTGGATCAGGGCCCATCCTAATGACCTCATTTTAACTGGATGATATTTGCAAAGACCCTCGTTCCAAAAAAGTCACATTCTGAAGTCCTGGGAGTTCAGATGGCAACATATCTTTTTGGGGGACACATCTCAATCCGTAACACCCTGTAATAATCTAAACTCTTAATAGCGACATTCATTTCTTTTTTTTTTTTTTTATGTCTATCACATTCTAGCTTATCGTATAGTGATTTTTCTTTTGTCTTCCCTCACAACACTTCAAGGACAGAATGTATTTCTGATTCGCTTTTGTGTTCCCTACACTACCTGCCTGGCTATAATAGGCTGGGTAGTTCCTAAATAACTGGGCTCCTCTCCTGACTCACCACTGGTCCATTAGGCTGGAGCACGCTGCTGCCTGCTTGGTATGTGCATTTCTGAGTTCCTTCTGTTTTTGGCTCTTTGGCTGATTTCTTTTCTTGGAAGAATATAATTAAGGAGGGTCAGTTTGGCTGGCTGAAATAGCTGGTTACAGCCTGCCTCAGGTGGTGAAATATTTTTATTTTCTGGGAGAGAATAGTGGGCTTCACTCTACCAGGGAAACAATCTTGTTTGTCCTCAGTTTATGGCTTTTTTGTTTTTTCTTCTTTTGCATTCTCAGCATCCTGATGATGTCCTTAGTTACAGTTGCTATGGAAGTATTTCAGTGTTTCCTGCAGTGCTAGGCGATGTGATGCCTACAGCCCTCTTTAGTGCAGATTTATGACAATGTCGAAACCATGGGTTTCATTTGCTAGTTTTCTGGCCTAGTAACCGCTTGTCATTAGGGGAGTGATGTGCCTTTATTTTGTTCCCCTGACTTATTACATTTATAATATTTTTCATTGGCTCTGGAGTGCTCATCATCTTCTTAAATACTCAACCGATTATTTCACAGAATATAATGACAGAGCCAGCTCCATTTTCTTATCAAATAATTCGGTAAACAGATGTGGTCTCTCTGATACTAACGTGGCACGGCGTGATCTAGGCTTGTTAAAACACTCAAAGTCTTTTAAGGGTGTAGATAAGAATTGAGACCAGTAAGTGGAGGAGAGAAAACTGGGCTATGTGGAGACTCGGACTCTGGTCTCTTTTATAAAATGAGAATCTACTTGGTAGGATTGTTGTAAGGATAATGTGATTACTGTACACAAAAGCAGCCATAAGCTATACAATGCTGTAAATGCTTTCAAATGCCATTGTGAATAACATCAGCTACAATCTTAATAGCCTCGGCTCTGCATTTGACCTGGGTGACCATGAGAAGCCACTTAATCTCTGGTAAAGACCTGAGTTGGCCTCTTTACTAAGCCATCTGGGCAAATAAGTGTTCAGGCCATTTTGCAGCATTTTCAAGGTCATCAGATTCTGGGTGTTAACCTCTTCTATTCTTTCTTCATTTTTTACTTTGGGGAGGGAAGGGATAATAGGACTTCAAGTATCAGGTTAAAAAGGAAGAGAAATCTTGATTTTTTTGTGTGTGATCTTTTTCAAGTTCTTTTTTTTTTTTTTTAAGATTTTATTTTTTGGGGGGGGTATGCCTGGGTGGCTCAGTGGTTGGGCATCTGCCTTTAGCCCAGGGCGTGATCCTGGAGACCCGGGATCGAGTCCCACATCAGGCTCCCTGCATGGAGCCTGCTTCTCTCTCTGCCTGTGTCTCTGCCTCTCTCTCTGTGTGTCTCTCTCTCTCTCTCTCTCTCTCACACACACACACACACAGAATGAGAGAGGCAGATACATAGGCAGAAGGAGAAGCAGGCTCCATGCAGGAAGCCTGATGTGGGACTTGATCCCAGGACTCTGGGATCACACACTGAGCCAAAGGCAGATCCTCAACCGCAGAGCCACCCAGGTGTCCCTCAAGTTCTTTAATATAAAGTCTCTCTAGTGCATCTGATGCTTGTTTGGTGTACGGGCATGTGCCATTATAATTTTGCTCCTCCAAAAAATCTTTGTGTGTGTGACTTTTGTTTAGGGTGGATGGACAGTCAGCCACTTACTGGAACATGCAGACTTTGATGATTCCAAAGAAAGTTTTGAATGCATTTAGTAATTTCATTTATATATTCTACCTGCCTTTTAAAAAAAATTTTTATTTATTTATTCATGAGAGACATAGGCAGAGGGAGAAGCAGACTCCCTGCAGGGAGCCTGATGTGAGACTGGATCTCAGGACCCCAGGATCATGACCTGAGTCAAAGGCAGAAGCTCAGCCACTGAGGCACTCAGGCATCCTGTATTCTAGGCACTTTTTAAAAAGCATTTTTATTTATTCGTTTTAGAGAAAGTGTGAGCAGGGGGTGGGTGAGAGGCAAGGAGGGGGTATGGAGGAACAGAGAGAGGAAGAGGAATAGGGAGGGGGAGAGAATCTCCAGCAGACTCATTACTTAGCATAGAGCCTGACACAGGCTTGATCTCATGACCCTGACTGAGATCATGATCTGAGCTAAAACGAAGAGTCAAACACTTAACCGACTGAGCCACCCAGACCCTCCGTATGTATGCTACTTAAAAAACAGAAACAACTATCAATTTATTCTAGAGATGCTCCAGAAGTTGATATCATTGCAATTAAACATTCTTTATGAAGCATTTTGTGCCTGACAACTCCAGATATATTCATTATGCAACTTCTCATAAAGCATTTTCAATTTTCTCATTTGGAGCATATTTTGTGTGTTGAATGCAGTTGGTTCCTAGACACTGACTCATTTTCCGAATACGAGTACACTTTTTTTTTTCTTTTCCAATTGCCTTTCTCCTGCCAGTATGTCGTCCAATTCTTCCTTAATGTCCTGTCAGAATATGGTCAGCTCATCATGAACAGGAAATGGGCTTTTTGCCCACTCTTACAAAAGAAGAATGAAGTCACATATTTTGATTTTTAAATTATAAGAAAAGGAGAATAAAAAAAGGAACAGTCAGGGACCTAACTAATTTTCAGGCTCAGGACTGTTATAAGAACTTAAACAAATGAGACACCAAAAAACAAAATCTGCAATTTGCAGATTTTTTTGAGTAGAATGCATCAAAATTTCCATTTTACTTTAAATATCAAATAACTGTGATGTGGTCAGTATAAATAAACCAAGGAACCAAAGTTTTCTTGGAAGACAACAGCAATTTCATGTGGGCAGACAAAACATCTCAACACAAAAACTTGGCCATATGCTCAGGACTATTTCTATGTATTTAGATTTTTGGTGCAAATTCCATCTCTGTCTCTAGAAAACAAACCTAGAAGGCCTACAAAGTCAAAACTAAGAACTCATTTCACTAAAGTGCCAGTAATGTCAGTCCTTAAAAAAAAAATCACAATTTTTAGTTCTATCTAATCTAATAATCACCTTGACAATTTTTATAGCCACAGTTTCTTATGGGACCGACCAAAGTGACAATTTGTTTAAGATGAAGTCCAAAGTTATTGAAGCATATAACATATAGCACAGATTTGATTCAATCACATAGATAATTCACCCCAAAAATGTTCCTCACAGGGGCGCCTGGCTGGTTCAGTTGATAGAGCATGTGACTTGTGATCTATGGGTTAAGTTCAAAGCCCATATGGGGTGTAGAGGTTACTTAAAAATAAAATCTTTGAAAAAAAATGTTCCTCATAAATTGCCAAGAAAAGGGATAATTTGTTGCCATTGAATTATTTGGTGACTTGCCCCGATCTTCCACTTTACTTTGGGGATATACGTAGATTTTATTAAAAATAATATCTTGCAGGATAAAATTAGTTTATTCTGCCACAAGTTTTCTTCATCACTGGCTTAAAGATTTCTCTTAAATTTTTGGTTGGTGCCAATTTGGAATCAATCTCTTTAAGCCTCAATATCTGCATTTGTGGAATGGGTAAAATTAACACCTCTAAAAGAATATAAATCTGTTGTATTGATTAGTGGAATGATACAAAGTCTAAACACAGGGCCTCACATATACTAAATGCTCAATAAATCTAAATATTTTTCACTTTTCCTGGTAAAGATGTGACCTTGGAAGTCATTAAGCTTTTTTGTGGCCTTATTCCTTAGCTTTGAAAGATAATGTCTCGATATAAATCTGAAAATACTCTTAGAATGAAAACAGTGCTTCCACATACAAAGTAAATTATAGATTATTAGTTGATATATGTTTTGGAGCAGATCTTGATGCACAAAGATTTATTTTGCTTAGATATTATTTTTATTACCATTTTGTCATTAAAAAAATATTCATTATCTACTACAATGTGATAAGAATTTGGGTTACAAGTAGTTTATTTAGGGCATGACCCCAGCAAGCATGATCAGGGAATGAGAAAGTAAGACTGGCAAGAGAGTAATGTCATTAAGAGTAACTTGATTAGCAGGTCACTGTAGTGGGCAAGGAGAGGTTATCCCACTTGTGCCTCCAAGGGACTTCAAAACCTGTTGCCTTTCGAAGGCCTGGGTGGCTCAGTTGGTTAAGTGGCTGCCTTTGGCTCAGGTCATGATCCCAGAGTTCTGGAATGGAGACCCGCATCCAGCTCCCTGCTTAGCAGGGAGTCTGCTTCTTCCTCTGCTTGTAGCTCCCAATGCTTGCAGTCTCGCTCTCTGAGATATATAAACAAACAAACAAACAAACAAACAAACAAACTCTTCAAAAAGATTACATAGTTCACAAAACCTTTCATCTGCCCCCAACACCTTGTAACTTGGTTGGCAGAAATACAGAGACTTAAACTGGAAAAAGGAAAATTTAGTTAAGTAGTGGGGTCAGAGCGTGTGAGGTCAGAAGTTGGAGGCTTGAAACTGAGAGGGAGGAATTCAGGTAAAAAAGTCAATGGGAGGAGACCACAAGGAGGCAAATGAACGATGTATCTGAGCTATCTGAAAAGTATTACAGACTGCTTGTGAAGGGCAATTATCTCATTTGATTCTCGTTAACAGTCACATAGCCTATTTTACTGATGAGAAAAGGGAAGTTTCTGAGGTTTGGTTCTTCACTGCAATGCTGGTAACTGCAAGTGCAGAGATGAGGACTTTGATACATTTGTTGGTGGAGACGTCATTCCATGTTCCTGATTTGCAAATTGTCTTTTTTTGGTGTGTGTGCACTATAAATTTTTACTAATTACTACTTTGGTAATTCACTGGTTTTACTTCTATTATTTCTGAGCTTTTGACATATGCTAAGCCATTGATACTTCCTGTAATTTAAGAATGATTTCTTATATTAAGAATTTGATTTCTTGTTTACTTTAATGGATACTAAATGTTTTTGAATTACTCTTAATTTGATACTGATAGAAATGCCTTGTTAATTGTTTAAAGCATTGATTATTAGCTACTCTCTTTAGTTAGACTGGAATATGCTGTTTGAATCAATAATAGCTTTGGCAACCAGAGGTGATTAAAATAATTGAGCATGAGAAGGTTGTAAATTAGAAGCTAGAAATGGAAACAAAACTGAAGCCCAGCTATCGAAAATGCAGAAGGGAAGATTATGTTGGACTATATTATAGAAAAGACCTGAGAGACATGCAAAATGAAGTGTGCTGTAAAGAGGCTAATAAGCTATAGGAGTTGAGCATATGGAAGCAGGAGCAAAATTGTTTTCAGCTCTGCAGTGTTCTTTGGGCTTTAAGAGGATAACAGCTTTTGTTTCTGGTTTTCCAATTTCAGTGAGATTTTAGAATAGCCCTATGAACATTTTTAAGGTGTTGGAGGCAGATGAAAGGTTGTGTGAATTATGTAAATTGTAATTTCAGTGAGGAGGCACCTGCTGGCTCACATTCCCCTTTGGTCTGGAGAAACTATTATGATTTCCTTCAAATCAGGAATGTAGCCAGAATGCCCACTAGGTGGTGCTCAAATTACTGTATGGAATTCCATGACCTCTAGTAGGATATAAGGATATTAAATATTAGAACCAAAAGCCAGAACATATTCTAAGATTTGAGCCTCAGGACATGAAGTTTTCATATATTAGGATACCATGACTTCTTAAAAAAATATAACGTGATATCAAAATGTATATGCGCAAAGGGTGAAAAAAACCTACGCCAGATTCCAGATTAACATTATTGGTGGGAAAGTGGATTTCATTCACTATTTTTTCTGTTGAGCTTTAAGAATAGTTGTAATACTGGAGTTCTGGGGCATTTACAAGGATTATAATTTATATTGTCATGTCTTTTGGCCACCAACACTGTGAAGAATCTGTTTTTCCACATTTATATGGTCTTTCAATGTCATCTCCAAAATGGATAAGGTGTGGATTGATAACTCTGTAAAAACAATGATTTGGAAGAAAGAAGAGGAAAAAATGCCAATTGCTAAGGCAAGGAAGAAAGGCTAGAGTGAAAAGCAGATGCTGTTACTACTGGATGGTTTCAGACTATCTTAGGTACTATTTATTTATTTATTTCTCTTCTCCATATCCTCCTTTTTTTTTTTTTTTTATTTTTAAAGTAATCTTTACACCCAATGTAGGACTGGGACTTATTACCCAGAGGTCAAGGGTCTCATGCTCTACTGATTAAGCCAGCTGGGTGACCCCCATCTCGGACCCAAGGCACAATTTAAAAATAATTCCCCCACCCCATACCTGGTCCTGGATCAATCTAGATTTTGCTTTCTCCAGTCCTGCTCTTGGACTGGTGTCAGGCAGCTAGAGGAACAGGGTGGTGGGGTGCTATTACAAAGTCCGGTTTTGGATAGAGGGCTGAGCTTCTGGAAAGACGGTAACTTTAATGTATTCTTCTTTGCTCTCACTGCCAACCCAATATAGTTCCCGTTCCTAAGCTACCCAGTTCCTGGGTCTGAGGTGTCTAGCTCTGCTGGAGTCCTCATGAAGAAACACTTTTGACTTTATCCCCAAGGGCCAAAGGGATCCCCTTCATCTTTGCCTAAAAGGTAACAAAAATGTCCTAGCATCAGTTGTCATAATAGCAAAAATTGAAAGCTATCCACATGTCAATTAGTTGCAAAATGAATTAATCAACTGTGATACTTTTATATAGTGGAATACTAAATAACACAGCGTGATAAAGAAGGAACTAGAACTCCATGTTTCCAAATGGAAACAAGCAAGTAGCAGCAGTATACTTGAGTATGATATAATGAATTAAAAGTTAAAAATTGTTGAATACTACTATGTATATACATACATATAGACATATGTAGTAAAATTAAAGGATAGTAGTTACTTTCAGGAAGGGAAGAGTCCAGGTCTATATGTCTGGGTGGGGATGTATATACAGAGACCTCAATTATAACTGCTATATCTTAGTTTGTGAGCTGAATGGTGGTGGAGACACCATCATGATGATATACTCTTTTGCTTGTCTCAAATAAAAAGAAGAATGGGAGAAGGTGAGGAGGAGGAGGAGGAGGAGGAAGAGGGGAACCAAAAGAAGGGAGAACAAAAGAAGAAGAAGGAGAAGACAGCTCAAAGGACCAGGAATGGGAACCAGCAGGCTAGTGAATTCTGGGAGTTATGTGGTTGTTGGCAAGAGGTCACCACCACAGGGGCGCCTGGCTGGCTCTCTTGGAAAAGCATGAGACTCTTGATCTCGGGGTCGTGAGTTCCAGCCCCACGTTGGGTATAGAGATTACTTAAATAAATAAAACCTAAAAAAAAAAAAATCACCACCACAGAAACTTAGTACAAAAAGGGAACACTGAGATGATGACTCTGGGGTCCGAGTATGGGAGTGCTAGGAAAATCAGATGACATGGGAAAAAAAAGGAAGGCACCTTACAAATGGAGCAGATTCACTCATTCACTTATTCAAAACATATTCATTAACTCTATGTACTCTACATGGTTCAAGGACACAGCACTGGACAAAACAGCCAAAAATCTGCCTTCATGGAGCTGAGGTATCTGGCCAGCAGATTCTTTCTCTGTTTAACCCGTTTGTGTGTGAACTTCCCAGAAAGGCACCCAGGGAAAGAGAGAGATTTATTCATTCTACAGATATGCACTGATCACTCCACAGATGGCAAGCTCTGCTGGATGCTGGGGATACGGAATAATCTTTGCCTTCAAGGAGTTCACGATCCCCTGGGGAGAGCCATATATGCACTGAGACATTTGCAGCTCAGTGTGTTGGAGGAATGCACAAGCTACCTTGGGAACAGAAGTGGTGGGGAGTAGTGAGAGTCCGCTTCTGCTTCGCAATCGAGTTGATGATCTTGGGGGAACATGACGGGAATTCAGAGTCAGCATCAGTTCACCCACAAGAATGAAAGATTCTGACATACAGGTTTAGCTCTGTGCTCAGGGCACTGGGAAGAGTCTGTTCTCCAAAACCTGTCCCCTTATCCAGTTGTCTGCTCTCCCAGCACCAATCTGTCGTTAGAAATTCATTCCGTTGCCTCATATACTTTTATTATTTGAATAGCAAGCTATTGGATCAAAAGATATTTTATAAATAAATTCTTTATACTCTTTGTAACCTTAGCGTTTTGACAAGAGCTATGTCCCCAAAATGTCTTGTCGACAATAACACATATATAGCTGACATTCTGAGAGATGGAGTATGAAACTCTATATGAATGTAATATGTCTGTGTTCTTATTTGCTTCTTCACGTTTTCCGGGGTTTAAAGAGGATTGTAGGGCAAAGAGGAGCTGTGCAGGAGGGAGTGGCTTCAGCTGGGAAGGGATCCATGAAGGAGGTGGGAAAGTGCGTCCAGCAGTTGGGGAAGGGGCCTAGTTACGAACCGAAATACAGACAAGGAGACCTCTTCCATTAACATTGTTCTGGACTCTATGGAATATTTCCCCCTTCCCGGGGTGATAATTATATTGATACAATGAAGCAAATAAGAAAAAACAAGAAAGACTGAATGTATTCATTTAGTGATGATTTTTGTGCTTACTGCTTGCCAGGTATGTGCCAGGCGCTGTGTCAGGCACAAGGAGCAGGGTCTGAAACGTCCATCAAAGACAATTGGTCATGACTGCTTATAGTGTTTGTTTTACTACCCAAAGGGGTGAACTGATGGTTTGGGAAACCGAAGCCCAACTCGTTGAGGGCATGGTACTAGAGGTTTGGCTTTAAAACCATGTCTCCAAGTCCTGTGTTAAGAGGAATTTGAGCTTGTAAAGGTTTTATATAGGGGAAGCCACACATTAGAGCTGAAAAATTTTATTGCTCACTTTACTGGCCTCTCTCTCTCTCTTTTTAAACTTCTGGAAGCTGCATTCCCTAGGTCTGGGAGGAGAAGGAAATCCCTGTTTCACCCCTTTTCAATTCCCACTGGGGTAGATGGCTTCGAAGCTGTAGGGAAATAGCTTTGGGTGCTACGAGAGAAGTTGCTCTCAGCATTTTGAACTTTTGTGGATCTGTAATTGCAGTGCCCTGGGGAGACTTTCCCAGGAATTTAGGACGGTTGGATCAGTCCACATCAGGCAGGATGCAGCCACTCCCTTTTTGGAGAACAGTATGACTAGACTGAGTCAAGTTTCTCCTGGCACATAGGGGCTTAGGGGAAGGTGGGTTGTGCTGGGCTGCAGGGGACATAATGAATGTAGTGAATGGAATTAGTGTCATTCAAAAAATGTTTGCGGCCCTACTCTGTGCCGGCACTGTGCTAGTATCCAAAGTGGAAAATAATGAAGTTCTTGTCCTCAAGGAGCCCACAAACAAGCGAGTGAGACAGATCAATATGAGGTGAATGCTAAAGCAGGTGAAGTACCAGGGCAGAATGGATTGAGTGGATGGCTGGGAAGTCCTGAGCTGAATTCTGAGGGAATAGCCCTTAACCAGAGGAGGATTTGGGGAAAAGACTGCCCACACTGAGGAAATCCTACAAGGATGGAGTAGGCTGAGGGCTTCTGAGTGGTTCAGGATGACTAGAAGGGAAAAGGGCAAGAGATGAGGCTGCAGAGGAGGGCAGAGACCACATATTGAGAGGCCTCTTGTCCATCAGGCAGAGAAGTCTAGACAGTACCCTCAGCACTCCACAGAGACACTGAAGGATCTTAAGTAAGGCAGTGAGAATTTCAAAGGGGTTTTATTTCTTTATTTTTTCTTTAAGTTTTTTCTTATGAAATAAAAAAATTCTCACTGAAGAAAATTAGGAGGTTATAGAAGGGTATAAAGTAAAAACATAGAAACAACTTTTTTTTTAAAAAAAGATTTTATTTATTTAATCATGACAGAGAGAGAGAGAGAGAAAGAGAGAGAGAGAGAGAGGCAGAGACATAGGCAGGGGGGAGAAGCAGGCTCCCTGTGGGGAGCCTGATGCGGGACTCAATCCCAGGACTCTGGGATCACACCCTGATCCAAAGGTAGATAGATGCTCAACCACTTAGCCACCCAGGCGTCCCCATAGAAACAAGTTTTAACTCCACCACACAGAGAGAACCATGGCCAATATATTGGTGTATTTGATATATAACTTTTTACGTGTTTGTGATCATTTTAGGTAAAAAAAAAAAAACAAAAACAAAACTATATTTTGCTTTCTTTCACTATTTCCTAGACATTACCTTACTTTAGTTCTTTTTGTTACCAAATTTTAAAATTTGAAATTATTTTAGATATACAGAACAGTTCCAAAGACAGTGCAAGAGCTCCTGGATGTCTGCCACCCAGCTTTCCCTAATGTTAACATTTTTCTTTCATTAAAAAAAAATATTTTATTTAAATTCAATTTGCCAACATATAGTATAACACCCAGTGCTCATCCCATCATAATATTAATTTACTTTATCTCATGTCTGTCAAAGGTGCTTACTTCTGTCATATTTCCACTAATCAACCTGGGAACCTGACCCATAGTATTGTGAGTCAATGGACATTCCTAGCCTGAAACAGGGGGCTCCTGGAGTAAGGGTGCATTGGCCTGGAAGAGTGGAAGTTCTAGGACCAAGCAGTGCGCTGGGTGGGGAGATGCTTCTGGGCAGATGAGACTTTCTGGACGCTACAGCTCAGCCTGTACGTGGCAGCAGCTGCGAGTGCTGCTTCCTGAGGAACCCTCAATCCCTGGGATAGTTACAAGTGGTCCTCCTTATGTTTTAAAAAAGTAATAAAACTGAGTTTTCTGTGCAATCTTGACCAGTTTAAACCCTGAGTCTGATCCAACATTTACTGGCATTGCTCAAAGCCAATATTAGATGATTTATGATTGATTCTCAAGTACTCAGTTAAGTCATTTGGTCCTCATAGATCATCCAAGGACAACGTCAAGTACTGGCAAAAGTCACCACTAATGATAGAAGAAACTATCCCAAGCCTCATTTCTAGACTCTCTGCTTGTTCCTTTTCACCATTTGATGTGACTTCTTCCTTTAAAAAAACCCTCTTGATAATTATTTGTCCTGTCTTAGGACCATCTTCAAGTTATGCCATTCTTGTGTATTTCTCATTATATTGTACATTTTTGAGAGTAAGACTTGTATCTTCTTCAGTTTTACAAATTGCACAGTGCAGAGCATGATATCTTGCTATTACATGTTAAATACATTTTTAAAAGTTTAAATGTATTATCTTTATACTCTTTCCCTTGGAGAAGTTATGGAGTCTTGCAGCTTTATCTAGTACCCTTTATTTTATTTTATCTTCTTATTATTTTATTTTATTTTATTTTATTTTATTATTTTATTTTTTTATTTTTTAAAAAAATATTTTATTTATTTATTTGAGATGGAGAAAGTGAGCACATTAGCAGCAGGAGGGGCAGAGGGAGAAGCAGGCTCTTTCTTGTGCAGGGAGCCCATTGTGGGGCTCGATCCCAGGACCCTGGGATTATGACCTGAGCGGAAGGCAGGCACTTAACCAACTGAGCCACCCAGGCACCCCCTAATATCTTTTAATATGTAAACTCTGTTGGGTATCTCTAACTGCTTCTTAGGTCCTAACTCTTAGTGCCTTGGAATGTGACTATATTTGGAAATATGGTTTTTAAAGAGGTGATTATAGTAAAATGAGGTCTAATGGGCCTCCAATCTATTCTGGTTGACCTTATAAGAAGAGGAGATTGGAACATGGACAGGAACAGAGGGAAGATTAAGTGAAAACACAGGGAGAAGGTGGTCATCTACTAGTCAAGGAGAAAGGCCTCAAAAGAAACCAACCCTAGCAGCACGTTGATTTTGGACTACTTGCCTGCACAAGTGTGATGGTATAAATCTCTATCGTTTAAGCTACCCAGGCTGTGGTACTATATGATGGCAGCCCAAATAACTAATACACTTTCTTTCCTTTTGTTTTTTTTTTTTAGTAACACACTTTCTTTATCTGAATGATAGGCTGGCTTTCCCAACGCTCCTCCATATTTCTGCACTTACCAGCATTCTCTCAGGCATATGTATTTGGTGGTGTCTTTTCCAACACTCTCAACTCCTTTTATCATCACTAAATATTTGTTTTGCTTTCTTTCTTTCCCTGTATTGGCATTGCTGTTATTCTAGTCCACTCCATGTTGATTCTTTTTTTTTTCTATGTTGATTCTTATTTCATAGTCTCAACACATTTCTCTTTCTATACAGATCTTGGTATCTGATTTTTCGTTTTTTTTTTTTTTTTAAGAAAATTGTATTTATTTATTTAAGCAAGAGAGAGCATGAGTTGAGGGAGAGGCAAGGGGCAGATGGAGAAGCGGTCTGCTGAGCAGGAAGCCTGTTGCGGGGCTCCATCCCGGGACCCTGAGGTCATGACCTGAGCCAAAGGCAGATGCCTAACTGACTGAGCCACCCAGGCACCCCAGTACCTGATTTTTCTTTAATAATACAGTCCTATATGTATTCTGAGTACAACTTTACTGAGTAATGTCAAATTGTTCGTCTCTTGGAAGTACCCCTTTTTCTCTTCTCGAAGGCCTAGTAATTTGTGGTTCTAGAACATATAACTATATGCCATCTTTTTTTTAATATTACAGTTCATTATATTTTTAGTCATCTCTACACCTAATGTGGGGCTTGAGCTCATGACCCCAAGACCAAGAGTCACCTGCTCTTCTGACTGAGCCAGCCAGGTACCCCCATGCCTTCCTGCTAGCTTCTCATGTGACTTATCCTTTTGACTTTGGTGTATGTCCTTGACTTCCTGGTCTCCACCTTCAAATCTATATGTCTGCTCTATTCTTACACCAGGTATAGTGTAAAACACTAAACTAATATTGACTATCCCCTTTAACCAAATTGGTGCTTCTCCATATAGTATATCACATAAAGTGGCAGATGCCGAGGGCTAACATAGGGTCATGTTAGAATTTCTAGTTTAGTCTCAGTCTTTTACTAGCTTGTGACTTTGGGAGAATCCTATAACCTTTTTTCAGCTTCAACTCTAAGGTGAAGATAATAATATTTAATTTCACTTGAGTATTATGAAGAAAAAGATTAAATATGTGAAGCATTTGTAGAGCACTAAGAAAACAATATTTGGTGTTATTTGTTGTTATTGGGCTTGACATTTCCCATATTGTCTTTCATTGCCACTGGTATCAGTCTTCCCAAATTCCTGGTAATCTCCTTGAGGGCCCAAACCATGGGTCATATATTTTTTTCTGACTCCTATAGCACATAGTTATTGTTTAATAAATATTGAAATTAAAAAAAAAAGCTGTCTCCTAAAATCACAGTTGAAAAGCCTTTTAAGTAGGGTGATTATTCATTGTACTTTGCATGGGATGGGTCTGGTTTACCCTAGTTATCCTTGAATAATCACCCCCCCGCCCCCGGAAAAGTATACTGATTTGGACGACAAATCATAGAATTGCCCTTCCCATGAGGGGCCCTGCTCAAAAAGAACCATGAAGTTTATTTCACAAACATAAGAGGGGCATAGGGCAAACTTTCTCTAAAGGAATAAATATCTAAAAATGAAGAGACTTGAATCCAAAAGTAAAAGTTCTATTTGGGAGAATATTTCAGTTGATGGCCATTAGAAAGCCTGTGGGTAAATGTTCAGAGGTCAGATAAGATAAACCAGCTGCACTTCACTGCAGTACTGCCAAGTGTAGTCTTCGAGTCTTACTTTTGGCAGATATGTTTGGATGCTGTATTGCTTGAAAAGGTATTAATCAGACAGTTTAAGTGTATGTTGTTAAAAGTTAAAAATGGGGCAGCCCGGGTGGCTCAGCAGTTTAGCACCACCTTCAGCCCAGGGCCTGATCCTGGAGACCCAGGATCGAGTCCCACGTTGGGCTCCCTGCATGGAGCCTGCTTCTCCCTCTGCCTGTGTCTCTGTCTCTCTCTGTGTGTCTCTCATGAATAAATAAATAAAATCTTTTTTAAAAAATAAAAGTTAAAAGTCTAGTCTGTATTCTGATTTTATTTTTGTTTTATTTTTTAAAGATTTTTATTAATTTATTCATTCATGAGGGACAGAGAGAGAGAGAGAGAGAGAGAGAGGCAGAGACAGGCAGAGGGAGAAGCAGACTCAATGCAGGGAGCCCGACGTGGGACTCGATCCCGAGACTCCACGATCATGCCTCGGGCCAAAGGCAGGCGCTAAACCACTAAGCCACCCAGGGATCCCTATATTCTGATTTTAAATAGTTTTTGTTTTTCATTACCCACGTAATACATGTACACAGTTTTGGTGTGCTTAGCTAAAATGATGCCACATGGGGGAGGCCTGGGTGGCTTACTTGGTTAAGTGTCCAAGTCTTGACTTGGGTTCAGGTCATGGTTTCAGGGTTATGAGAACAAGCCCCACATCTGGCTCTGTGCTCAGAGCGGAGGCTGCCTGACAGGCTCTCCCTCTCTCTCTCCTTCTGTTCCTTTCCCCCTACTCCATCCCCTTGCTTGTACACAGACATGTACACACATACACACACATTCTCTCTCTCTCAAATAATTAATAAATCTTAAGTAAAATAGAATGCCACATATAAACTGTAAAAATAAGTCCCTCCCTGTATCACTGCTCATCCATTCGATCTTCTTTTTCTATATGTGAACAGCACAAAGAATGAGTACAAATAAATTATAATTATTAAAACATTGCAGACTCAGGATGCCTAGGTGGCTCAACGGTTGAGCGTCTGCCTTCAGCCCAGGGCATGGTCCTAGAGACCTGGGATCGAGTCCCACTTCGGGCTCCCTGCATGGAGCCTGCGTCTCCCTCTGCCTGTGTCTCTGCCTCTCTCTCTGTGTCTCTCATGAATAAATAAATAAAAGCTTAAAAAAAATGCAGACTCAAAACAGTTTATGTAGTATGACCACATATATATTTATATATAAGCATATTTAAATGTATATAAACACATAAGTAAACTTTAAGCATTTATGTATGTCCATTAAAAATACATGGAGGGAAATACAAAAAATTAATAGTATTTCTAAGTGGTAGAGTGTCAGAGTTTTTTACATTATTTGTCATTTTATACTATTTTTATAGTAAAGACATATTTCATAATTAAAAAAAAGAAATCCAAAAAAAGAAAAAAGAAAAAAGAAATCCTGATTTTTTTTTTAATGAGAATTCCAGTTTTACTTTATCCATAAGTCATCCATTTAAGAGTTGTTTTTTGTCTCCCCTGCCAGCTGGTGAGAGGAAATAGTGCCAACATTTTGGTGCCAGTAATTGCTTCCACATACCAAATACATCTATATTCTGAATCAAGATTATCTTTTGTCAGTAAGAATTGGATTTTATAAAAATAACAGTTCAGATAGGGAATATCTGATCCAGTGCCTAGAGGTTTAACCAGGAGTGAATTAGTCTACAGTAATTCTATTAAAAAAAAAAAAAAAAAAAGAGTCCTGAATCTCTCTTCTTGGAAAGGAAATATTTGGCATGAGAAAAGGCTGGTTTTGGGTGATGGCATATTGTGATTTAATGAGTTAGAATTATAGTTTTTAGCTTTGTTCTTAATGAACTGACTGATTTTAGAGACATTAAAAAAAAAAGATGCACAGAGGGGATAGAAGAAAATACAAATTTTCTAGACACAAAAAGGAGAACTGCTTCAAGCATCTTCTGGGTGGCAAATCCTAATTGCCCAAGTCCTCCATGGGAACAGGTCCACAGGTACCTTGACTCCTCATTTACAAAACTGATTGCATCACCTTCTTCCACATCTTCCACCTATTGCTTTGTTCCTCAAGGTAAGAGCAAAACCATTTTCCCCAACACCCAGATTGAAATAACCTCTAAATCTGGGTGGGAAGGATGGAGGAATGGGCACCACATCTTCTTCAGGAAGGACATACTCCTGACAAAATCGCACAACTTGAATTTCATCATGAGGAAATGTGACCAGTCTGCAGAACAACTGGCTAGCATTCTTCAAAAGTATCAAGGACAGAAAGGACAAAGGAAGGCTCATGAATTGTTCACTATAAAGAAGACTAAGGAAACATGGCAACTAAATGTACTGTGAGATCCTGGATGACAAAGAAAGACCTCAGTGGGACAATGACTTTGGGGTCAGCGGATGAAGGTCTATAAGTAATTTTTGGTGCTACTTTATACCTTTTTATAAGTCTGAATTCTTTCAAAGTGAAAATTTAAAAAATTTAAATATCATTAAAAAATATCAATTTGCAGATCAGTACTCAATGCTAACAGAATGACAACACCAAAGAGATGAGTAGTAGATGTGTATTAACTGGTGTAGGAATGCTGGCACATGAAGGGCATGTGGAGAGTTGACCCTGGAAAGCAGAGCAAGAGCTGGATGTGAGAGGAGTTAAGTGTCACACTGGAGAGCCAAGTTTTAACAGCTAGAAATCTGGGCTTTTGTGTAAGGAGTGGATTTCCTTTTATTCTCTCTCTCCAAATTCTGAGAAGCATTTGGTTTTTTAAACAGTAAAAATTGTGAGTTTTATTCTGTTATTTTCATTTGTGTAAGATGACAGTCAAGTCCAAAGTGATGAACTGCTACAGAAACTGAAAATAACGTATAGAAAGTGCATTTTGGAATAAAACATAAGTGCAGTAAACCCTCCCCATCTGAATTATTTTGATTCTGTATTCTCCTCCATGATTCCCCTCTCTTATTCTCCATGTCCCATTGGTCACCTGTCAATTCTTTTTTTTTTTTTAATCTAAATTCCAGTTAGTCCATATACAGTGTAATATTAGTTTCAGGTATAGAACTTAGTGAGTGACACTTACCTATAATACCCAGTGCTCATGACAACAAGTGCCCTCCTAATCCCCATCCTTCCACTCACCTCCGCTCTGGTAACCATCAGTTTGTTCCTTTAGTAATAGGCTTTCTCGGTTTGCCTCCCTACCACTTTCATTTGTTTTGTTTCTTAAATTCCACATATGAGTAAAATCATATGGTATTTATCTTTATCTGATTGACCTATTTCATTTAGCATTATGTTCTCTAGCTCCATCCACATTGGTGCAAATGGCAAGATTTCATTTTCTATTTTTGAGATTTTATTTTTTATTTGATAGAGACAGAGAGAGAGGACACAAGTAGGTGGAGTGGCAGACAGACGGGGTGGGAGAAGCAGACTCCCTGTTGAGCAGGGAGGTTTGATCCCAGGACCCCAGGATCATGACCTGAGCTGAGGGCAGATGGCTAACTGGTTGAGCCACCCAGGCGCCTGGGCAAGATTACATTCTTTTTGATGGCTGAGTAATATTCCGTTATATCTATATATCACCTTTATCCATTCAACTGCTGATGGACATTTGGACTCTTTCTATAATTTGGCTATTGTTGATAATGCTGCTATAAATATCAAGGTGCATGTATCCTTTTGAATTAGTATTTTTATGTTCTTTGGGTCAATACCTAGTAGTGTAATTGCTGCATTGTAGGGTAGATCTATTTTAATTTTTTGAGGAACCTCCATACTGTTTTCTACCATGGCTGCACCAGTTTTCATTCATTCCCACCAACAGTGCAAGAGGGTTGCCCTTTCTCTGCATCCTCACCAACACCCGTTGTTTCTTGTGAAACACATCTTCTTCTAAGACTAAATCAGAATGAAATAGAAAAAAGGCATCAAACCTTCTGTGGATTTACCAACTGGTGCTTGCAGAAGAAAGAGACTCACATGCTGTGCCACTACCTTCAGTGCCTGCAGAGTAAACTAAACCCCAAAAGCCCTGAGGCCATCCTCTTCAGCAAGGTTCTGCTACTTTAGAGACATATGTGTAGCTTAGGTAAGACAACTGAACAGTAAATCAGGGAACATGGGAGAGGAGAGGCAGAAAATAAATTCTCAGCTGTCTTCTCTATTCCAAAACCTAGGTGTGGTCTAGCCCATCGTCAGCCTTCCATATCACTTCCCTTTAATTAGCTGCAAAAGACTTCGGCTCAGCTCTTCACAGGACTCAAGAAAAAAATATCTATTCATTGATTCATTTAACAAGTTTGTTAGATGCCAAGTGTGGAGTGGACTGGAGGAGAAGATGGGATACAAGAAGTGCAGAATTGTCTCACTTTCAACATTTTAGTCCAGCACGATTTCCAATTGGTTCTAAAACCATTGATTGTTTGGGGCCAGCCTGCAACAAAATGAGAAAAATAAGGATGATGTGGTTTAGAAATGTTAGTGTTGAGAGGGATTGTTTTATATTCTGAGAGTATGTTCTTTCAGCTCTTTTCTGCAAAATGCTCCTCTTTTTATTAAATTATGAAATGTAGTAAGACTGAATCCTGATGCAAGTCTGGCTCTATTTTCCTTTGTCTTCTCCACAGAACCCATTTAGGACAGATACTTGAGAAGACAATTCCAATTATTGGCTGGAAGTTCAAAACCTAAGATAGAAGTTTCAGTCCTTATCCTTAGGGGTCACAAGATTCTTGCTTCCAAGTTTGAACCGATTACATTTCCAAATTTGAAAACATCAAACATGAAACATTGCCTCACCTGGGACTTTTATGATGAGAACATAAAATTTTTTAAGAAGAAAACCCTTTAAGTATGAGTATCTGCTAAATATTTTAGTTATTTAGTTTTTTGAGCAGAATTCCATTTGAATATATGTAAAAGTAGAATATATGTTTTTAATATATATATTGAATTTTATATAAATAATTTTTCATTCCAGGTTATTTAACTTTTGAATCTTTAAGTGCTCCATTAAGTATGTCCTTGAATTATTAGCAAATATTTTTGGCTTTTTCATTCCAGGTTATTTAACTTTTGAATCTTTAGCACTCCATTAAGGATATCCTTGAATCATTAGTAATATTTTTGGCTTTTCAAATTTTTTTTAAGATTTTATTTACTCACAGAGACACAGAGAGAGAATGAGAGGCCTAGACACAGGAAGCGGGAGAAGCAGGCTCCACCCAGAGAGCCCGACGCGGGACTCGATCTAGGGTCTCCAGGATCACACCCTGGGCTGCAGGTGGCACTAAACCGCTGCACCACCGGGGCTGCCCTGGCTTTTCAATTTTTTTCTAGCACTTTTTGATGTGTTTCACTGATTTTAAGAAAGCTGTTGAATTTTAAATAGTTCATTAAAAACTCTGTGTCCAACAGAAATATGAATATTGTTGCATGGCTTATGCACATACGACTTAGAGATATATAGAAGTCTTGGGGTGAAAATATTATCCTTATCTTTCACAAATATAGCTACTAAACACATTTTTCTTCCTTTTTATAAATGCATTAGAGTTAGTGGATTTTCTAAATAACCACGAGCCATTTGGAAGAGTGATTTTTAATAACATTATCTCCCACAAAATAAATACTCCAGAGGGCTAATACTTCTTTTCTTTTTTTTTTTTTTTTAAAGATTTTATTTATTTATTCATGAGAGAGAGAGAGAGGCAGAGACATAAGCAGGCTCCATGCAGTGAGCCTGACGTGGGATTTGATCCTGGGTCTCCAGGATCATGCCCTGGGTTGAAGGCAGGCACTTAACCGCTGAGCCACCCAGGAATCCCAAGGGCTATCCCTCAGGCAGTGTATTCTGGAATTGACTTCATCATAAAAGTTCATTATTTCCAACTGAAATAAAATAATTATTGAAACAAAGTAATAATTGATTTTTAAAATTTAAATTGATTTTAAATTTCTAAATTTGTCAAAAACTGTTTTAAGTTTCTGTGATAGCATTTATCCCAAGTAGTACTACAAATCAAAAGGTTTACTGTTAATCGATGTCATGATTAGACTAGTATTTCTCAAATTTGAGTAATGTAAATAAATCGTTAAGAGGAAGATAATTATCAAGGATACCCAGAGTTGATATATATCATTTTGATGTCATTGTACTTATTGTGATAATTTTTATATGTGTGTAGCTAAGACACCCATGTACAACCTAAACACATTTATGTATTTAACTAAAAAAACGGTAAAGCCAATACAATTCTGGTTGACATTTAATTTGCTGGATGATGTTTTGCTGGAATTAAAAAGCATATGTTAAGGTTAAGAATGTAAAAATAAAAAAAAATGTAAAAATTTAGTCACTGTTTTACTTGATAGTTTTAATTTTTAAATTTTAGTTTTTTTTTTTTTTTTTTTAAGATTTTATTTTTATTTGTCTCAGAGAGAGAGTGCACACAAGCAGGAGGAGCAGCAGGCAGAGGGAAAAGCCAGGCTCCCTCCCAGGACCTGGGATCATGACCTGAGCTAAAGACAGATGCTTGACCCTCTAAGCCACCCGGGCGTCCCTGATATTTTTTATTTTGAGCACAGTGAATCATCATCTGAATCACTGTCATTACCATAGTTGGTTATTTACTTCTTTATTTCAAAAAAGTAAATTTGCTTTTAACCATTACAATTGATTGGAAGAACAATCAAGTTAATTATTCACTACAAAATGCAAGAGAAAAAAATTTAAAAATACCACTGACTGAAAATCCTTCATTATATATTTACTTTTGTATATACTGCTTCTACTCTGTTGCAAGTTGGTACACACAAAGGCACAATCAGAGCAGTATTTCTACTTGCAGTATCAACTGATAACTAGCTGCATGGGTTGAGCAGGTTCTTTGGATCCACTAAATGTCCTTTGAATTATAAATCCTGTGAAAACACAACAGTCCTACCATAAATCTCTAATCCAACTACTGTGAAACCTTTGTTTGGTGATCCAAAGCATAATTTATCTTATTTGGCTCCAATGAATGCTTTTCATGTCTAAATTCACCTCTATTGTGTTTCCAATAGTACTATTTTCTACATGGATTTGTTTTCACAGTATCAAATTGAACCTTGACTGTTAAATATTTTTAAGAAACCAAAGGCTTATTTTTGAGAATGTTTTGTATTTGAAAATTATGCAAATTATGACTGCAAGACAGAAACTAGTTTTATCTGTATAACTGTTGAAAAAATCCAAATTAAGAACAATGGTGATGCAGGATTATGATTGGCATTTTGAATTTAGAACCTGTTAATAATCTAAGAACAGCTAGACTTGTTTATCAATACTTGGCAAGCCAAACTGTGTCATTTCAGACAATCATATGACACCAGTGGGATTGGCATCATATGCAGTGGCTGGCACTGTCATCTAGCACTATTTGGAAGTAATATAGTCTTCAGATGACACAGGATATGGTTTTTATTAAACTTTTTAAGCTTATCATAGAAAATGAAGGAAAAAAGAAGATTATAGTTGAATGAAGGAACGCCAGAGATTCAATTGATTTGACAAATCCTGGTTTAGATCATATAAATAAAATTGCTTTGAAAACTATAATGTGCTCCATAAATGCCAATACCATTATTAGAAAACAAATATAGTTGGAAAAGTCTGAAATTAATAATATTTTTTATAATATAAAAATGTTTGGGTTAACTGTACACAGCAAATAGAAAATTCCCACAGTTAAGGTCATTACACAGAGTTTCCAGGAAAATAGCTGCTCCTATCACTCCACTGGAAAAAGCACAAAACAACCTAATTCCTTCATAAGTGTACTCTCAGTAAAACTGACCTTGGTTCTAAGAGTTGCCTGTGTGACTGGAATTGGGTTGAGGGAGGAGGTGGTGGGTGTTGAATTAGAGGAGAGAATCCTGTCCCTGGGAAAGAGGCTGGACATTTGATTTGGGAGCCCACTGCCTGGGGCCCCATGTAGGGTGAAGTCCCAAGTACATACTACATTGCTTCTGGGCCACTGACCCTAAAATACTTAACCTCATAGGAAAAAGTCATGTTTCTTCTAGATGGATGAAGTTTTTTAGCCACATGGGCCCTTGGCTGACAGATTGTGTTCTCTTCAAAGAGAAGAACACGCAGATGATGTGATTCCACAGGTGTTAGGAAGGTCCCTTTCCTCTCTATACTTTGGATAACCGTGAACATTGATTCTGGAGTGTTTAGTCAAAGTATACTTTTTTTTTTAACTTTTTAATTTCCATTTTCTGAAATGTTAAAATAATTATCTAGCTGAGAATGTTAACTTTTGGACATGATTATCAGTCAGTTAGTCAAGTTGGAATTAACTCTTGGCATCATAACAGGATCTTATTTGCACCTACTTCAGTTTCCAAAGCTCAGCCGACTGAGAGAAAATATTTTCATCAAGAATTTCAATGGGAAAGCCAAAATCTGGAGTAAAAACACATCTTCTGTGAAGGATTACATCATAAAGTGTATGAGGGCCCATCTGGAATTAGGAATAAATACAGAAGAGTTCAATTCAGTTCAGCAGACATCTATGGAATATCTGTCTGTGCCAGAACTGTGGCAGAGGCAGGAATACAAAAATGAACGAGATAGCATGTCTGGTCTCAAGGGGCTCATAGTTTTATAACTAGTAGCGTATTAAAAATTCAAATATTCAGAGTGGTTTGGGTATAAAGAAAAACCGATGTTGCCAAGATCTTGTTAATTTCACATGCACTCACCAATTTACTTTAGCAAGTTATATGGGCAGTACACTGGAAAATGCCATCAATTATAGAGCATAAAACAAAATTGTATTTGAGAATAGTTTTTGGATGACTTAGATTCTTATGATCCCTTTCTTTAGTTACATTCCTTTTAACACAAATAAGGTAATTCTAAGTAGATAGGTCTAGCACAGTGGAGTCCAGTCGGCTTAAATTTAAATAGGGAAAGAACAATAAGTTGTTAGGCACTAAGTTGTTAGGCACCAAACTGGGTTGTGTGCTTGCCTAAAAGAAGTATTTTTCTCTCTCTTTTTTTTTCTCTCTTTTTAAAAGATTTATTTATTTATTTTGAAAGAGAGAGAGAAAGGGAGCATGTGTGCATAGGGGGCTGGGCAGAGAGAGAGGGAGAGACAGAATGTCAAGCAGGCTCCATGATGAGTGTGGAGTCCGATATGGGGCTCAGTCTGATGACCCTGAGATCATGACCTGAGCCGAAACCAAGAGTCAGATGCTTAACTGACTGAGCCACCGAGGTGCTCCTAAAATGGGTATTCCTTGTAATCTTTGGATACCCTGAGCTAGCATAAATAATTAATACTGCCATAAAATAATTTCTGCCAAAATATAATCTGGCGCAGAACAATGGAATGACTAAGGTTATGGTGCACAGGATAATTATCCATAAATGATAAGTAGTGCTTATAAATACTAGTATCTAAAATTATTTCCATATGGCTAAATCAAGGTCATATTTTTTCTGTATTCATTATTAGTCTCCTGTATTTGTAAATAGCACCAAGAGTAAACGGTTTTACTGGATGTTTTCATGAAATTCATTTTTCACGCCTCATTTACCCCTACACACACACACACTCACACACCAGAGGATAAACCTTAAAGTAGAGGTATTGGATTAAACCCCACATGGTTCCTATTCCATGTCTTCTTCTTTGGCCCCAGGCCCAGATTCAGCTGTGCTGAACTCCATACTATGCTACCCCAAGTGAGGGGGCCAGATTGGTACATCCAACTTTGAGGATTGGAGATGCTGAAAAGCCCCAGGCAATACAAACTGTAGGGAGGCTCAGGGAACCCCTCTACTAGGTCATACAGCTAGAAGTGGATGACATTAGCAAGTGGGGGTGAGAATTTAGGTGAAGGTGATGACTCTCAATAAAAAGAACATGGATGTTGGCACCTGAGTGGTTCAGAGATGAGGAAGCTGAAAAGAGGACCTGTGTTGTCGGAGTGAGCTCCTGGTCCCAGGACCATGGGTGGAGGTGGCATCAGTCCATGCTTGGAAATCTTAATCCCTGTCACAATGTCAGATCTGTCTTGGGTCCAATATGGAGCAAAAGGAGAAGGCAAAAGAGTTTTGGAAGGATAGGGAGTGAAGATGGGATGTGGGGTGGAGAGGGGAGGATATTGGAGCAAAAACTATTGCAAACATTTCCCAGTGGAACACTATGTACGGGGAGACTGTGCTTTCCTATTTCTTAAGCTGTCCCTGATGTGTTTTTTCCTTTCTTTTTAAAATCTCCACTATGCAGACATGTACTGCCTAAAGAAGAATAAAGGAACATTCATGTACCCTTAATTGAGCGTGAGCACTAGAATAGGACCAGAACCTTCAAAGCCCCATGTATGCAAACAGTGCATCCTCCTCCTTTCCCACCCTTAGTTAACCATGATCTTTCTTTTCTTTTTTTTATTTATGATAGTCACACACACACACACACACACACACACACACACACACACACAGAGAGAGGCAGAGACATAGGCAGAGGGAGAAGCAGGCTCCATGCACCGGGAGCCTGACGTGGGATTTGATCCCGGGTCTCCAGGATCGCGCCCTGGGCCAAAGGCAGGCGCTAAACTGCTGCGCCACCCAGGGATCCCTTCTTTTCTTTTTTAAGATTTATTTATTAGAGAGTATGTGGGCCAGTGTGGGGAGAGGCCGAGGAAGAGGGAGAGAGAATCTCAAGCAGACTCCCTACTGAGTGTGGAGCCCAACACAGGCTCAATTTCACAACCCTGAGATCATGACCTGAGCCGAAATCAAGAGTCAGACACTTGGGGCACCTGGGTAGCTCAGCGGTTTAGCATCAGCCTTTGGCTCAGGGCGTGATCCTGGAGTCTCGGGATCGAGTCCCACATCAGGCTCCCTGCGTGGAACCTGGCTCTCCCTCCGCCTATGTCTTCTACCTCTCTCTCTCTCTCTCTTTGTGTCTCTCATGAATAAATAAATAAAATCTTAAAAAAAAAAGTCAGACATTTTAACCAACTGAGTTACTCTGGTGCTCCAGTTAACTGCTACCCTGAATTTGGTATGACTCACTCTCTAGCTTTATTTTTTTAAGTTATGTATTGATTTAAGTCATTTCTATACCAACATGGGGGCTCCAATGCATGATCCACAAATCAAGAGTCTCATGCTCTTCCAACTAAGGCAGCCAGATGCCTCACTCTCTTGCTTTCTTGATAATTTTCTATCTTCAGTATACATCCCTGAACAATATATTATTTTTTTGTTTCTTTTTAGTTTTTATATAAATGCAGAATTGTATTCAACAAGAGACAGCTGGCATACTCAAAATAGACTAATTGAAAGACAGAATTTGCAGAGACTATTTACAAAGGTGTGGGAGTAGGGAACCATAAGGGATAGATAATGCGACCAAGTAGGGCTTAATTGAAGCTGATATGTTACTGTATGGGAATCTGAAAAGTAGAGGGAAGGGAGCTTCCCCAGACCTAGGGTAAGAAAGTCCTTTAAAGTTGGTCTCCTTGAAAAAGCAAGGACAATTTGAGGACACAGGCAGCTTTGCAGGGAGGCAGCTAGTGGAACAGAGATTTTGATATCACATTCTTCTTTCCATCTCCTCTTGGGGTTCTCTGACTTTAGAAGTATTGGAAGCAGGGGATTTGGCTGGCTCAGTCAGCAGAGCATGTGACTCTGGATCTCAGGGTTGTGAGTTTGGGCCCCATGTTGGGTGTAGAAATTACTTAAAAATAAAATCTTAAAAGAAAAAAAGTTCTGGAAGCAGAAGGCAGAAGGCACAGGAAGACATATGGTCCATGCTAGTCAGGAGCAAGAGCATGAGAGAGGGTAAGAACATAAGGTGAGGGGTAGAATGGAAGAGATGTAGTACATAGATATGTATTCCTGTGGCTTGCTTTTTCTTCAACATTGTATTTCTGAGAGCTATCCATGTTGATATATTTACTTTAATTGTAGTTCATTAATCTTTTTCCTGGTGTTAATATCTCTTTTTTATTTTATTTTGAAGGTTGTGTTTATTTTTTTTTGAGAGAGAGAACATGCAAGTGGGGAGCAGGGAGACAGGCAGGGCGGGGAGAGAGAGTATCTCAAGCAGACTCCATCCTGAGTGTCAAGCCTGACATGGGGCTTGATCTCACCACCCTGAGATCATGACCAAAGCCAAGAGTCTGCCACTTAACCTACTGAGCCACCCAGGTGCCCCTCTTATTTTTTAATTTTAATTCCAGTGTAATTAACATACAGTATTGTATTAGCTTCAGATGTATATAATATAGTAATTCAACAGTCTCATATGTTTTCATATGTTACTTAGTGTTCATCATGATAAGTATATTCTTAGCTCCCTTCACCCATTCACCATTTCACCCATCCCCCACCTGCCTCCCTTCTGGTAACCATCTGTTCTCCATGGTTAGGAGTTTTTTGGTTTGTTCCCCGCCCCCCTTCCCCCCGCCTTCTGTTTGTTTGCTTTGTTTCTTAAATTCCACATATGAGTGAAATTATGTGGTATTGTTGTTCTCTGACTTATTTAACTTAGCATAATATGTTCTAGATCCATCCATGTTATTGGAAATGTGTAGTTCATTCATTTTCACTCTTTTTATAAAAAAAATTCCACTGTGTGAATTGATGACAATTTATTTACCCATTTTCCTGATGATGGGCAGTTATCAGTGTTTTACTATTTTAATGTTGTTATGAACATTCTTGTTAATGGTTTCTGACATCTATACATGAAAATCTCTCTAGAGAACATAGAGTAGAATTATTATACTGAGACAAAAGGTTAAATTTACCAGATTATGCCAAATTGTTTTCAAAAGTAGTTGCACCAATTAATACTTCTACCTACAGTATATGAGTTCCTTGTCAATACTCAAAATTTTCAGATTTAATTTTTTTCCCATCTAGTATGTGTAGGTTATTATTTCACTGTGGTTTTATTTCTTAAATTTTTTAAAAAATATTTTATTTATTCATGAGAGACACACACAGAGAGAGGCAGAGACACAGGCAGAGGGAGAAGCAGGCTCCATGCAGGGAGCCTGAGGTGGGACCTAATCCGGGAACTGCAGGATCATGCCCTGAGCCGAAGGCAGATGCTCAACCGTTAAGCCACCCAGGCATCCCTTCACTGTTGTTTTAATTTGCATTTTTTAATTTATTTTTTTAAATTTGCATTTCTCCAATTACTAATATGGTTGAACATATTTTTGTATGTTTATTAGTCATTTATGTTTCCTTTGTTGTGAAATACCTGTTAGGGTTCTCTTTCCTTCTCTTTTCAGTGTGTTTTTATCTGTTTTCTATTAATTCTATTCCTATACTAATCCTACATTAATTGTATTTGACAAGTTTCTTTTCCCAGTTTGAAGGTGATTTAAAAAATATATGTTTGTTTGCTTTTTAAACTTAAGTTCTTAATTTTAATGTGGTTGAAATGATCAATCTTCCCATTTTAAGCATGTCCTTTTTAAGAAAATTATGGTAAAATATACATAATGAAAAACTTACCATTTTAACCCTTTTTTAGCGTATAGTTCAGTGGCATTAAGTATATTCACACTGTTGTGCAACCATCACCACCATCCATCTCCAGAATGGCTGTGCTTTTTCTTAATGTCTTGCTTAAGAAATTCTTTGCTATAATAAGACCATTTTTATAATTAGAACACATTTGCTCTAAATTCTTAAAGTTTTGCCTTTCACATGTAAGTATTTAACCATCTGGAATTGATTTCTGTGTATAGTGGGAGGTAGGAAATTTATTTTTCCTCATACAGAGAGCCAGTTGTCCTAGCATCATTTAGAATTGTCCATTTTTTTCTCCGAGTTGTATAGTGGATGTGTACTATACCAAGTTTCTTCATATGTGTGGGTCCATTTCTGGTTTCTCTTTTCTGTTCCTTTGGTTGATCTGTCTATTCCTGTCCCAATATTACATTGTTTTAAGTACTATGGAACTATGATATGCCATCCATCTGCCTGAAATGCTATTTTCCTAAAGATACATATGACTCAATCTCTAATTTTCTTCTGGTCTCTGCTTCATTGTCATGTCCTTAGCTAGTCTTTTCCTGGCTACCCTTTCTAAAATTTCAGTGCCTTCTCCAGTGCCATCCATCCAAATTTTACATCCTTCTACTCTGCTTTATTCTTTCTGCTTAGTAGTTATTATTTAACATCATCATGTGTAGACTTCTCTTATTTTGTTGTCTCTCTTTCCCACTAGAAGATAAGGTTTATGAAGGCAGGGATTTTTGGCTATCTCATCACTGTTGTATCCCCAGCATAGAAAACATTGCCTAGCACTTAGTAGGTACTGAATTAGTATTTCTAAAACAAATCAGATAAGGCTGATATGTGGAAGGGTATTCTTTTCTTCCTTTACTATCCTTTAAGAATATACTTTTTCTCTGGTTCTCTTGCTCTTTGATGCTGGACGAATAAAGGCAATCTGAAGGGAGGAAAATGAAGTGCTCTTTTAAGTTTCTTTCCTTGCCATGTCCCAGAGGTGGGCAGTGAAATGAAAAGGGTGGAGGGATCAGTGTTGCCTAGCTGTGTCTTATTTTCTAGGTCAGCTATGGTGCTGGAAATGCCTTCTGTCTTTGCTTCCCATGGCAAGCAGAACTGGCTAGATCTAGAGTTTACAGAGTCCTCACTGTGTAAAGAAATGTACCACACCTTTGATTTTTAGGGTAGCACACCCTGAACAGGGGAAGAATGGGCACTCACTTTGACTTACCAAGCATGGTAACTAAAATTTTAGTTTTAAGTGTGACACAATACAGGACAGAACTCTTGATACCTGTGGAGTCATCTGCGAGTGAATGCCCTGTGAGATAGCCTGACTGTAGCTGGGTAAAGTCCAGGGCAGGCACTGAATTGAGCAGTGATGATTCATGGAAATTTTGTCAGAGACGGTACTCTGTGCTTATTATAGGCTATACTGGGGAGCCAAGTCATTCTGGAAGGAATGTGTATAAAGTTTTCAGATGAGGACTTGAAGTTTTATATTTTGGAGCCAACTTTGATTCAAACCATCTGTTGCATATCAAGCTGAACCCATCAGTCTTTTGATAAATCTTTCCTATTTTACATTAATTCAGTATAATTAATATTTGCTGGGGAACTTGGAGTGCCATATATTGGGGTTACAAAAATGAATGACACACTGATCTCTGCTTTTCAGATGCTTAAGGTCTAGCAGAAATAAAGGTTATATGTTTATATGTTTTTCCACCTCCAGTCTCCATAACCAGATTATGAGGTTGAGGTCTATAATTTATGTGAATCTTGGTTGCCAGGGATGAGCATTGTGTTAATCCATTTTTAAAAAATGAAATAAATACATGAAAGAGCTTGCGGTGATTTACCAAATATGGTCACTGAAGTGGATAACATTATTGAGCATTATTCATACTGTAATGTGTAGATGTGTATTATAATTGCCTCTGGATACAGAAAACACTCTTCACAGTGAGGTAGTGACCAAAGGAGAGTGTTCTGAGCAGTGTGTTCATCAAATCATCCAGTGGTTCACATTCTCATTGTACTATATGGAATTGCAGAGATCATGGTGGTTTAAATGAGGAGCAGCCTATAAGCAAAGGCTCAATAGGATGGAAGAAGGCAGCAGTTGACTACTTGAAGTATGGGTAGAAGTCTTACACCAGGGCTGGTTAGGGCTTTTGGAGACACAAAGTAGGGAAGTACAAGGTCTTTTGGGGAAGAGCTAGTAGTTCAGAGCATATTGGAGGGTAGTGGTAGGCAATAAGATGATCAAATCTTGGGGCCATGCTGTGGAAAGCCTTCAGATGTTTTTGAACGATTAAAACAGAATCTTAAAAATACCATAAAATGTCTCATAGTCTACCTCACTGCTAGTTGCTTAGTTGCCATTAATGTAAAACATGTTTATGTTTGTAGGAGACTATTTTTTTTTTAAAGATTTTATTCATTTATTCATGAGAGACACACAGAGAGGAGAAGCAGAGACACAGGCAGAGGGAGAAGCAGGGATCCCAGGACCCCGGGATCACGTCGAGTCAAAAGGCAGGAGCTCAACCACTGAGCCACTCAGATGCCCCAGGAGACTAATTTCTTTAACAGTCCAAAGAACTATAAAAGATATCAACTATTGTAGAGAAAGAGGTATTGACATTTAAGTCAAAGGTGGGATGCTTTACTACTGGACTAAGGATAAAGCTAAGTTAAATAAAAACTAAGTATATCTCAGAGTGGCTGTCTTGCACCTAAAATTTTAATTCCAATGGATACCATCTGCCCAGATAGTAAGGGGGGGAGGTTGGAGGTTGGTGCACTAGTGGAGGTATGAAGCAGGAGTTGCAGAGGGCTGTCCCCTGGTGGAAGTCAGAAGCATTGTAGGAAAATGTACTAGTATGGCAAGAGCAACTTTCATTCATTCATTCTCAACAACCATGCAATTTTTTTTAAAGATTTTATTTATTTATTCATAGAGATGCAGAGAGAGAGAGAGGCAGAGACACAGGCAGAGGGAGAAGCAGGCTCCATGCAGGGAGCCCAACGTAGGACTCGATCCCAGGTCTCCAGGATCATGCCCTGGGCTGCAGGCGGTGCTAAACCACTGCGCCACCGGGGCTGCCCACAACCATGCAATTTTATTGCTTAAAACAAAATGTTAACAGTGTCTGTCCCTGGGTGACAGTATAAGCAGATTGCCGCATCATAGGTGGATTTTCCTTTTGACATTTTCCAAGATTTCTAAAATTTAATTTACTAGGGAAAAGTAGTCTAAAAATGACTTGTTGGATCGCCTGGGTGGCTCAGCTGTTGAGCGCCTACCTTTGGCTCAGGGTGTGATCATGGAGTCCTGGGATCGAGTTCCATATCGGGCTACCTGAATGCAGCCGGCTTCTCCCTCTGCCTATGTGTGTGTGTCTTGTGAATAAATAAACCTTTAAGAAAAATGACTTGTCAATTAGGTAATGTTTTTACAAGATTGGGCTTATATGGCATGTATGGTTTTCTGTATTTTGCTGTTAATAGTATCCTAAGCATTTTCCCAATAGTCTTCAAAAACACGTATTTTGAATGGTTGTGTAATGTCCCATAATAGGACTATACTATTATTTATTCTTTTTTCCTGGGTTTTCACTACTATAGTGGTTTAATGAAGTTTCTCGAACACAAATTTTTGTGTCCATTTCTGAACAGATTCATCTAAGTTAAACTGTATGAATTCTTTTAGGGCTCATAATACACATTACTATATCGTACTCCAGACTTTTAGTACCGCAACAATTCCTATGTGAGCTCATTGTACTGGACTTTGCCCAGCACTATTTTCATTGTAAAATCTTTGCCAGTTTTGTAGAGGAAAATTTCTTTGCTGTCAATAATAAACACTTTTTCATATTTCATGATTGGTTAGGAGTTATTTGTTGCTGTTCTTTTCCCACTTTTCAGTTTTTGTCAGCATTTTTTTCTAATTTACTTAAGCTCTTTACATTTTGATGGTATTAGTCATCGTACATTTTCCCCTAGTTTGATGACTGCAAAAAATTTTGTGAATTTTTAAGATGCCCGATTTTACATTTTTATAGTCAAATCTTTAGATTTCTTTGTACTTTATTTACATTAATTTCCTATCCAGAGATCAGATAAATATTCACGTAAATGTTCCTATCGTCTGTGCTCTAGGTTTTTCAGGCAGTTCTCATGTTTTCAGGTGTCTTCTTTGTATCAGGTTATGTTAATTATGTTGTCTGATACAGAGAGGAAAGAATTAAAGTGAGGCACTGCTGTCAAAACGTGGAATTAGGGATCCCTGGGTGGCGCAGCGGTTTAGCGCCTGCCTTTGGCCCAGGGTGCGATCCTGGAGACCCGGGATCGAATCCCACGTCGGGCTCCCGGTGCATGGAGCCTGCTTCTCCCTCTGCCTGTGTCTCTGCCTCTCTCTCTCTCTCTGTGTGACTATCATAAATAAATAAATAAATAAAACTTAAAAAAAAAACCAAAACGTGGAATTGGTACTGTATGCTAGTTAGCACTGTGGTGCTTGGAGTCTCCCTCACTTTGAACCTGGCCCTGTCATTTATACGATCTTTGAAGTAACTTAACTTCTTGCCCTTTTCTGTGGTTTCCTTATCTGTAAAATGGGTTAATAACATAACCTATCTCATACAGTTATGAGAATTGATGAATTGATGTAGAAATCACTTAGAACACGTCGTGATACAAAGTCAGGGCTAGCCGCAGCTTGATCCACGATGGGTAGGTGCTTTGAAGTTTGGTATTGTTTCGATATATTTTGCATTTCTAAAAACCTGACGTTTCCTTTCAAAGCGCTCTTCACCTGCAATGATCACCAGATCTTTCTTCAGCCACTTTAGTGAGGCACGCCTCCTAGAGGCCACAAGTGAAGCTTATTTCGAGCTCCTGAAAACCCTACAGATCTCCTTTGGAGAGCTGGTGTGGCTCTGACCCACCGCTTGCTTCCGATGGACCCCTACTTCTTCCCTCTGAGCCTAATCTCTTCAAATTTCTGCAGGTCCCGGAGCGCGATCTGCGTGTGTGCATTCATCCTAGCTCCAGCCATTTTGCGGGGGCTTACTAAGCGCGAGGCGTGGGGTGGGGGTGGGGGTGGGGGTGGGGATGGGGAACCCAAGAAGGTCGAATCTGTCTTTACGGTGCTTGCCGTCCCGTAGGGACAAAAAAAAAAAAAAAAAAAAAAAAAAAAAAAAAAAAAGAACGTGCTGTGCATAGATGGACAAACTAACGTTCATCTTTTAGCTTCCATTTTCTCATCTCTAAAATGGAAGTAATACAACCTACCTTATAGGGTCGCAGAAAAGATTAAACAAGGGAAAACAGAGCCCCCAAGAGCCCCCAAACGGGTGAGAAGGGAGCGCAGCCATCGCCTATTGCGGCATCCTCCTCCAGCTCCACAGCGATCAGTCTACCCGGTGGGTTAAGGCGCCAGGCTCTTGGGAGCGTGGGAACTTCCACCGCTAGCCTTCCCAGTGTCACTCGTCAAAAGCTCCCGGTTGCAGGTACAGGAGGTACAGCTTGCAATCTGGAAACACAAACCATCGAGTTTAAGAAATTCTAAGCCGGCAAAGCGGGCTCAAAGCCCCCGGGAACCCGGGAGCCCCCGCACGGAGCATGCGCAGGGCGCGCGCTGGGTGGGCGGGACGTGCGAAGGGACGCTGTTGTCCTCGTCACTTCCGTTTCCGGTCCCATACGAACTCTCCCGCCATCTGAGGAAAGCGGCTGTTGGGGTTTGTGTGTTTTCGTATTTGGTGTGATTGCAGGTAGGAGGATCTCCTGCGGCTCTAGGACGGACAGTAATCTTGGTGTTGAGGCTTCCAAGTGGGGAAAGAAGGGAGAGCACTTTGCGGGCGGTGAGAGCCGAAGGATGACATGGCGGGGTGAAGGTACTGGGTGTCGGTAGGTTGGGGGCAGACACAGGTGCCAGCGAGTTGAGGGGACAGAAGCTTCGCCTGAGAAGGGCTCGGTTAGGATGGAGGCGGGTAATTTTTATAAGGGGCTTGTGGATGCTTTCCTACAAGCCCGGAAAGACTGGATTAGACGTGTTCTGTTTCCCAGGGTTCTGAGGTAGGAAGTAACTGGGCCCGGTGCATTCAGTCTCTGCAAAGCCAGAACCTGCCGCGCTTTCTTCCACATTCAGGATCGCAACCCGTGTTAAATCCCACCTTAACTCTCGCGACCGCAGAGATCTAAGGGCGGTGGCACATAGACTTACAGTGAACAGGTAACATAGCCTGACTTTGCTGTCGCCGCGAGTTATGGCTTCCACCTGCATACACCTCCCCCCACTCTCATGACGGAACTGTGTCAGGTCCGGTGTAGAAAACCTGGAAAAGGCAGAAAGACAGATTACCCAGGGATAGTCACTGGTAACATTTTATGCATGACCTTTAGGTTTTTTTTTTTCTTTTTTTTTTTCTGTATATGTGAAGTTTCTTTTTGCAGTTTTTTTGTGGTCAACCCCACTTGCCATCATTTTAACCATTTTATGTTTCCTTCCAGGGGAATGAGATGCAGTTTTCAGGGGGAATGCGCAAAAAACTGAGGTTGGGAGGTGACCAACGGAAGGCTTCCTACCCTCACAGCCTTCAGTTTTACTTGGAGCCACCTTCTGAAAACATATCTTTGATAGAGTTTGAAAGCTTGGCTATCGATAGAGTTAAATGTGAGTGATATTTGAATTAGCGTTTATATATTCTTGAGAACTTCACTTACACTTTTTGTGGAATGAATGAGGGTAATTTATTTCCTTCAGTTAATTCAAGAAATATTTATTGAGGGCTTGCTTTTTATTTACTGCACAGTGTATGTTTATTGAGTGGCACTATACCCTAGGTTGGGTGGGGATTTTCAGATGAATAATGTAATTCTCATATTTGTTGAAGCTGTATTCTAGTACATAGATACAGACATCCAACGTAATAATCATAATTTAGTATTTTAAATGTCTTATTAGAGGTAAATAGTAGTGTTCTTGAAACAGGTGAGAGTGATTAAGACTGCTTAGAGAAGTTGAAATGAAAAAAAAGAAGTTAAAATGTAGTCTGGACTTGGAAGGAAGAGTAGAAATTTCTCAAAAGAAAAGTAAAAGATTTTTTTTCAAGATGAGATAATGGACTATACAAAGGCTTGGAGGCATGAGAGAATGTTATATTTGAGGGAACAGTGACAAGTTCAGGATAGGTGGAGAAGAATGGATAACCAAGGGCATTTTGTGCCAAGCTAATGGTGTAATATTGGTGTGTAAGGAGGATGTGGCACTTGTACTGCTGGCCTGCTTATCCTCTGTGTGCTAGTGTAAGAAAGAAAGAAGCTGGGCATGAATTGAAGCAGAAGTAATAGCAGTGTCTTCTGAGTTTCTGTTCCAGGATATCCTGGTGGGAAAATCAGAAGGTAAAGTGAGCTAATATTAGTCACTTTTAGAGGAGTAGAGTGGCACCTGCTAATGCAGAAAGAGAGCACTCAGTGCCTGTGGAGTGAAAGAGTGAAGACAGGAGAGAAAGGGGTTTCAGGAAGCTTAGCAGTGTCAGATGCTTCATAGATTAAGATGATGATTGAAAAGTGCCCTTTGAGTTTGGCATTTATGGGGTGAGATGATGAGGGCCTGAATTAAGGCAGTAATGGTGTCAGGAATAGGAAGGGAGTGATTTACAGGATACTGAGGAGGTGTTCCTGAGAGGAGTTGGTGATTATTTGGATGTGAGGAGTGGAGGGGCAGGTGGGAGTGGCTGAAATTTCAGTTGGGATGACCTGGTGCTTAGAACCTGTGCTAGTGGAGATGGTATGGCAGGAAGAGGAGTAGGACTGAAGGGAAGAGAATTAGTTTAGTTTGGGATACCATCATGATGTACCTGTGGGGCATGGGTTTATGTTCAGGATTCATTTTAGATGTTTTTCATTGTTGAATTATCAAAATGCTTTTCATATTGATGGAAGTAGAATTCTTCTGAGGAAGGATTGAAAAGGTACTTTGGAAACCTTTGAAAGATACGTGCCTCTGTTCAAGGCAGTTCATTTAGTACATGGGGGGGCTTTGCTTCTTTACTATTGTGTCTTCTTCTCTACTTCATCAGTAAAGGAAGGGCTATTTTTTCTGAGGAGTCTATGCTGAGTCAGTGAAGCAAATTGACAAACAACGTTAGGGATGCAAACAAGGGTGCTTAATTTTTTTTTTCATGCCAGCACACATGAATTCCTTGACAGTGGTGGCTCAGTACCAGAGTAATTATCCCCCATCCCTCTCCCTCTGCTTGAGAATCCCTGGTATTAGATTATGTTATGGGACATGGATATTTTCTGCACATGGATGGAGATTATCTTCTTATAAATTTATGTAATTTGTATAATGTACTTACAAAAAATAAAGGTGTTACAACTTGTCATCTTTTAAAAACAAGTAATTATGGAATTGCCATTCATTTGTCTTGGGACCTAGTTTTTAAAAATTACCTTGCATTCATACATTTTCTCTTCTGTTTTTATAATATTTTCTAGTGCTAAAAGCAGTTGAAAATCTTGGTGTAAGCTATGTGAAAGGAATTGAGCCATACCAAAGTAAGTTGGAGAATGAGATCAGAAGGCTCAAGTTTTCCTTCAGAGTAAGTAAAAGCGGGAAAGAAATGTTCTTCAGTTTGTATATATTTCTGTAGTGGGTCTTGGTTGTGGAAAAGATCTTGGATTAGGTCCAGGGCTTTAAAAAAGACTAATATAGCATAGACTCTGCCTGAAGATATATCTGCAGCCCACTAGGGGTGATTGACATATAGTCAGATGATCATAATACAGCAGGGTTTCTCGACCTTGGGATTATTGACATTTGGGCCTGATAATTCCTTGGTGCAGGTAGATGCTCAGTAGTGTCTCTGGCTTCTGTCCAGTAGGTATCTGTAGACATTGCCAGATGTACCCTGTGCACCACAACATGAGGGATGCCGATAGATATGTGCTCTAGGAACTTCAAGAGTACAGAGGATTACCCAGCTCACATTGGGGAGGTTTGGGAAGACATCCCAGTTCTAGCTAGTGCTGGAACTGAATCTGATAGATGTGATCAGATTTTTATTTTAGGAAGATGACTGCCAACAGCAGATTGAATGGGCCATATCTGGTAGGAGGAAAAACAGGTAACCTGGAAATAATGAGAGTGAATTGAATGGGGAGAAGAGGACTGATATTAAGAGATATTATGAAGGTCAAATAAACAGATTCTAGTGACATTGCAGGGAGAAGAGAGAGGAGAATTAGGAATGACTCCCAGGTTTTGGTTAGGACAAGTAGGTGGAAGGTGATAGTAGTTTGAGAGGTGATATATACAGAAGGAGAAGCAAGTCTTAGAAGGAAGATGTTGAGTTCTAAACATGAATTGGAGGTGCTCGTGGAAATGCTTAGTGGATAGTTGGGTATACGTGCAGGTTAGATTTGGGAGACACCTGGAGTGGGAATATAGATTAAAGAGGAAGGTTGGTATCAGGAGGAGGAAAATATTTGAGTGAGAAGATGATGATGGACAGGATGTGAAGAATACCAATATTTGAAGTGAAGTAGATTTGGGGGAGTCTAGGAAGGAGATTGAGAAGGAATTGCCAGAGAGGTAGATCAGCAGGGATGATAGTGTCATGGTAGCCAAGAAGGGCTGGAGCTGACATCATAATGATCGTGATATAAATACCAATACCATAAGAATAACAAGAGGAAGCATTCATATTCTACTTATTGTATCCCAGAGTTCATTCTAAGCATATTACATATATTAACCCATGTAATCCAGTTAATAGTCTTATGAGGCAGGTACAATTGTCACCACTATTTTATAGATAAGAGAATGGAGTTACTGATAAGCTACATAACTGACCCAGGCTTATAGGACGATAAGTGGCAGAGCCAAGATTTCAAATCTGGACATTTTGTTTCCATGATGGTGGTACCTTTAACTACATATTTCAGAAGCTTAGGACCATGTAAGATGAATGGTACAGAAACCATTGGATTTATCAGCTTGATGGAGCCTTGTAGATGGAGGCAGAAGCCAAAATGATGGCAGTGTTTGGAGGAGAGAAGTGGGTACAGAATATGTACTCTTGTAAGATGGCTAGCTGAAAAGAGAAGAGAAATAGATCTGAATATAGAAGAATTTATAGGGAAAAGAGAAGGCATACAAACATGATGGGAGATTACTTGAACATGCTTATAAACTGAGTGACGAAGAGAGAGAAGAACCTAGAAGAGAGAGAAGAGGAGCAGAATTTGAAGATAATTTGAGAGAGCATTTGATAAATCAAGATACTTAGGAGGCAAGAGCAGGTGGATTGCATGGCTTAGGTTTAGGGATTAGCTGATGTAGGAGGAGGGAGAGATCTTTTGTCCACAGAGATGGAAGGGACACTAGTACAGTGTGGATGCAGAAGCTCGGAGCTGAAGAAGTTGGCCCGGTGGCCTTTATTTTCTGTAAATTAGATGAAGTTATCTGTTGAGAGAGAACAGGAAGGTGGTGTGGTAGGGAGCTTAGCTCAACAATTGAAGACTGAAACAGCTTTTCTAAGAGTGAGGAAAGATGATTATGTGTCAAAACCCTTTTCTATTGCTTATAAGCATTGTGACCTTGGAAAAATTATATAACATCCCTGTGCCTCAGTTTCCTCATCTTTAAAATAGGGATATAGTAGTACTTACCTCAGATTTTTTTTAAAGGATTAAATGGGTTAATAAGATTAAAAATGGTTATAATAGTGCCTGGTACCTCAAGACTGCTCACTCTTACTGTGTTGAACTTAAATAAGCACTTGGTGCTTGTAAAAGTCCAGTACATGTTAGAGGTTGTGAATTTTTAATATTCCAAATTCTCAGTAATTGTGTATTTTATTCCCCCAGAGGTTCTCAGTATTTTGGTAATAGATCTGTAGAGTGTAGTGGTAGATTTATTTAAAATCTAGGTTTTTGCCAGATGGTTAAATGAAAGCAGTTGAAGGTTGATGCAAGGGGTGTTTGAAGAGATGAGAAAACTGGGTATAGGCTGGGTAAGAAAGGAAGTTAAGAGAGGGGTTGATAGGAAGAAAAGAGTAGAGTCCAAACCCAGGGGGTTTTGTTGAGATCAGTTCAGTTTTCATTTTCACTTAATGGCTAACAAGTAAAATGGTAATTACCTTGGAGGGCATATTTATGAAATTTGTTTTTGAAACTTTTACTTTACCATTGGCTTATGCTATCTCTATTTCTTTATATACTTGTTACCATTCTAATGCATTTATTTTATTCATGTGCCATTATTCTTAAGGAAAGCTTAGAAGATGAATATGAACCACGAAGAAAAGATCATATTTCTCACTTCATTTTACGCCTTGCTTATTGCCAGTCGTGAGTACACGTTTACAGTCTCACAGTCGAATCTGATATCTTGGGTTATAAATTGGTACATGGGAAGCTGACATATATTGTACTGACCATAGAAAAACCCAGAATAACATCAGAAACTGGCGATTCATGAGTTGAACACTGCTATAGTGAATTGTTTGAAGCCAGTTGTTTACTGAAAAATATTGAAAAAAATTCTGTTGTAAAATTTACCTGTTGAAACACTTGTTAGCTTCATGGGACAGCTTCTTCCTTTGGGATTTGAAATTGGAGGGGATTTCAGTAAGAAGGGCTTTTGCTTTCCCAGAAAACAAAAAAAGTGTCACTATTTATAAGAAATAAAGACTCGGGGATGCCTGGGTGGCTCAGTCAATTGAGCGTCTGCCTTTGGCTCAGGTCATGATCTCAGGGTGCTGGGATCCAGTTCCACATTGGGCTCCCTGCTCAGTGGGGAGTCTAGTTTTTCCCTCTGCCTGCTACTCCCCCTGCTTGTGCTCATGCTCAATTTCTCTCTCTCTCTCTCTCAAATAAATAATTGAAATCTTAAAAGAAAAAAAAAGAATGACTCAAACATACCCTTGTATTTGGTACAGATTTTTAGGAGTTGAGATGTATGGGCTAGTGCCCATTAGATTAAGATATTTTCTTTTGCTAGTTGGTTTGTTATAATATAGTGCCACCCAGAGGGAGAAGGAGTTAGTTGCCTTTTTTTTTTTTTTAAACTTTGTGTTCTTTTTCTGTATTAATTTTGGCTGCATAACATACTTATTTTAAGTTTTTTTTTCCTCTTTCTATTAGTAGGCTTATCAAATGAGAATCCTGAAATTGTTTACTATCACAAGATAATAACTGAGAAATTATTGACCATGTTTGGTCTTGGAGTTTTTCTTTTGTAAAAACATATGTGCAGTTTACGTAATTTATGCAGTAAATGAATTGCTGACAATCTCTGAAAGTCACTTTGGAAAAAAAACTAAATCATATTTTACATGCAGTAGTATAGTTTTTTTGTGACAATAATGTCCATTATGTATTTTATGAATTAATATGTTTGTATGTTGGCTTTTAAAAATTTGAGGTATACTTGCACATATTAAATTTTGTGGAATTATAAACTATAAAGCTGTAAGCAAAGTTTACTTTCAGAATTGCTCTGATCATAACCTATTCAGAGATTAAGTTATCTTTAAAAAATTTGGTGTTTAGTTGGCATTGGTGAAACCATCTTAGACTGAAAGAATATCTTATATTCTGATGTAAATGACTATTTTGCACTTAAATGCATGAACTATTTTCTTTTATATTATTTGATGATCAGCTAGGCTCAAGGTATTCTGTATTTAATTCTTTTAATTTTATATTCATAATCTCCTTCCCCATGTTAAGCACATCCCTGGAAGATTGTGGTATGTGGCTATACTCTTTATCATAATAGAGGACTTGTATGCTTTTAACTTCTGTCTGTTGGCATCTTGCTTGTGTGTGAATTTCATTTCATAAAAATTTTTTGGATTTAATAATCAGTGAGCTTTTTTTTTTTTTTTAAAGATTTTATTTATTCATGAGAGACACAGAGAGAGAGAGAGAGAGAGAGGCAGAGACACAGGCAGAGGGAGAAGCAGACTCCCTGCAGGGAGCCCGATGTGGGACTCAATCCCAGGACTTCAGGATCATGCCCTGGGCCAAAGGCAGGCGCCAAACCACTGAGCCACCCAGGGATCCTGTCAGTGGGCTTTTAAAATAACCATTGGGCTTTTCATTTATACTTACCATTTCCCTGTCTCCATTTCAGTGAGGATCTTAGACGCTGGTTCATTCAACAAGAAATGGATCTTCTTCGATTTCGATTCAGTATTTTACCCAAAGACAAAATTCGAAATTTCTTAAAGGATAGCCATTTGCAGTTTGAGGCTGTAAGTATTATTTTGTATCCATTTTCACCATTCATCCCTTTCTGTTGGCCTTAAGTGCTAATATTAATGTGTGGCATTCTTTTTCTTTACATTTTCTTCTGAAGTCCCTGCCTGAAAGAATAGCTGTTGGCTTTGCGCTACAATGAACCTTTACCTTTTTGTGACTAGAAGAAAAGGGGCTCCTTGGTACTAAAGTCTCAGCATTTAATTTCTTTGTTAAATATGTGACTTGTGAAAACACAAAAAATTTAATTTATAAAGGTTCATTTAAAAAAAAATGATTTTATTTATTCATGAGAGTTACAGAGAGAGAAAGGGAGAGACTTAGGCAGTGGGAGAAGCAGGCTTCCTGCAAGGAGCCCAGTGTGGGACTCGATCACAGATCCTGGCATCCCACCCTGAGCTGAATGTTCAGCCACTAAGTCACCCAGGCGTCCCTATAAAGGTTCATCTTTAACTAGAATCTTTTAGGCCGAAAATTTAAAGCTAATAAAGTATTAAAGAAAAAAGAGAAGTGGTAGTTAATATTTATTTCCAATAATGAAATGTAGTTCAGACTTTATTTTAAAAGTCCATTGTTGGTAAAAATCTCTAAATAGCTTTAAAAATTATTTTGCAGACAAATCTGAATGATTTACATATCATAGCTATATAAAAAAGAAGAAATGTCTGGGATATATTTAGCAAGTTTAATTATTGTGGGTAAAAGTAGGATTTATGTCTTTTAGGTTGATCTGTGCTGCAGTGGGAAGGCAGGAAAATTCTGTTATAGAAGACTTAGATGGTGGTAGGATCGCTGAGTCTCAAGTTTGGTGTTAGAATGAGTGACTTGAGGCCAAATAAAGTAGAAGTTGGAATGAAGGACGTCCTGAGAAGTGGAAAATGTACCCACATTTTTAGAAACAGTATGGGTTATTGAGTTGGTGGAAAGAGTTGGCATGAGGGAAGTAAACAAACATTTGATAGACATTTAGTGTTTATTTTATGTGTGAGGGAGGCACTTTCCACAATTTCTCTCCTTTCTCATAAGATCCCCATGAGATTTCTAAATAATGTCTATGTGGACATGGAGAAATGTTGAGCCGATATCATCTGACACAAACTCTGTTCATTTTCCCCTTTGTTTTTAACTTAGATCCTTAGTGAAGCTCATTATTGCTAATATCTATTACAGTTAATTTATCCTTTCATATTAAAAATAGTTATTTTTTCCTGTTGTTGCAATGAATGTTGTCCTTGAGAAGATCTGTTTTTTCTTTTAGAGATTTATTAGAGAGAGATCACAAGCAGGGGTTAGGGGAAGCAGACTCCCTGTTGAGCAGGGAGCCTGATGTGAGACTTGATTCTAGGACCCTAGGATCATGACCTGAGCCCAAGGCATATGCTTAACTGACTGAACCACACAGGTGCCCTTAAAGATCTATTTTTTTTATTTTAAAGTGTCTTAGTATATTGTCAAGTAAAATTTTTAAAAATAAAAACCATGTTTCTTTTTTAAAAAATCTTAAAATTATGTACAGAAAAGTGCATAGATCATAATTGTATAGCTCTATGAAGAATCACAAAGTGATCATTACCAAAGAAATAAAATATTGCTGTCACCTGTGTACCTTGTGCCTCCTCCCATTCATTACCCCCTGTCTCCCACCTAAAATTAGCCACTCTCTTACTTTTAATATCATAAATTAATCCTGGCTGTTTTTGAACTTTATATAAATAGTATCATATAGTATGTCTTTTTTTCTCCAGCTTTATTGAGACATAATTGATGTATAGCATTGCGTAAGTTTAAGGTGTTAAGGGTGATCATTTGACACGTATATATTGTGAAATGTTTACCACAATAAAGCTAGTTAACACATTCTTCACATAATTACCATTTTGTTGTGGTTATGGTGAGAACATTTAAAATTTACTCTCATAGCTACTTTGAAGTATATGATACAGTATCATTAACTATAGTCACTATGATATTATACTACTAGAAGTTTGCACTCTTTGACCAATGTCTCATTTTTCCCCATCCCCTAGCCCCTGGCAGTCACTTTTCTGTTTTGTACTTCCATGCATTTGGCTTTTTTAGATTCCACATGTAAATGTAATCACATATATAATATTTTATAATACCTTTATTGAAATAGCATTCAGATACCTTCAAATTCAGCCTTTAAAAATGTACAATTTAAAAAAAAATAAAAATGTACAATTTAGAGGAAGGGAAAAAAATAAAATGTACAATTTATTGGTTTTTAGTATAATCACAGAGTTGTACAACCATCACCACTATTTAATTTTAGAACATTTCATTACCCTAGGAAAGAGTTGGAGAACATTTCATTATCCTACCTGTTGGTAGTCATTTTTCATTTCTCTATCTCTCATCCCCTTGGAAACCACTAATCTACTATCTGTCTCTGTGAATTTGTCTATTCTAGACATTTCATATAAATGGAATCATAACTTGTTACTGGTTTCTTTCACTTAGCATAATTGTTTTTTCAAAAATTAAAGTAGAATTAACATACAGTGTTATATTGGTTTCAGAAATACAGTATAATGATTCAACAACTCTGTACAATTCTCAGTGCTCATCCCAATAAGTGTGTTCTTTTTTTTTTTTTTAAGATTTTATTTATTCATGAGAGACTCAGAGAGAGAGAGACAGAGACAGAGGCAGAGACACAGGCAGAGGGAGAAGCAGGTTCCATGCAGGACTCGATCCTGGGTCTCCAAGATCACGCCCTGGGCTAAAGGCGGCGCTAAACCGCTGAGCCACCTGGGCTGCCCCAATAAGTGTATTCTTAATCCTCTTTATGTATTTCACCCATCTTCCCACCTGCTTCCCCTCTGGCAACCACCAGTTTGTTCTCTGTATGTGAATCTGTTTTTTGGTTTGTCTCTTTGTTTTGTTTTGTTTCTTAAATTCCACATATGACTGAAATTGTGTAGTATTGGTCTTTCTCTGATTGACTTATTTAACTTAGCATTATATCCTCTAGGTCCATCCATGTTGTTGCAAAGGACAAGACTGCATTTTTTTTTTATGGCCGGGTAATATTCCATTGTGTATAGGTACCACATCTTTTTTATCCATTCATCTGTGGATGAACACTTGGGTTGCTTCTATATCTTGGCTATTGTGAATAATGCTTTACTTAGCACAGTTATTTTAAAGTTTCATCTATATCATAGCATATATCAGTACATCATTCTTTTTTATTTATTTAATTAAAAAGATATTATTTATTTATTCATGAGAGACATAGGCAGAGACATAGGCAGAGGGAGAAGCAGGCTCCTCACAGGGAGCCTGATATGGCACTCTGTCCCAGGACCGTAGATCATGCCCTGAGCCAAAGGCAGATGCTCAGTCACTGAGCCACCCAGGTGCCCCTTCATTCTTTTTTATTGTCAAATAATATTTATCTGTTCAACAGTTGATGGACATTTGAGTTGTTTCTACAATCCAAAGGCTGACTATTAGGAATAATACTACAGTGAATATTTATGTGTAAGTTTTGTGTGGATCTTTTCTTTTTTCTTTTCTTTTCTTTTCTTTTCTTTTCTTTTCTTTTCTTTTCTTTTCTTTTCTTTTCTTTTCTTTTCTTTTCTTTCTTTTTGGCTTTATTTATTTGAGAGAGAGAGTGAGAGAGATCGCAAGCAGGGGGAAAGGGCAGAGGGAGAAGCAGACTCTGCTGAGCAATGCTCCCTGCTCTCTGCTCCCGCCCAGTGTGGAACTTGATCCTGGGACCCTGGGATCATGACCTGAGCTGAAGGCAGACATTTAACCAACTGAACCACTCTGGTGCTCTGGATATCTGGATATCTTCTTTCTCTCTCTCTCTCTCTCTCTTTTTTTTTTGAATTTTATTTATTTATTCATGAGAGACACAGAGGAAGCAGAGACAGGCAGAGGGAGAAGTGGGCTCCCTGCAAGGAGCCTGATGCGGGACTCGGATCCTGGAATTAGGACCTGAGCCAAAGGCAGACGCTCAACTTCTAAGCCATCTAGGTGTCCCTATCTTATTTCTTTTAGGTATATATCTGGGAATGGAATTACTAGGTCATAGGGTAATTAATTCTCTGTTTAAACTTTTGAGGAACTGCTAGACTTTTTCAAGTGGCTGCACTATTTTATATCTTACTGGTGTATGATGGTTTCCCTTTCTCTACAGTATCACCCACAATTGTTATTTGTTTTTGAATGTAGCCATCCTAGTGGATGTTAAGTGGTAAGTCACTGTGGTTTTGATTTGCATTTCTTTAATGATGAATGATGTTGAGCATCTTTTCAAGTGCTTATCGGTTATTTGTATATTCTTGGGGGGATGTCTATTCAAATCCTATGTAAATTTTTAAAAAAAGAATTATTTATTTATTTATGCATGAGAGAGACACAGAGAGGCAGAGTCATAGGCAGGAAGGAAGCCTGATGTGGGACTCGATCTTTGGACTGGAGATCATGCCCTCAGCCAAAGGTGGACGCTCAACTGCTGAGCCACCCAGGCGTCCTATCCTTTGTATATTTTTTAATCAAGTGATTTTTTTTATTGTTGAGTATTCTTTACATATTCTGGATATAATAATATATATCATTTACAAATATTTTCTTTCATTCTTAAGATTGTCATTTGATGGTATCATTTGCAACACAAAGTATTTAATTTATATGAAGTCTAATCTATTTTTTTCTTTTGTCACTTGTCCTTTGGTATCAGATCTAAGAAGTCTTTGTTTAAAGGAAGGTCGTGAAGATTTACTCCTATGGCTTTCTCTTAGAGGGTTTTTTTTTTTAATGTCAGTTAATTTATTTTAGAGAGAGTGCACAAGTGGGAGGGACAGGGAGAGGGAAAGAGAATCCCAAGTGGACTCTGTGCTAAGGGTGGAGCCTAATGGAGGACTCAATCTCAGGAACCAAGATCATGACCTGAGCTGAAACCAAGAGTCATACACTCAACTGTGCCACTCAAGAGCCTGTCTAAGAACAGTATGTCTTAGGCTCCTGCATACTGTATGAAGTAGGGGTCCAACTTCATTTTTTTGCATATAGCTGTTCGGTTTTCCAGCATCATTTGTTGAAATGGTTTTTCTTTCCTCATCACATTGTCACTCTTGTCATTTTTTTTTTAAAATTTTTTATTTATTTATGATAGTCACACAGAGAGATAGAGACAGACAGAGAGAGGCAGAGATACAGGCAGAGAGAGAAGCAGGCTCCATGCACTGGGAGCCCGACGTGGGATCCGATCCCGGGTCTCCAGGATCGCGCCCTGGGCTAAAGGCAGGTGCTAAACTGCTGCGCCACCCAGGGATCCCTGTCACTCTTGTCAAAAGTCAGTTGACTGTGAATGGGTTTATTTCTGGACTTTTAATTTTATTCCTTTGACCTGTATGCTTATCCTTATGGCAGTACTATGTAGTCTTGAATATTGACTACTGTAGCTTTATAGTAAGATTTGAAATTGAGAAGTAGGGGTCTTCTAGCTTTGTTATTTTTTCAAGATTATTTTGGCATTTTGTTCCTTGGATTTTCTTAAGAATTTTAGGATTCACTTACCAGTTTCTACAAAAATCATCTGGGATTTAGACTGGGATTGCAGAGACCATGTAGGTCAATTTGGAGAGTTTTGTCATCTTAATATTAAATCTTCTTCATGAACATGAGATGTTTTTTATTTTTAAAGATTTTCTTTTTCTCAACAAAATCAAGCACAATTTTTGTTAAATTTATACCTAAGTATTTTATTCTTTGTTTTTTAAAGAATTTAATCTAATTTTATTTTTTTTTTTATTTTTTTTATTTTTTTTAATTTTCATTTATTTATGATAGTCACAGAGAGAGAGAGAGAGGCAGAGACACAGGCAGAGGGAGAAGCAGGCTCCATGCACTGGGAGCCCGATGTGGGACTCGATCCCGGGTCTCCAGGATCGCGCCCTAGGCCGAAGGCAGGCGCCAAACCGCTGCGCCACCTAGGGATCCCCTCTAATTTTATTTTTAAGCAGGCTCCACACCTATCGTGGAGCTCAATGCAGGGCTCAAACTCATGATGTTTGATCAAGATCAAGAATGAGACACTTAACCGACTGAGCCACCCAGGCACCCCCTCTTAGTATTTTATTCATTTTCTTTTCTTTCTTTCTTCCTTTTTTTTTTTTTTTTTAAGATTATGTTTATTTGTTTGAGAGGGAGACAGAGCATGAGCAAGGGGGAGTAGATGGAGCAGTAGACTCCCCACTGAGCAGGGAGCCAGATGTGGGGCTTGATCCCAGGACCCTGAGATCATACACAAGCTGAAGGGGGATGCTTAACCAACTGAGCTACCCAGGTGCCCCATATTTTATCCTTTAATGTCTCTGTGAGTGGAGTTGTTTTTTCTATTTCATTTTTGGAATGTTTATTGCTAGTGAATAGAAGTTCAGTTGATTTTTATATATTGATCTTGTATCCTGCAACCTAATGGAACTCTGTTAGTGTTAATAGGTTTTAGTGGATTCTTTAGGAGGTTATGTCTCACAAATCGAGATGACTCTTACTCATTACTTTCCAATATAGGTGCTATTTATTTCTTTATTTTTGACTAATTTCCCTAGCTAGAAGCTCTATGTAATGTTGAAAAGAAGTGGCAGTAGTGGACATCCTTGTTTTTGATTTTAGGGGGAAAGCATTCAGTCTTTTACTGTGACCTATGATAATGGATATGTGTTTTTTGCAGACACTTTTATTCAGATTGGGAAAATGTCCTAATTTTATTTGAGCATTCTCATTATGAAAGGGTGTTGGATTTTGTCATGTGCTTTTCTTCTGTCTGTTGAGATGATCATATGATTTTTGTCATTTATTAGTATGGTGTGTTACATTCCTTGATTTTTGGATGTTAAACCAACCTTACTGGGATAAATCCCTCTTGGTTATACTGTATAATCCATTTTGTTTGTGAGAGTGTGCATACCATCAGGGGGTGGGGGCAGGCAGGGAGAGAGGGAGAACCTCAAGCCGACTCCATGCTGAGTGTGGAGCCAGATGTGGGGCTTGATCTCACACTCTAAGATCATGACCTGAACTGAAATCAAGAGTCAGATGCTTAACCATCTGAGCCACCCAGGTGCCTCTTTATGATCCTTTTTATATGTTGCCAGATTTGATTTACTAGTATTTACTAGTATTTGTGTTTATTGATAAGGGATGTTAGCCTGTAGTTCGTTTTCCCTTTCTCTCTTTCTCTCTTTCTCTCTTTCTCTCTTTTTTCTTTCTTCTTTTTTAAGATTTTATTCGTTTATTCATAGAGACAGAGAGAGACTGAGACACAGGCAGAGGGAGAAGCAGGCTCCCTGTGGAGAGCCTAGTGTGGGACTCCATCCCAGAACTCCGGGATCATTCCCTGAGCTGAAGGCAGACATTTAACCACTGAGCCACCCAGGTGTCCCTGGTCTGTAGTTTTCTTATGATTTCATTGTCTAGATTTTGAATCAGGGTAATCTTGGTCTTGTAGAAAGGATTTTGGAAGTCTATCCTGCTCTTTTTTTTTTCTTTATTTGGAAGAGGTTTTGAAGGATTGGTGTTAATTTTTCTTTAAACATTTGGTAGAATTTAAGCAGTGAGTCTATCTCTGCTTAAGCATCTCTGTGGGGTGTTTTAAAATTACTAATTCATTCTTATTATAGGTCTATCCCAATTTTCTATTTCTTCTTGAGTGTATTTGGTAATTTGTATTCTCTAGGAATTTGTCCATTCATCTGAGTTACCTAATTGGTGTGTGCACCTATGCATAGTATTTCCTTGTAATCTCTTTTGGAAAAATTGAAATATAGAGGTACCTGGGTGACTCAGTCAATTAAGCATCTGACTCCTGATCTCAGCCCAGGTCTTGATCTCAGGGTTGTGAGTTCAAGCCTCTCACTGGGCTCCATGTTGGGCGTGGAGCTTACTAAAAAAAAAAAAAAAAAAAAAAAGACATCCAATATTATATTAGTTTCAGAAATCTTTTTTATTTCTATAAGGTTGGTAATGATGTCCTCTCATTCTTTTAATACTGATTTTACTAAGTCTTTTTTTTTTTTGTCATTGAGCTAGAGTTTGTCAGTTTTGTTGATCTTTTCCAATATTAGGTTTTAATTTTCTTCTACAGCTTTTTCTATTCCTGTGTCTTTAATTTTTGCTATTATTATCACTTATCAATCTTTATTATTATTGTTGTTATTTCTTAAAATTATATTTATTTATTTGTGAGAGACAAAGAGAGAGAGGCAGAGATAAAGGCAGAGGGAGAAGCAGGCTCCATGCTGGAAGCCTGATGTGGGACTCAATCCCAGGACTCCGGGATCATGCCCTGAACCAAAGGCAGATGCAAAACTGTAGAGCCACCCAAGCGTCCCTGTTATTTTCTTCCATCTGTTTGCTTTGGATTGTTTGCTTTTATAGTTTCTTAGGGTTGAAATTTAGGTTACTGATTTGAGGTATTTTTTCATTTTAATGTAGGCATTTGCATTAACTTTCCTCTGAACATTAGTTTAGATGCATTCTGTGAGTTTTGACTGTGCTGTATTTTGTTTTCATTCATTTCAAAGTATTTCCTTGTTTTCTTCTTTGACTTATTGGTTATTTTTTGTGTTTTTAATTTACATATATTTTTTAATTTTTCAAACTTGCTGCTGTTACTTTTTTTTTTTTTTTTTTAAAGATTTTATTTATTTATTCATGATAGTCACACAGAGAGAGAGAGAGGCAGAGACATAGGCAGAGGGAGAAGCAGGCTCCATGCACCGGGAGCCCGATGTGGGATTCGATCCCGGGTCTCCAGGATTGCGCCCTGGGCCAAAGGCAGGCGCCAAACCGCTGCGCCACCCAGGGATCCCTGTTACTTGGTTTTTAATTTAATTCTGTTTTAGTCTGAGAATGTATTTTGTATGACTTTAGCCCTTTTAAAATTATTGAGTCTTATTTTATGATCTGGTTTGTGTATGGTTTGTACTGGAGAATGTTCCATGTGTGCTTGTCAAGAATGTGAGTCTGTTGCTTTTGGTTATAGTGTTTTGTAGATATAGTCTGTAAGATCTTATTGGTCTATAGTGTTTTCAAGTCTTCTGTTTCCTTGTTGATCTTATTTGTTCTATTTATTATTGAAAGAGGGGTATTGAAGATTTCAGATATTATTGTTGAATTGTCTGTTTCTATCTTCAGTTCTGCCATTTTTTGCTTTATGTATTTTGTGGCTTTGTTTTCTGGTGCATAAATGTCTACAATTGTTACATCTTTCTGCTGGATTGATCCTTTTACCTGAAATGTTCTCATTATCTCTGGTAACATTTTTTTTTTTTTTAAGTCTTTTTGTCTGATATTAGGGTAGCCATTTCAGATCTTTTTTTGTTTCTTGTTTGCATGATATATCTTTTTTCTTTTTTCTAAAAATTTTATTTATTTATTTGAGAGAGAGAGAGAGATAGAACACAGGCGGGGGATATGGAAGAACAGGGAGAAACAGACTTGCTGCGCATGGAGCTCAATGTGATCCCAGGACCCTGGGATCATGAGTGAATTGAAGGCAGATGATTAACCGACTGAGCCACCCAAGCACCTTACAATCTTTTTACTTTCATCTGTATTTGTATCTTTGAATCTGTAGTGTCTCTATTAGATAGCATATAGTTGGATCATGTTTTTTTATAACATTCTACCAATCTGTGCCTTTCGATTGAAGTGTTTCATCCATTTACATTTAATGTGATTGTTGTTAAGGTAGACTTTATATCTTACTTTCTCATGATTTGTTTTTGTTTCCTATACATTTTGTTTTATTTTCTTACTCTCCATTATTGCCGCCTTTTGTGTTAAATATTTTTAGTGTACCATTTTAATTCCTTGCTGTCTGTTTCTTTTATTTTTCTAAGTTATTAGTCACTTCTATATAATTACACTTAACATTCTTATTTTGAAACAGACTAGTTTGAATTAAAAATTATTAAATTTTGAATTAAAAATTATTAAATTAAATTAGTTTGAATTAAAATTATTTTTAATAGTGTACAAAAACTTGGCTGTCACATAGTTCTGTTTCCACCCCCTATCTGTGTGCTATTATTGTCAAGTTTTATCTTTCTATGTAAACACAGGTAAAATTTTTGAGTTCTGGCTTATATATATATATTTTTAAGATTTTAAAATTTTATTTATTTATGAGAGACACACACAGAGAGAGAGAGAGGCAGAGACACAGGCAGAGGGAGAAGCAGAGTCCATGCAGGGAGCCCGACATGGGACTCGATCCTGGGTCTCTAGGACCACACTCTGGGCTGAAGGTGGTGCTAAACTGCTGAGCCACCCGGGCTGCCCGAGTTCTGGCTGTGTAAAAATGTTTTTCTTTTTTGTCACACTTGTGCAAAGTGTGCTTTGGTATACAGTTTAAGGAATAATTGATCAGGATTTTGAAGGTATTACTGTATTACTTTACACTTGCCAGAGTTGCTCTTGAGAGTTTAATTTCATTTTGATTTCTAATTCTTTGAGTCTCACTTTATAACTTTGGCGCTCCCACTTCTCACCCTAGTGTCATGAAATTTCATAATGATGTCTGAATCTTTTTTCATTATTGGAGTAGGAATTTGGTGAGTCCTTTTAATCTGAGGACTTAGGTTCTCTTGTTTAGAAAGTTTCTTTTGGTTCTTGCTTTGATAATTTTCTCTGTTCTGTTTTCTCTTTGTAACTTCTTTTAGAATTTGTATTTCCTGGATTGGTGTATGTGTGTGTGTGTGTGTGTGTGTGTGTGTGTGTGTGTGTATATATATATATATATATTTTTTTTTTTGGTCCTGATGCTTAATCTTTATCTTTTTGGGCTTTATTTTGGTGGGAGAAGAGAAGTTCTTCAACTCTTTCCCAAACTTCCTATCTAATTTTTCTTTTTTTTTTTTTTTTTTTTTTTTGCTGTCCTCTTTTTAACTTCTAGCAGTCCTTTCTGTTTCTTTTTTCAGCCTTCTGTTTTTGTTTAGTAAATACAGTATTGTCTCTTTCGAAGATTATTAGTCATGTTCTTTAGCTCCTTTGTCAGTTTACCTCATTCCTTTATTTCATCTGTTTTAGATAGTTTTCATGTTGAATGCTTTATTTTTGATTAAAGTATAGTTTATGCACAATGTTACATTAGTTGTAGGTGTACAACATAGAACTTTGACAAATTTATGTTATGCTGTGCTGACCACTCTGTTTTAAAGTCTATTTTGTTTGGTGTAAATATTGCTATCACAGCTTTTTTTTCACTTCCATGTGCATGGAATTTGGATTTTTAAAAGATTTTATTTATTTGAGAGAGAAACAGCACAAGCAGGAGGAAGGATAAACAGAGGGAACACAGAGAGAGAGGGACAAGCAGACTCCCTGCTGAGTGGAGAGCCTGATGTGGGGCTTGATCCCAGGATCCTGAGATCATGACCCGAGCCAAAGTCAGATGCTTAACTGACTTTAACTAAGCTACCCAGGTACCACTTGAATGTTTTTCTTAAGTGTCTAATGGTCCTTGGCTATTTATTTAAGATTGAAATACTAAAAAGTGGACTGGAAGATTAGGTTTTATATTATGTACATGCAAGTGTATGAGATACTTATCTACTATTGGGCTTTAGTTGCTTTTAAAAAAAAATGATGACGCTTGCTAAGTTAATATTTCAGTGGAAGCCTCCAATTTCTTTCCATAGTGATTTATGTCTTACTGCCGACATAGTGAGCCAGGGGCCCACTGTTCAGTATGCTGACTTCTTTCTCTTTTTCTTTTTTTTTTCATTCTTCATTTTTTGTATATGGTGCTTCTAATTTATGATTGTTTTCTGCTCTCTGAGATAACTACCCACTCTCTTTTCAGTATTTCTTTCTCCAGGAATTTAAGTTGTGGCTTCCTATTCCTTTTCAATAAGCACACTTTTTATCTACTTTCCAAAAACATGTTGAACTTCCTCCTCCACTATTTTGTTTGTCCTTAGTGGTTTATATTCTTTTTATACCATTATTGTCATTTTCATTTTGTTGTGGAGGTAATGGAAATATTTATGTTCAATTTGCCATGTTTAGTGGGAGGCCTCAATGACCTCAATAATTATAGTTTTATTTATTTTATTTTATTTTTTTAAAGATTTATTTATTTATTTATGATAGGCATAGAGAGAAAGAGAGGCAGAGATTCAGGAGGAGGGAGAAGCAGGCTCCATGCCGGGAGCCTGATGCGGGACTCAATCCCGGGACTCCAGGATCGTGCCCTGGGCCAAAGGCAGGCGTCAAACCGCTGAGCCACCCAGGGATCCCCCAATAATTATAGTTTTAAATTAGGGGAGCAAATGATAAAGTTTTTGATTGTATTTTATTACTAGTGATTAACATCCAGACTTGGGTATTGTACTTGTGGAGTTTGAGTTCCCCCTCTGACACGTATCAGTGTTGGGAATCCTCCTCCCCGTCTCTTCTGATCCTACGTATCTTGCTTGGTATGTCAAGAAAATATGGTCATGATCCAGGTGATAGTCTTTGCCCAGGCCATTTCTCACAGCTGTGTTTTTAGCATGCAACTTTGAGGGATGAAATATCTTCCTGTTATGTAGAGGAGGCTTGCTTACTACTTGCTATAAAAGTGATTGTTTCTCAGTGTTTCTCGATGTAGTGCAAACCCACTCTATTTGGCCATTTATCTGGACTATGTCATGTTGCTCCCAAGGAACTTGACAGTAAGGAGAATGACACATGTTAGCTTTCTTGCTACTTCTTGTGATATGAATAATACATTTCTTTGTTTCAAATGCAGGAGTCAGCATCCATTAAAGAGTAACAGGCTATCTTTTGACTTATAGGTAGCATAAAATTCAATCTCAGACTTGACAGCTATGTGATTTTGAGTAAATTTTCTTTTCTTTTTTTTTTTTTTGAGTACATTTTCTAATCTGTACTTGCTTCCTCATTTTTAAAATGAGAATAATCCTGGAATGCCTGGGTGGCTCAGGTGGTAGTGTCTAACTCAGGGTTGTGAGATCGAGCCCTATGTTAGGCTCCATGCTCAGCATGGAATCTGCTTGAGATTGTTTCTCCTACCCTCTCCTTCCCCTCTGCTCCTCCCCTTGCTCAAGCTCTCTCTCTTTCTCTAAAAAAAATAAAATCTTAAAAAGCAAATAAAATGAGGATAATTCTAATTATCACCAACAGATTTGTGAGTTAAACTAGAGAATATAGAGTTCTTAGTACTATGCCTGGTGTTTAGATTAACTAGTAATATTATGGCAGATATAGAGACAGTAAATGTCTGTATTTGGAGAAGCTTGTTGTTAATCAGACTTGATATGTTTTTGCTGCAATTAAAAAAAAAAAATCTGGGCAGCTCCAGTGGCTCAGCAGTTTAGTGCCGCCTTCAGCCCAGGGTGTGATCCTGGAGTCCTGGGATTAAGTCCTCTGTTGGGTTCCCTCATGGAGCCTGCTTCTCCCTGTGGCTGTGTCTCTGCCTCTCTCTCTCTCTCTCTCTTTCTCTCTCTCTCTCTGTCATGAATAAATAAATAAAGTCTTTTTAAAAAAAATCTGCTTGGAAACCAGAAACCATAAAAATCCTAGGAGAGAATACAAGCAGTACATTTTTTGCCATTGGTTGTAGCACCTTTTTTCTATGTATGCCTCCTGAGGCAAGGCAAACAAAAGCAAAAATAATCTCCTGGGAACACATCAAAATAAAGAGCTCTGTATAGTGAAGGAAACAATCAACAAAACTAAAATGCAACCTAAAGAGTGGGAAAAAATATATGCAAATGACATATGTGATAGAGGGTTAGTATCCAAAGTAAATAAAGAACTTATACAATTCCTCCTTCCCCTCCCCACTAATCTAATTAAAAATGGGCAGAAGACATTAACAGACATTTCTCCAAAGAAAACCTACAAATGGCCAACAGACACATAAAAGATGTTCATCATCACTTACTATCAGGAAAATGCAAATCAAAACTACAATGAGATATATCACATCACATCTGTCAGAATGGCTAAAATCAACAACACAAGAAACAGCAAGTGTTCAGTGAAGATATGGAGAAAGGGGAACCCTTTTGCACTGTTGGTGGGAATGCAGACTGGTACAGCCATTCTGGAAAAATGGTATGGAGGTTCCACAAAAACTTAAAAATAGATCTGTCAATCACACTATGGAGTATTTACCCAAAGAATACAAAAACACTAATTCTTTTTTTTAAAAAAGATTTTATTTATTTGTTCATGAGAGACGCAGATAGAGAGAGGCAGAGACAGCGACAGAGGGAGAAGCAGGCTCCACGCAGGGAGCCTGATACGGGACTCGATTCCGGGACTCCAGGTTCATGCCCTGGGCCGAAGGCAGTGCTAAACCACTGAGCCTCCCAGGGTCCCCCACAAAAACACTAATTCAAAGGAATGTATGCACTCCTGATTGTTACAGCATTATTTACAGTAGCCAAATTGTGGAAGCAACCAAGTGTCTGTCTGTTGATAGATGAATGGGTCAAGACTACGTGGTATATATGTGCAATGGAATATTCAGCTATCAAAGAGAATGAAATCTTTCCATTTGTAATGGCATGGATGGAGCTGAGTGAAATAAGTCAGAGAAAGACAAATAACATGATTTCACTCATATGTGGAATTTAAGAAACGAGACAGGCGTGCAAAAGGAAAGAAAAAAGAGAGGCAAACCAAAAAACAAAACAGACTTAAATATAGAGAACAAACCGATAATTACCCGAGGGAATGTGCACAGAGGTTTGGGTTGAATAGGTTTTGGGGATTAGGAGTGCAGTTGTGGTTATGAGTACCAGGTTATGTATGAAATTGTTGAGTCACTGTATTATACCCCTGAAAATAATATAACAGTATATGTTAACTGGGATTAAAAAAGAACTTAAAATCTATTTTGAATCTTGTTATTATAGGAGACTGGAATTTATGGCACTTAGAGACACACTTGCTAAAAGTATGTGTCTTGGCAGTCATGATCGGTTTTTAATATCATACTGGTTGCTTCCAGTTTGCTAAAATTATTGTATTTATATTCTGTTTCATTCTGCAGATCATTTAAGGTACATTTTAATTAACATGTATTAAAGTAAGTTGTAGAAATATAGTTAAGATTGGAAAATTGAATGTATGGAAAATTAATGTCTACCTTTGTATGTCACAGGGCATCCTATGCAGCTTTGTTTTATTTTATTTTATTTTATTTTATTTTGTTTTATTTTATTTTATTTTAATTTATTTATTTATTTATTTATTTATTTATTTATTTATTTATTTATTTATTTATTTATTTTCTATGCAGTTTTAAAAGGGGTTGTAACTTTTGGCTGCTCGTGTGACTTTGTGTTTTTTTTAGTTCAGCTATTCTTAGTCGGGGGAATAGGATGTAGGTAGTCCTGGAGGTTTATCAGAACTTTGATTGAAGGTGTGTAGAGTATGAAAACATGTTTTTGAAATAAGCAGTGTGGGATATAGAAATTAATCAAGTGATCTTAATGGTGTGGATTCGTGGAAGAAAGGAAAGAGTGAGAAAGCATTGCAGAGACTTGGCAGAAAAACCATTCCTGTGATAGATTTATCACTTTACTATCAGCGACCTTTTTCCTTCTTTTTTAGTATACTCTCATGGCAACTGATATCAGTAATTGAAGCACTTGAATTCAGATGCTTTTTGTCAGCTTGCCCCCAGCTACCTTGACTCTTCCCACTTCCCAGCTTTTACCATTTCACTAATATGGACATGTGCATTATTCTTCAGTTTGATTGGAATATTTGGTTTGTATTTGACGCTTTTTTTTTTTAATTTATTTTTTATTGGTGTTCAATTTACTAACATACAGAATAACCCCCAGTGCCCGTCACCCATTCACTCCCACCCCCCTATTTGAAGCTTTTATACTAAATTAGGTGTCAGTGATATTTTTAGACTCAAGGCAAAGCAAGAGTTACGGAAAAGTTATTAGCATTTATTGTATAAGCTCATCTCTGATGTGTTATAGACCCTGCTACCCAATTTGGGGCAGAGGGAAAGAGTGGGAAGTAGAGAGCCATAAGGCCATCTTGGCTTTGATGTTACAGAAGCTGGGTTGCTGGTAAACACATCTTAGAGTTTATCTGGATTCTATGTTTGTATACATTTGTTTATCTTTTCAGTTTCATTAAAGCTACAGTGACTTTTTTTTTAAGATTTTATTTTTAAGTAATTTCCACCCAATATGGGGCTCGAACTTACAGCCCTGAAATCGAGAGTCACATGCTCTACCAACTGAGCCAGCCAGGTGCCCCTAAAGCTGCAGTGACTTTTCTGTTGATCTCTTTCTGTAAAATAAATGTATTTTTATGTTAGAAGGAGAGGCAGTGTTATACCAAATTGCATTCTGTTTGCTTTGATGAAGTGTAATATGTACAGAAAAAGGAATAATTAACTTCTTTGTGTATTTTTTTTTCTTAAATTTTGTGTTTAGTTTGCCATAGTTCATATAATTTTCTTGGATAAAAATTTGAAGGAGGGTTAAATGGAGTCAGTTATCAGATGGAGACTCTTGTGTTGTATTTCTTGTTCTGGCTATGTTGTGATAATTTGGCTTTTGTAGTTTGTATTGGGTTTTTAGTGGATGATAGATTCCGAATCTTTAAGATATGTAACACAAAACCTTAATGTGAAGTATTCAGAAAGGAAAAACTGATATTTTTCATTCTTGGATTTATGTGTAAATAATTTTTTAAAAAAGATCTTAAGGTTGGTTTTTTCTTTTCTTTTTTTTCTTTCTTTTTTTTTTTTTTTTTTTTTTTTATTCATGAGAGACATAGGCAGAGGGAGAAGCAGGCTCCCCTGCAGGGAGCCTGTTGTGGGACTCAATCCCAGGACCCCAGGATTACGATCTGAGCAAAGGCAGATGCTCAACCACTGAACCACCCAGGCACCCCTGTGTAAATAATTTGGATTTTAAATCTGAAATTTCTAGGAAGGATTAGAAATGAGTAAATATTGCTGTCTTTGGGGGGCATTTTGGATCTCATTTCTGAATTGATTGACTTAACCTTGTGTCACATTAAAGGTGAATGAGTAAGGTCAAACATACAATTAATGATTTTTCACTTGACCAGTTAGAGAAAGGTCAGGCTTTGACACCTGTCAGCCTTTCAGACAAAGGTTCTCTGTGCTCTTGCAGTTCAGAGTCTGATAGCTGTTTATAATTTACTTTGATGTTTTAAAAAATCTTAGGACAGTCAAAAAATATTTTTTACCTGATTTGAAATACTAGTGGATTTAATGGCGGGATGCTTTTCATCTGAATAGCCCAGAGTGGCAGGGACAATGAAGGTGAGCATCTTAAAATATATTGAAGTATATTCTTTGTGTCACAAGTCCACTGCATATTAAATAGAACTAGTGTTGTTCCATTGTCAAGTTTGTTCAGAAAGGGAGGGTTTTTGAGTGAAGGCATTGTGATTGGTAACCTTATTACCTCGTTCACTGAAAAGAAGTACATGTAAACTTTAGGTTGCTTAGTTTTACCTATTTTAAAATAATATTCCTTATCCTAAATATGATATTTAAAATTTGTTTCTTATCCCTTGTTGTTGGAAATCTTAATTTCTTCTATCTTAGAAATTGTTTCCTGTCATTTTTCATTTATTCCTTCTTTTCAGTGATCATGAATTACTGTTTAATGTCATTTGGTATTGGTAATGTCAGTTATGTGAATTTATTAGGAAGCTCTGGATGCTTTTCTTTAACATTGGAACATTGATTTTACATTGATTTAATAGTTTTACATGTTGAATTTTAAAATAGTTTTTGGTGTTCACTTGTGTATTATTATTTCTTAGATATTTGCGAGTTGGCCTTCAGGTAGTCATAGTTCTCTGATCATTTTGGCCCTTACTATATTGTTTTCATAGTTACTTGATTTAGTTTGAGTTGTTGTAGCTCTTTTGGACTGTACATTCATCACTGTGATCAAGTCTTTTTTATTACATAAAATAGGAAAGTGCCATACATCTATATATTTGTGTGTGTGTGTGTGTGTGTATCTTTGTAGCTATCCTCTGGGGTATGTTTACAAATTATTATAAGCCTATTAATAAGTTACAAAGCTATTTTAAAGTGCCTGCAAAATTGAGAGATGTGTACATTTGTCTCCCCTTTGATGCAGAATAAGTTTCAGCCAATGGGGAGTCTGATGTTATAGATGAGACAAGATATACAGATGTCCCAGTGGACATCTGGTAGAACACACTAGGGAACAAGTGTGTTTGATGGGCATGGGAACTTTTTATAGGGCGTCTGTCTGACAAGCCATGAACCGTGATGGGAATGGAAAGAGGGCCTGGGGAGAGTGAAGTGGGATGGTAAGTACATACTATTAATTCTTGTTGGAAATTCCGTACTTAAAAGGAACTGAGGGAGAAAGTATTGATAATCAGATGAGGGTTCAGGTTAATTTTAGAGTTGGGAAGTAAATCATTTTATATTCCAAGAATTCAAAGTGGGCAAGTGTGAGTTCAGTTGCCTGTAGGATTCAAGCATGGTGCTGAATATTTAGTGAGTTAATTTCCAGAGAAAATAGTCAGTTCAAAAGATTTACCTCTATTTCTGTTTCATAAACATGAGGTAATCTTTAAGATGAGTACGGTAATATGGAATACTTCCCTCTTAGGGTTAAATATAAGGTGATAGGTATACACACACACACACACATTATATATATATATACACATATATATATATATATGTTATATATGAAATGAGCTTTTTCTGTTGAACTGGATTTGAGGGATTATGCTGGTTAGCAGATTTCAATTTGTTCTGTATTTTTTATAGGAAAATTTATGACTTAGAGCTTTTTATGTGTTTCTGTTAAAATTGTATACCTTTAACTTCTTTCCAAATGATGTAAATGAAGGCATTAAACAGGGCGGGCTTCCTTTCTAAGCACACTCCACAAATCCAATACTTTTATCCTCTTGGTGTTTTTTTGACATCAAATAATTATGGAAGCTAACCTTGAATTATTTCATATATATTTTTGGGCAGCTATAGTATTGTATTTGGTGAGTGAGGAAAAGGTTCATTGAGTTTTTTTACTTCATTGAGGCCTCACCATCTATGCATATAATTGTAAAAATGCACCATGACAGATGGTCTTTAGTGGCAATATTTTAGAAGTTCACAGAATTTGGATTTTCCTTACCAAGCTACAAAATTAGAGTTTGCTCATTATATGATAGTTTAAACCTAGAGATTCTATGACTAAATGTGAAACTTCAAGCTGAATTACCCTTGAAGGCTAAAATTAACCTATGTAAAAATTCTCAAATAACTTATGAAAGTCCTTTATCTTTTTAAAAGTTTTTGTATAGCTTTTGAATATAGAATTCCTTGTATTCTTTTTTTTTTTTTTTTTAAATTTATGATAGTCACACAGACAGAGAGAGGCAGAGACATAGGCAGAGGGAGAAGCAGGCTCCATGCACCAGGAGCCCGACGTGGGATTCGATCCCCGGTCTCCAGGATCGCACCCTGGGCCAAAGGCAGGCGCTAAACCGCTGCGCCACCCAGGGATCCCTAGAATTCCTTGTATTCTTATTGGTGATGACTTCATGTCTCTGACTTTGTTCTTGAAAAAGTATGACTGTTACTTAGCTGAAGTTTTTCACCTAATTGCCTTAAAATGTTATATATATGTAACTAGATTTTAAAAGAATGAAATTGATTAAATATCATTAGTGTTCTGATATTCTCTTTGGTTAAACTTTTTTTTTTTAAGATTTTATTTATTTATTCATGAGAGACACATGCGAAAGAGAGAGAGAAAGAGAGAGAGAGAGAGGCAGAGACACAGGCAGAGGGAGAAGCAGGCTCCATGCAAGAAGCCTGACGTGGAACTCTATCCTGGGTCTCCAGGATCACGCCCTGGGCTGAAGGTGGCGCTAAACCTCTGAGCCACCCCGGCTGCCCTCTGGTTAAACATTTATATTTTAAAGTGTTACTCATGTTTTCTGAAGGTTTTCTAAGAAAAGATACCAAGTTCTTAAATGTATACTTTATTTTTTCATACTATAATCTTTCTAACTTTTTCTTGTCTCCTGCCATCACCTCGCCCCCACCCCTAAAAATTTAATCCTTTTTAGTTGAAGTCCTGTCATGGACTAGTCAGAGCCTAGATCAGATGCCTTATCTAGGTTTTTGGGATGAGCATAAGAACCAGGGATGGGTGTGGAAGGCTGATGGAGTTGTAGAAAAAAAATCACTTTGTGTTCCCAGTCACTGAGTAGCTAAATCTGAGTTACAAAGGCAGGAGGAAGTAGTTGCAGTTAGCTCAGGCCCTATCAGTATATCCATCCTATACTACATCCCATTCCCTCTGAAGGCAGACATATAGCAGTTAAAATTCTTAAACTGTATGTCTTTCTCTATGTTTACTCCGTGATTGCTGCTGATTGCTTATCTCCTTGGCTTTCAGATTCCTGGTGCCATACTTCAGCTGTTGATACCTCCCAGCTGTGTGGCTTTTTTTCCTTTTCATGTCTGGTCAAAGTGTGCTCTCCCAATTCTAGTGTCCATGAAGCTTTTGGGCAAGAGAATCCTTTTGTTGTCTATATTGGAGTCTGATAGCCAAATATATTGCAGCTTCTTTTAGTTGACCCAGAGTATCACCTCTATATAAATGTTAGAAAATCCAGAGGACGGTTTTGGAGCTTGTAGAGGGTCCTTGTTCCCCAAGGAAGGAATACCTGTTGATACCTGAATGAGCAGTGGACTTACTAAGGTTTGGGTCTCCACAGTGATCTAAGGAGACAGAGAAAAGAAGTTAGTCACTAAACAGCTAACATTTGTTGTTTCCTGAATGCCAGGCACTAAGATAAATGCTTGAAATGGGTTATATAATTTAATACCAACAGGAGCTCCATGACGAAGGATTAGAGAGGTGAAGTAACCTCCCCAGAGTTAAATGATAAAACAGGAACTCAAAAATCCAACCTGTAGATTTTGGAAATGTGTAAATCACAAAACATGTTATTAAATATATGAATACATTTCCTCCCAGCTAGTCCTTAACTAGCCCTGAAATGAAGTGGAATAGATGCTGACATTTAAGGTGACAGTGCCTATCAAAAGGGGTATGCAAACACAGGTGTGAGATTAGCGATTTACATTAATGTAGGAAATTAAAGCATTAACTGTAATTTTACTAAGATGTTTTACTTTAGCTGACAGTTCTTGGCAGAAGTGGAAACACAGTATATTAAATATGCCATAAGTAGTTTTCCCAGTATAATATGTGTGCTATGTCTAGGGAAAACATATTTACACAGCTCAGTTGTTGAAGGGCTCATTATATAGACCATGGCTTTCTATACCCTCTGTGGCCTTTCTCCTCTGGTACTATTTTTTTTTTTTTTTTTTGCTTTTCTTTGGTCACATTGTATGTTTTGTTCATGTTCAACAATAGACTCCTGTGGGATCCCTGGGTGGCGCAGTGGTTTAGCGCCTGCCTTTGGCCCAGGCGCGATCCTGGAGATCCGGGATCGAATCCCACGTCAGGCTCCCGGTGCATGGAGCCTGCTTCTCCCTCTGCCTGTGTCTCTGCCTCTCTCTCTCTCACTGTGTGCCTATCATAAAAAAAAAAAACAAAAAAAACAAAACAAAACAATAGACTCATGTAATATTCAAAGGTTAGTGGAAACCAAAATTCAGAAGTAGATTTTATGCTTGAGATAGGAATAATTTAACAGGCTGGTTAAAAAAAAAGTTACAGGCTTGAGTTGGTTTTGTTTTTGGTTTAGAAGAAAGAAGGAGTACTTTCTTTAGAGAGAGATCCTCACTGGTTGTTTCAAACTGGGCCTTTTAAGAGGATAGTTTCTTGGTTCATTCTAGGGGTTCAGGACTCCAGGGGCTACTCCCTTACTAGATACTTTGGACATCTTTGTGGTATTTCTGGTGGGTGCTACAAGAATTTAATAGACAGGAGATGGGGATGCTGGAGTGTCCACAATGTACTGGATAGTTCTCTACAACTCTGAATTTTTCTATGTCTTTTTTGATTTTTTAAAATTTAATTTTATTTATTTATTCATGAGAGAGAGAGAGAGAGGCAGAGACACAGGCAGAGGGAGAAGCAGGCTCCCTGCAGGGAGCCTGATGTGGAACTCCATTCCAGGATCCCGGGATCACACCCTGAGCCACAGGCAGACACTCAACCACTGAGCCACCTAGGTGCCCCCTTTTGGATTTTTTTAATGTTCCTTTAAAAAATTTGTACAGAATAGGGCAGCCTGGGTGGCTCAGTGGTTTAGTGCCGCCTTAAGCCCAGGGAGTGATCCTGGAGACCTGGGATCGAGTCCCACTGTCTGGCTCCCTGCATAGAGCCTGCTTCTCTCTCTGCCTGTGTCTCTGCCTCTCTCGCTGTGGCTTTCATGAATAAATAAATAAAATCTTAAAAAAAAATCTGTACAGAATAAAAAAGAAACCCTATTTCTAATGATCTGAATCTAAACCAAAACACTATTTTTATAAATATACATAAAACGTTTTTTTGCCCCATGGCTTTTATGTAACCTGATAGTTCCTGGAATGGAACTACTGTGTGAATTGATGGAAAATTATTATTATTATTATTAATTTTTGGAAAATTATACTTTGTTTTGTTCCATGTTTCTCTGAGTTCACCTTTTTGGAAAAGCACTTCACTGATGCGGCATGTGAGGCACCAACACACACTATAACGATCTATGTTGGTGGATGTTGCATTTACAATGTTTCTGGGAATGGGTGCAGTATCTAATTACTTGATTATGACTTTTTTTTTCTTAATATTTATTTATTTGAGAGAGATAGCGAGTGCATGTGAGTGGGGGTCAGGGCAGAGGGGGAGAGAGAGAGAATCTCAAGCAGACTCCCCTACTAAGCCTAGAGTGGGATGTGGGGTTCCATCCCATGACCCTGAGATCATGACCAGAGTAGAAATCAAGAGTCCAATGCTTAACTGACTGAGCCACCCAGGTGCCCCTCTTCCCCTTTCTTATTTCAAGGAAATGCATTCATGTATTTTCCACATTAATCTGGTTTTGGTTGTACATTTTTATGATGAGGGCATTTTGTTAAATTATGGGGAAGAGTGGAAGAGGAGGCTAGTGAGATAGAATAAGGGCAGGAGGGAAATGCTGAAACTCTGAGGAGTGGACTGACATGTTTTAATCTAGTATGATAAAAGAGAATGACAGTAGTTGAGTAAATAAGGAAGTGCAGAGTGAGACCCAAATTGAGATTTAAGATTGTCAGGTAATATTAGACATATTAGACATCATTTCGTGTATCTTTTAGTGGACCTGCTTACTAGCTGACTATGAGAATGAGTCTGTTAAAGCCTTAGTGAAATTATTAGCACTAAGACCCTCAGAGTAAAAATAATTCCTCTCAAATATGGTTGTTCCACATATCTACAGATGGCACGGAACTGTACATATGCATTGGACCAACATCATTTGTCCTGGTTTAGATATTATACTCTAGTTATGTAAGACATAACTATTGAGGGACTCTGGGTGAAGGATACAAGGGAACTCTCTGTACTATTTTTGAACTTCTTGTGAGTCTGTAAGTATTTTAAAATTCAAAATAAAAAAAAAAGTTAAAAGAAAAAAGGATTGCCAAATAATAGAATGTTGAGACTCATGGCAGAATTCTTTAGAGATATTGCCAATTTCTTTGTTATCAACAAGGATAATTTGTTGAGTAAATGACCAAATGGAGGACTTAATGAGGAAGGTCTGAATTACAGCAGTAGCTGTGGCAGTGGACAGAAGTGACCAACATGGTAGACATGGAAGTAGACTGAAGATTTGATGATTGATGGAATGTGAAATGAAGATGACTCCAAGCTATTTGGTAGATAAGAGTAGAAGAACAGTATATTAGTGATGGTAAGGAATATAAAAATAGTATGTTTTTGGGATAGAATAGTACATTTGGTTGTGAACATACTGCTTATGAGTGCTGGTGGGCTGGTGGTGATAGGTGGTGGACAATTCAAAATGGTAAGCTGTGTTCAAGAGATCATGGTTGAAAGTATGTAATCAAAATACATATGTAAAAGTGGTATTTAAAACTGTGGAAAAGAAGACTGCTAAGGGAGAGTGTATGAGTGAGAAAACCTGGGAATATTAATTTCATAATGGATTTTTTGTGACCCTGGGTAAGTTACCTAACCTTTCAATGCTTCATTTTCTTCCACAATAAGATAGAGAACATTATAGTATATTCCTCATTGAATTGTTGTGACACTGAATAAAATTATCTGTGTAAATTCCTTAATGCTTGGCATGTTGTAAGCACCTCCTAAAGGTTACCGTTTTATTATTTAGTAAACACTTTGGTTAGGCAAATGAAAACAGCTGACTCTAACTCTAGAACTTATATTGGATGTTTAAAATTAAACAAGTGATTTTATTAGCAGTGATATTTTTTATTTTTTCCAATTAGAACTCTGGCATTTGAAGGTCTGGTTAATTGTAATCTTGAAACTGATATTTGTAGTTAATTACTTAAGGTATTTTTATAGAAACCTGTCATTTTTCTTAACTGTTAATACTTCTGTGATACAGATATTGGTAAAATACTTTTCACTTTTCTCCTCTTTCTTAATTATATAATTCATTCACCTTTTGGGACTTGGAGATAAACACTTGGTTGAATATGTAATATTTTTGTTTGATTAGGTTGAGAATGGGGTAGGTGAGAAGTGATGATATTAAACTGAATCTGGTACTGGACAAGTTTCTTGCAATGAAGATGGGATACAAGGAACCCAGTTGTATATGGCTTATGTTTCTTTTCTCTATGACAGGATTATTATGCTCTAGAAGTGTCATTTGGGGGAGCCAAAGCACTGTACTTTAACTTCCAATGGTCCATTCAGTGTAGAAGGGGAAAAAAGTAGTGAAATGCATTGAGGTTCATGCTTTGAAAGTGTTTATATGTCTCTTCCTTCTGCTGTAATAGTAAATGGTTAGTGGGGTTTGTTAAATAGCAAATGAGTAAAACTAAACATTGGGCATTTATATTCCTAGAGTTTTAACTTTTTACATTTGCATCTTACTTGTCCTGTTCATATTTCAAAGGTTAAGAGAAATAAGTATTTTTGGCTGGATATATAGTGTATCACTTCAGGACTGTAGTTGCTCCAAATTAGGCTGTCAATGCCTTGTCTGAGATCCACTATGAAATATCAAAAAAACAGCATTTGGAATGTAGGCTTGATTTTTCCAGTCAATGAACCGACTAATATTTTCAGAGTGCCTGTAGATGCACAACACTAAATTATATTAAAAATATTGCCACTTGAGTAAGTCCTTGAAGAAACAATTTTTGTACTGTTTGGTTGATTAGTGAACATCAGAGCTATTGTTTGGGCTCTCTAGATACTGGTTGTTCAGGGATGCTGTGGGATCTGCATACAAATAGATTGGAATTTGGATTTGGAAAAGATAGTTTCTTGTTTATTCTGGGTCAGTTTTTGGTGTGCTGTATATTCTTTAAAATGAATTAGAATTCATTTGAATGTCCCTTTTTAACATAAGCTTGACATGATTATTTTTCTTTATATTTACCACTTCCTTTGACACACAGGCACATATATACATGTGCGCACACACATAAAAGAAGTGCTACAGTTTGGGTAGTATTTATGGCAGGATAAAAGTAATTTATTTGAAGTTTTTAATAGGTTGCTATCTGTAGTTGTGAAAAAAAGTCTGCTTTTGAATTTTATTGCCCCTTTTTGATAAGAATATTAATTCTAGAACAGAGGGGCTGTTTTCACAACCATGTCTTCATCAGAAGCTGGGGTTTTAATATATGTTAGAAAAGACACACACTTCCTCCACCATCTCTTATGTTCTTGCTATTTATTACCTGACTTGTTTATCAAATCCTGGAAATGGTGCTTTCAGTAGCTAATAGGGTGTTTTGGTCATTTAAAAGATACTTAAAAAAACACTATGTGTGAGAAAATGTATGCCTATAGATAAAAGTTACGGCTTATCTTGGTTTCTTGTGATGGCAGCTTTGCTACTTTATTGCCTTATGGTCCCTTCTTGTCTAACAAAGAAAATTGACAGGTTACTTACCTTTTTATGAGTGCTTTTCTTTAAAACTGTATGATTGAATTGTCTAGTGAAATTAACCTTGGCTTCTGCAGTACTGAATGGCAGAAGTGAGAGCAGCTTTCTTCTTCCTTTCTTCCTTAAAAAATGCTGTTTGAATATAGTTTGGGTAAGTTGACCTCTGGAGTAGTTGATGGAGAAAATTGAAATGAAGTATTTTTCTTCTCTATTGAGCATTGCATAAATTTTGCCCCAAATGACATACTTAAATGTTGGAAGTGTTAGGTTTTAGCAAACTAAGCTGAATTTAATTTGTATTTCTTTATTTTTACTGTATATATGGTAAAATTTGATAATTAGTAAAGATTTAAAGGAATATTTGATAAATTCACCATTTCACCTTCTTAAACCTAAGAAGCATAATTTGGCTAAATTATGCAAAGCGCTAATTAAAGGGTTTAATTTGCTAATCATCTCAGTTTGATTAGAGGCAGATGCTGATTATCTGCACAAGTCTAAATGGACCTTTCAGAGATGGCTTTCATTATTTAAAATCGACTTGTCAAACTAATTAAGACATAAATTTAAGGAATAACAAATACTAGTAATCTGTAGACTTTCAGTGTAATGCAAGGCTGGATAATTCACAGATGCTCTGCATTTGTACGTAGAACACTGCCTAACCAATAATAATAAGGTAATAAATGCTAACTATTATTTATTAAATGTTACTTTCTAGCTTCTTTGTGAGATTTGCAAAAGATGGTGTACACAGAGAACATTAGGTTCTTTCCCCTAATATCCCTTTGAGTCATTTAAAAATGATTGCTACATGTACCAAAAGCCATAAGATACCTAGGAATAAACCTAACCAAAGAGGTAAAAGATCTGTATTCTGGAACCTATAGAACACTTACAAAGGAAATTGAAGAAGACACAAAGAAATGGAAAAACCTTCCATACTCATGGATTGGAAGAACAAATATTGTTAAAATATCTATACTACCCAAAGCAATCTACACATTCAGTGTAACCGCTATAAAAATTCCATTAGCATTTTTCATAGAGTTGGAACAAACAATCCTAAAATCTGTATCGGAAAAGACCCTGAATAGCCAAAGGAATGTTTAAAAAGAAAACCAAAACTAGAGGCATCACAGTTCTGGAATTCAAGCTGTATTGCAAAGCTGTAATCATCAAGACAGTATGGTACTGGCACAAAAACAGACACAAAGATCAATGGACAGAGTACAGAACCCAGAAACAGACCCACAACTATATGGTCAACTAATCTTCCAACAAAGCAGGAAAGAAGGGATGCTGGGTGGCTCAGCAGTTGAGTGTCTGCCTTTGGCTCAGGGCATGATTCCCGATCTGGGATCAAGTCCCACATCTGGCTCCTTGCAAGGAACCTGCTTCTCCCTCTGCATGTGTATGCCTCTCTCTGTCTCATGAATAAATAAATAAACTCTTAAAAAAAAAGGAAAGAATATTCAAGGGAAAAAACAGTCTTCAACAAATGGGGTCAGGAAAACTGGACAGCCATGTAGAAGAATGAAACTGGACCACTTTCTTAACAACATATAGAAAATAAATTAAAAATGGATGAAAGACCTAAATGTGAGACCAGAATCCCAGAGGAGAACACAGGCAGCACCCTCTTTGACCTCATCCATAGCAACTTCTTCCTAGACACATCTCCAGAGACAAGGGAAACAAAGGCAAAAATGAACTATTGGGACTTCATCAAAATGAAAAGCTTCTGCACAGCAAAGGAAACAGTCAACAAAACTACAAGGCAACCTACAGAATGGGAGAAGAGACTTACAAATGACATATTGGATAGTTTCCAAAATATATAAAGAACTTATCAAACAAACTCAATGCCAAAAATAAATAATCCAGTTAAGAAGTGGGCAGAACACACGAACAGATATTTTTCTAAAGGCTAAGAGAGACATGAAAAAATGCTCAACATTGCTCCTCATCAGGGAAATACAAATCAAAACCACAGTGAGATACCACCTCATGTGTCAGAATGGCTAACATTAACAATTCAGGAAACAACAAATGTTGGCAAGAATGTGGAGAAAGGGAAACCCTTGTGCACTGTTGATTGAAATGCAAACTGGTGCGGCCATTTTGGAAAACAGTAGGCATGTTCTTCAAAAATTTTTTTTTTTTCAAAAAGTTAAAAATAGAACTACTCTATAACCCAACAGTTGCACTACTATGTATTTATCCAAAGGATACAAACAGTGATTGGAAGGGGCACATGCAGCTCATTGTTGAGAACAGCAACAACATATCAACAATAGGCAAACTATGGAAGGAGTCCAAATGTCCATCAGCTGATGAATGGTTAAAGAAGATATGGTTATATGTACACAATAGAATATTACCCAGCAATCAAAAAGAATGAAATCTTGCATTTGCAACAGCGTGGTTAGAGCTAGAGTATATTATGCTAAGTGAAATAAGTCCATCAGAAAAAGACAAATACCATATGATTCCACTTGTGCATGGAATTTAAGAAACAGATGAACGTAGAAGGAAAAATAAAAATAAAAACAGAGAGGCAAGCCATAAGAGACTCTTGACTATAGAAAACAAACAGGGTTGCTAGAGGGGAGTTGGTTGGTTGATGAGCATTAAAGAGGGCACTTGTGATGAGCACTGGGTGTTGTATGCAAGTGATGAATCACTGAATTGTCCTGAAACTAATACTACATATGTTATCTAACATGAATTTAAATACAATCTTGGAAGAAAAAAATGACTGCTGTAAGTACATGTATAATAACAAAATTATAAGACCTTTAGTTGTGTAAGATAAGGTAATAGAATTTGGAGTAGTGGAGTTTTATTAAAATGAGTAAGTGCAGATTTTGGTCCCATTCTCTTTATGTAGGTGTATAGACATAGTTGCTAGACTGACAACTGGACAGTCCACGATCATGAGTACTTTTTACATAAGGATTCAAAGGGTAGAAGGAAGTTTCCTTTGAATTCAGTTACTTTCTATCTCCCAGAAGATTAAAACAACCTCTTGTGTAACAGGGTAAAGAATAATAGAATGCCATGGGCTTTATAACTCCTTAGACCAATAGAATTTGCCTGGAAGTGACATTGTACCTGTTTCTGGGTGTACACCTTAAGAACCTGCAGCTTCCATTTCCTCTATCTGACATACTTTCTTTGGGAGTCCTGAGATGTCATGTAAGAAGTCTGACTAAACTTGCTGACATCTACTTGCTGGAGAGGTCTCTTCTGAAGCCTGGCATAAACTAGCAACTGCCATACAGGGGAGGCCATGTCTCAGCACTCCTTTTTTTTTTTTTTTTTTTTTTTTTAAATTTTTTTTTTTTATTTATTTATGATAGTCACAGAGAGAGAAAGAGAGAGGCAGAGACATAGGCAGAAGGAGAAGCAGGCTCCATGCACCGGAAGCCCGATGTGGGATTCTTTTTTTTTTTTTTTTTTAAGATTTTATTTATTTATTCATAGACATAGAGAAAGAGAGGCAGAGACACAGGGAGAGGGAGAAGCAGGCTCCATGCACCAGGAGCCCGACGTGGGATTCGATCCCGGGTCTCCAGGATCACGCCCTGGGCCCAAGGCAGGCGCCAAACCGCTGCGCCACCCAGGGATCCCCCGATGTGGGATTCGATCCCGGGTCTCCATGATCGCGCCCTGGGCCAAAGGCAGGCGCCAAACCGCTGTGCCACCCAGGATCCCTCAGCACTCCTTGATAGTCCTAGTGGAGCCCAGCCTTTCCAAGGTGCCAGACATGTGAGTGAAGCCATCTTGGATTCTTCAGTCTTTTCATCAGCTCAAGATCCCAGGTGATGTCACTTGATGCCACATGGAACAGATGAATTGCCGGCTGTATCCTTTCTGAATTTATGACCAACAAAATTGGGAGAAAATAAAATGATTGCTGCTTTAAGCTGCTAAGTTTTAGGAGTAATTATGTAGTGATATGTAACTGGAATTGGTAGCTAAGCTAGAGCCTCTGGCTTCTTAATTTTGAACAGAAACCAAAACGGTGTATTTTAAATACTTTCAAACAACTCTACCATGATTTGGAAAGACTATGAAACATAATGAAAACTATATTACTTGGAATTATGGTTAACAGTAGGGAAAATGAAATTCTGATAATTCGAGAAGTAGAGAAGGTAACTCTGAGGGACGTCAGATTATTCAGAAGGGACAGAAATGGGAGCATTCTTGATAAATGCTTTCCACTTTTCAGAAATTTGATTGGTGAAGTTGCTTAAAAAGAGTTAACTGATAAGTTTATGGTTTTTAAATTTTGAAGAAGAGAGGCTTGCTGCATTTCTGAGATTTGCCAGGAGTCTGAGAATCCTTTGAGGTTGTCTTTATTTTCAGAGATACCTTTTTATGTTTTAGGATCTGGGGAAGAGAGGTAATAAAGTATAGGGTAGTTGATTTTTTTAAAAAGATTATTTATTCATGAGAGACACAGAAAGAGAGAGGCAGAGACATAGGCAGAGGGAGAAGCAGGCTTCTCACAGAGAGCCAGATGTGGGACTCCATCCTAGATCCTGGGATCATGCCCTGACCTGAAGGCAGACACTCAACTGCTGAGCCACCCAGGCATCCCTGGTAGTTGATGTTTTTAAACAATGTTCTTACCATCTCATGAGGTTGCCAGAATTTAGAGTACTCCAAATTAATGACTTCATTTCATAACATAGATTGTGGATTAGTCCTTTTTGCTTGTTAAATTCTCTTCAGCTGAGAGATGGTGAACTAAGAAATAATGGTTGGGGCCTCTGTAGGTGCTATGTGGTATTTAAAGCACTTTCTTATATAGAAAGGGTTATAAATAAGTAAGTAAAAGCAATAATAAATTATTGTAGATGCCATGCCATACATGCTCCTTGATTTTTGTGTGCTGTTGCATACAATTGCAGATTTCTATTTTCTTTTTAATTTTCAGCATTTAATGCTTTGTGTTGGTTCTCAGTATGTGGAGTTTGGATTATGGTAGTTAAAGGGCAGATTTTAATTCATATGGAAGTGGCCTCTTATTGAAAAACTGAAAATGGATTAAAAAACTTTTTTCATAAGTCCAGGGAAGCAGGACAGTTGAGGCCTAATAAAACCCTTTCGTGTTGGCAGACACATTACTGCTATTATAACACTTTGCTTAAGGAACAGGAGAACCAAGGATAAATGTAGCACATACACAGCTGTTTGAATTTGCTGCTTAGCTTTTGGATTCCTTAAGCTGTATCACTTTTGGGTTGTAATGATCTTACTAGAAGCAAGAAACAAAGTGAACAAGATGATTCTCATATAAGTTTCCCAAGGCTGCTGTTATTTATTTCTACAAAATAGAAATAATAATTTTGCCTTTTTTCTTTTTTGGTAACTCAAAGTTAACAGTGGCAAGAAGATAATAGAAAAGGAACCAAGTGACAGGTATTTTAAGAGATCAATGTCAGGATCATTACAGAGAACAAGTTAATGACCCTAGAATGTATAAAATCAGTGGGTTTTTTTTTTTTTTTTTTCCAATTTTGAGCACATAGAATGAAAATTGCTGCATTTAGGTGGCGTAAAAGTTTAGGCTTTGGAAGGAGAAGCTGTTATAGTATAATGTGGGTAAAATACATATTTACAGCCTTACCAGAATGAGGACTGATACAGGGGAGGTTCACATCAATGTTATCTGTTCTTCAAGGCAGAAAGGAGTTCTTGAACAGATGTACAGAAGAGTCTGGGTAGTGCAGGTAGTGCTGCTGCCTATCACATCTGGTGTTGGCAGTGCTTCATAACTGGATGTCCTTAAGAATACCAACCCTTCTCAATGGTATCATGGCTTCTTCCCATATTTGAATCCATATTTTAAGTGCAAATGTAACATACTAATATTTCAGGAATGGAATTGGAGATATAACTGTAAATGGAGGTAGTATAACCAAGAGAAGGAAGCTGTTGATGGACTTTGAAATAAGACAAATGGATGAGTAGCCTTTCTTCCTTGATGGAGGGTAAATGTATATGATGGTGAGAAACACTTGTCTAAATCCCTGTGATCATCAGGAATCAGCTTGGAGGGACTTGAATCTGCCAGCCTCTTCCCTACTAAGGTACCCAAATTAATACACAGATTATAAAAAGTGTGACAGATTATAAAAAGTGTGCTTGCTATGCAAATGTATCTTTAAGCTAGGTCCCTAGCTACCAGAATTCTACTCCCAAGTGTATACGACCTAGAAAATCTGGAGCTACTGGTGTCCTTCATAGTACTTTACAGTTAATATTTGGTAAATGCTTTATGTATGTCAGCATTATGTTCTACCTTATGGAGGATTTATATTAATACATTTTTAGTTTGAGAGAGTAGAGACTGTTTTCGTGAAACAGAGAACAAGGCAAAATAATCACATGCCAGAATGTTTGATACAGTTTCTAAGAGTTAAGAAAAAGTAAAGAGGGTATTGCTACACACTGGATTAATCTAGGAGGGCATCACTGAGTTGACAGAATTTGAACTGACTCTTAAAAGATAAGGCAGGAAGGAGGTAGCAGAGCTGTTCTGGTGGGTGGGATATTGTGCCAACTGTACCATCAAATGTTTGAATGATTTTCTGAGGAACTAAAAATGTTGAATTGGGTCGATAAACAGGAAGCCTTTGTCAAGCCATAAAGCTGCTTTCTAATATTTTCAGTTGCAAACCTATGAATTTGAACATCTCTTGGAATAAATACCTCCTTTCTCTTGACCACCAGGCACAAAAAACAGCTAGTAGTCTCTCTGCTTGAATTTCAAATAATATGACAGAAATGTAAATATAAGAATAAAATTTGATTTCCCATGGCCTATAAAAGAAAATATAACCAATCAACTTCTTTTTCTGACCTTATCTTTCTCAGCTCTTGTTTCATTCTCCATTTGCTTGGATACACAGCTGCACATGGGTCCCTGTTGACTTTTTTAAAAAAGTTTATTTATTTATTTAAGTAATTTCTGTACCCAACATGGGGCTTGAACTCATAACCCCGAGATCAAGAGTCGAATGCTCTTCTGACAGAGCCAGACAGATACCCCTACTCACTTGTAAGCAGGTTTCATTCACCGTTTCTTCTCCACTTAAATAAAGCCGTATTTTTGTCATCAGCTATTGGCTGCTTAACTTGGAAAGTTTCAGTCATCCTCATATCTTTGATGAATCAGAGTTTGGGTGCCTCTCTTCCATTCTTCTTGAAAATGTCCAAAGTGCTACATAGTTTAAAAACTTAAAACCAAGTAAAGTTGAACAGTTTTCTACTGGGCTACATTATAAAAATGGGAAAGGAAAATTACTTTTCTTTTGTTATTTTGGAAGACATTTGCCAGTTGGAGCCTCAACAAAGATGGAGTTTGGGAGGCCTTTAATTGTGCACCAAAAGGTTATTGCAGAAGATAACATAAGGGAGATGTCATAAAGAAGAAAATTTGAAGCTCAGTAATAGAAATCTGTGTGAAGAAATAGGCATTCTGCCAATTAACTGGGTACTTGAAATAAATAGTTTGGAATTAAAGGAACAGTTGCAAATTTCAGAGACTTGATGAACTTAGTTCATAGGGAAACTGGGGAATGGAGTACAAACTTCAGGTTACAGTAGTTGTAAAGCATGCTTACTATTCATTATAGTGTTGCTTCAAAATATTTAGTTTTTATAAAGTTTAATAATGTAAAATCAGAAGAATCATTAATTGAATATTTTGTTAAACCATTGAAATAATGGGGCAGCCCAGATGGCTCAGCGGTTTAGTGTTGCCTTCAGCCCAGGGCGTGATCCTGGAGACCTGGGATCGAGTCCCACGTTGGGCTTCCTGCATGGAGCCTGCTTCTCCCTCTGCCTGTGTCTCTGCCTCTCTCTCTCTCTCTCTCTCTGTTTCTCTCATGAATAAATAAGTAAAATCTTTAAAAAAAACAACAACAACATTGAAATAAAATTCCAAGTATATTTGAGTGAAATGAATTATAATCATAGGAGTTCAACCTTGAACTGTTAACTGCCTTGGCAGTCAGTAAATATTTCCAGAACTGGGCATAGTGTGATTATGAGTGTGTGTAGGAAGGATATCCAAGAAAGCATATAAATGGTGCCTGTTGGGTCTTCTTACTTGTTTTGAGTAATTATGACACAATAAGTAACCGGTTAATAAAAATATTTGAGTATATGAGGGAGATGTACAGGAGAACATTTAATGTTTATCTTTCCATAAATGTCCAGCTATTCTTATGTTGCATTAATTTGAAGTGAAGTACAGTTCTTTTATTACTATACTTCTTTCACCTTTTAGGCATCGTCACCCAAACCAAAAAGCAAGAAAGGAGACTGTATTCTTTGTTGAAAGAAATTTTTGCTGGATGTAGGATTTTAGGTTGGCAGGTTCCTTCCTTCCTTCCTTCCTTCCTTCCTTCCTTCCTTCCTTCCTTCCTTCCTTCCTTCCTTCCTTCTTTCCTTCCTTCCTTCCTTCCTTCCTTCCTTCCTTCCTTCCTTCCTTCCTTCCTTCCTTCCTGATTTTATTTTTAAGTAATCTGTGCACCCAGTGTGAGGCTTGCACTTAGAACTCTGAGATAAAGAGTCGCACATTCTACTGACTTAGCCAGCCAGCCAATTTTTTTTTTTTAAAGATTTTAAGATAAGTACTTTCTTTTAACACATTTAAGATGTGTAATTCTCCTGCCTTCTGGCTTTCATTTTTGCTATTGAGAAGTCAGCTGATAATCTACCTGTAGCTCCTTTGAGGATAAGATAGCCACTCTCCTATCAATGGCCCACACTGAGATCCCATGGATCAGTATGGGGGCTGGGATTGTTATGTGAACTGAAGTAGCAGAGGTTATGACAGAGGCTATGATTCCAAGATGAGCAGTAGCAGAAGAGCATTTGGTAGTGGGTACTGTATGGATGATGACTACAGAGGAGGTGGGGACCACTGTGAAGACAGATATGACAGACAAGATAATTGATCGTGGAATGCCAGAGAGGATTACTCTTGGGATAATTACAGGCATGATGACAGAGGTCCTCTTGCCTTCACCTCCCCCGCCCTCCAAAAAATCCAAACTGAATCTAAAGTCTTGGAGTATTCCTAAGGAAGATGATTCCTCTGCCAGCACTTGCCAGTCTAGCTGAGCAACCTCTATCCTTGGAGGGGCAAAGCCTGTGGACAGAGCTGTTAAAAGACTGTGAAGTAGAAGAGCAGTTACAGAAGGAGCAGGAGAAATGAAGGGCCATCTGGATGAGCCAAAACTACCACAGCTGGTAGAAATTCTGGAAGGAGAGAGAAGAAGTCTCTAGAAAACGAAATACTCAATAAGAAGGCAGACTGTCCTTCTCTGGCTTCCAAGCCTCCCAAACCTCAACAGCCTTTAAAGGTAATGCCAGTCCCTCCACCAAAGGAGAGTTGCTTGGGTGATGTGAAGTCCCAACCCTCTTACTCTTTCTCAGTAAGAGCTCAGACACAGAGCTGTGATCCCTGTAAGTGGTGGTGGGGGGAAGTAGTTCCGGCTCTACCATCTGAGGAAGGAATAGCAAGGAAAGATGAAAATAAAATAGTTGGGGTGAGGGTCCCAAAGGGCCAAAGTGGGAGCTCTAGTCACGGTTCAGAAAATGGAACAAAGACCACTAGAAGGAGTCAGATGGGAAAGATGGCAGAAAGGATCAAGACTGCTGACCTACACCTGAGCCAGAGAAAACTGAAGAAAATCCATCTTCCAAGTTCAGTTCTCTAAACAAGTATGCTACTCTCTCCATTGATGGCAAAGATGAGAATGAGGAAGATTATACTGAATAGACCTTTGCATTCTTGCTTTCTCCTACTCTTTTCATCCTGGAATATTTGAGAGCAAATCAAAACTCTGTCCAGAGAAGACAGTAAAACTCAACATCTCGTGGAGACCTTTCTTTCTTAACTTTGGAAAAAAACAAAAACAAAAACCTGCAATGAAATGAAATTCATTTGCATGCTGTTGCAACCTTTAAAATATTGAACTAACTGGACAATTGCCAGTGTAGCCAGAGAGAAAGAGATGTACAGCTTCCACTGTTTAATTCTTATTATCCTATTGTAGCATATATAAATTCTTTTTTCCTTTTTTAAAAAAAAGATTTATTTATTTATTTATTTATTTATGACAGAGAGAGAGAGAGAGAGAAAGAGAGAGAGAGGCAGAGACACAGGCAGAGGGAGAAGCAGGCTCTATGCAGGGAGCCTGATGTGGGACTCGATCCCGGGTCTCCAGGATCACGCCCTGGGCTGAAGGCGGCACTAAACTGCTGAGGCACCCGGGCATCCTTTTTTTTTTTCTTTTTAAGGATTTTATTTATTTATTTCACAGAGTGTGTGGTGGCGGGGGGGGGGGGGGGGGGAAGGGTGTATGTGCCTGTGTGAGGAGGAGCAGAGGGAGAGCGAGAGGCAGACTCCCCGCTGAGCAGGGAGCCCATTGTGGGGCTTGATCCTAGGACCCTGGGATCATGGCCTGAGCCGAAGGCAGGTGCTTAACTGACTGAACCATGCTGGCGCCCTGGCATACATGAATTCTCAAACATGATTTGAATAAATTTTCCATCCTTGGAAAGATAGATTTAGTCTCTGAAGTTGTTTTAGTTTCCAGGAAGCTTTCCAGCCCTTCATCTTATTTAATTCTGAGTTTCTGGGGCCAGCCTGGGAGAATTCCTTCATTTTTATCCCTCTAGGGGGTAGTTGGGAGTGAGTCTATAGGCCACTAAACAATAGGACTGCTTGGTGACCAAAGTAAGTGGGAGAATTGTAGTTTGAAAAGGAGCTGTGGGGAAGGGATGAATTATTTTGCATGAATGGGGAAATGGTGTGACCAGTGGTGAACTCTGGAGCAGGAAGCACTTGGGGGTTGTGGGAATTTGGATCTTTTATGAGAAAGGGATTTACCCTTTATTAAACAGCATCCCTTCTGAAAGTTCTGAAACTTTGAACTGTTGAGATCTTGAAACTTTAAAAATTTAGACTCTTGTCCTGGTCTTATGTTCTTCGTGCTACTCTTTGCTGTTACCTCCCAAAAAGCAGTTTCTATTTAAATTACACACCTGGGAGCACTTAGGTGGCTCAGTGAGTTAAACATCTGCCTTCTGCTCAGGTCATGATATTGGGGTCCTGGGATTGAGCCACACATCAGGCTCCCTGCTTAGCAGGGAGCCTGTGTCTTCTCCCTCTGCGGCTCCACCTGCTTGTGCTCTCGCTTTCTGTCAAATGAAATCTTAAGAAATAAATCACACACCTGATAGAGGCATTCTGTATCAACCCCAGGAAGCAGAAGCGGAAACTCCTTGCTTTTCTCCAGCACATCTCAGCTTTTTCATGTCTTTTTACTCTTCCTCCCTTTACTCCTATTCCTATTCTTTGATCCCTTTTATATCTCAGGAAATTCTGGAATTAATGGTTTTAGGTGGTCAGTGAGGTTGGATAAATAGGGACAATTAAATTGTGAGCCATTCTTACAACTTTGTTTGGGGGTTTTGTTTTGTTTTTACAAGTTTCCCTTCTCTCCACCCAAATCCTACACCTACATTATAAATGTTTGCATTTATAATGTGGCCATGGCTATTGACCAATGTGTGGGTTTGTTTGTTTGTTTTAGCTTCCCTGGAGAGAACAAACGATGATAAAGAGAGCTATTTAACAAGATCCTTGTTTCTCTTGCAGCATATTAGCTGAACTTGAATGCTTTTATGTGCACTTTTCTACTGTCAGCCCAGTAGATGGTATCCTTATAGGTGATATTGGTACCTGCAGGGAAGCGGCACTTTGGTCTCTTGTCAGTCCTAGGTTAGACACTGCCCAGCCATTTAGACATGTTGGTTATGAGTGCTGTAGCAGTGGGCATAATGAATCATTTACTCAGTGGACATAAAAGACCATGTGAAGTAATTGTATATAATTGGCTTGGATTGGCCAGTAGCCAGGAAGTGGCTTTTAGAGATACCCAAAACTGAAAGAGTTTTTTTTTTTTTTTTTTTAAACTATTTGGTATAGAGGATGTAAAGGTAGGGTTTGCCTTCTGTAGGTCTACTTCTTCCAAATAGTTGTGTCCAAAAGAAGCTGTTTTTCCCATTCCCCTTTCTCCTCCCCGCCCGCATTGAAACAGAAACGGGGAGTATGTCCTGCTCCTTTATATATGTAAAATTTGTACAAAGTATCTTCTATGGAAATGATTTATAATCTGTAGACTATTACCTGGGGGTTGTCTTGAGATGTAAAATTCCATCCTTTGAGTTGTGTTTTTTATTTTTGGCTTGTTTTCTCCAAATAAATCCGATCTTTACAGTTAAAAAAAACAAAAGGTAGCCACCTTGCTCATTGACTCCTTTTAAGATATGTTGATTCACTTCTGCTTGATTTAACCATTCTGTTTGTTGAGCAGTTTTTATTTTCCTGAGTTTCACTAGGCTTCTCAAATCTGTTGATTGGTGCTCTTGTCCTAATTCTTTCTTCTCTGCCTAGGATTCTGTCAAATGTATTTTAGATATTTTTAGTTAGTCCTTCACATAACATTCTAATAGCTGCGTTTCCTTTTTTATTCTTTGTCTGTTAAATTCTAGATTATTTCTCTTGAATCAATACTCAGCTTGTTTTTCTTTTTTGTTTTTGTTTTTGTTTTTTTTTTTAATTTTTAAAAATTTTTATTTACTTATGATAGTCACAGAGAGAGAGAGAGAGAGAGAGAGGCAGAAACGTAGGCAGAGGGAGAAGCAGGCTCCATGCACCGGGAGCCTGAAGTGGGATTCGATCCCGGGTCTCCAGGATCGCGCCCTGGGCCAAAGGCAGGCACTAAACCTCTGCGCCACCCAGGGATCCCTCAGCTTGTTTTTCTATTCTGTTTTGTCAGTTGTTGCCATTAGGTTTTAAAATTTGGCTGTTGTGATTTCTGTATTAGGGACTCCTGGGTGGCTCAGTCAGTTACATGTCCAACTCTTGGTTTTGGTTCAGGTCATGATCTCAGGATTCTTAGATTGAGCCTCATGTCAGGCCTCCCACTCAGCAGGGAGTCTACTAGAGATTCTCTCTCTCCCTCTTCCCTACCTCACTCCCTGAATGCTTGCTCTCGCGTTCTCTCTCTAAAACGAATAAATCTTAAAAAAAAAAGTTATGTTAAATGGATTTTTGTTCTTTGAAGTTTAAAATCTGTTGTTCTCCTCTATATGTAGGTTGCTTTTTAATTTATATCTGATAATTTTAAGATTTAAAATTTGTGTAGTCTGTTCTTGATGTTGTTTGTGCTTGTTTTTCGTTCCTTTTTTTTTTTTTTTTTTTTTATAGATTTTACTTATTTATTCATGAGAGAAACAGAGAGAGAGAGAGGCAGAGACACAGGCAGAGGGAGAAGCAGGCTCCACGCAGGGAGCCTGACGTGGGACTCGATCCCAGGTCTCCAAGATCATGCCCTGGGACAAAGGCAGGTGCTAAACTGCTGAGCCACCCAGGGATCCCCTCCTTCTGTTTTGTTTCCTTGTGTGCCTGGTTATGTTTAACTGACTGCCGTCATACAGTTTTTTTTTTAGGGGGTTCCTGGGATGAGTATACTCTTCCCTGAGAGATACTAAGTTGGGTTCTGCCAGGCTTCTAGGGGTATTGCCAGTCAAAGGACTGTTTTTAAACTATATTTAGGATTGTGGCTCCCTGGCTCATCCAGACTGTGGATGTGTGCATGGAGTGGCTAAGCTTCTCACTTTGTTTTTCCTACTTTTTTCTTTTCCTGACTGGTCCAGTGCCACAACTGCTTGCTTTTTGTTCTGTTGTGGTTGAGGAGAGATAGAAAGTCAATTCTAGTTCATTGCTTCTTTGAGGATGTCATCTTTTGGGGTGCTGATTTAATGTAGGGAGGATCTCCTTTAGGATCCCATGTTTGACAGGCTCTAATCCTGATCTTTTGCCACTTTGTCCCTAGAAGCTGGGGATCTGAAGTAACAAGTGGATATTGTTGGCTGATGTCTTCAGGGAGAAAGTGGCTTTGGTTTTTGTGGGCTTAGATTGTTCTCAAAAAGGGCAGTTACTCTTGTTAGTTTTTTAATTCTTGTAAACTAATTTTTATTTTATTCTTTTTATTCTTTATTAATTAGAGGGAAGAGAGTATGTGTGCTGTGGGGGAGGGACTAGGGAAAAGGGAGAGAGAAAATCTTGAGCAAACTCTGCACTAAGCGCAGAGCCCAATGTGGGGCACAGTCTCACAACCCTGAGATCATGACTTGAACCAAAATCAAGAGCCAGATGCTTAACCGACGTGCCCATGTGCCCCTTGTAAACTAATTTTTAAAAAGTGGTTTATCTGCCATTTCTCCTTGTTTTCACTAGAAAGTAGATCTGAATAACTTAATCAGAAACTGCCTAATGGCTAGGTCTGGAACCTAAGATCCTGCATCTGCTGCTGTGCTGTTGGAGATGCTGCAAATTTTTCCCCTCCCCCCCACCCCCCCTAATGTATTCTTTGCAGCCTTTGTCTAGACAGAGTACTGACTTGGAGGGAGGATGGGTTCTAATTTTTTTTAAAGGTAAAATAGCTTCATAACTATTATTTATTTGATAAATTATTATATGCTCTGATTATAGATTTTAGTCTTCTGGAGTTCCATTTTATTTTTCAGAATATTTACTTTTTCTTCTTTATTTTTTCAGTTTGAATGTTATCACCCTCCATAGCTTATATATTCTAGTTTGTAAACATTTCACTAGGTATTGTGATGAGAGCTAAGAATATAAGATTTCTTTGTGTTTAGGTTCATATAGCAAGTGAGATACACATATACATTGCTTGTAGTATAGTACATAAGTACTATAATACTGCATGTTCAAGCACAGAAGAGGAAGTAGCTGTTACTGAGAAAATCTGGAGAGACTTTGTAGAGATAATGTGTTAGCTATATAGACATTTTCCAGTAGTAACAGAGGGATGGGAAGGATATTTCAGATATGGGAAATAGGTGTAAAGACATAGAGATAAAAGTCATGGTATGCTATAAGTTTGATAGAATTGGAAGATGAAATATTTTGGGGGATGAAAATTGAAACCACGAAAAGTTAAAGGTCTGGGGAGAGAAAAGAGACTTTGATGGACCCAAGGAGCCTATATAGTGGGGATGTGGAGTAGGTGAGCAGGGAGGGTGAGGAGGAGGTATGGTTGGGGGTAGTATGATGTGTGTTGAGGGGTGAGGAGGTAGTTGTGAACTGGGCTCTGACTTTTGGAGTGAGCTGCCAAGGTTGGGATCATCATATGGATATATTTGTCAGGACAGTGGCAAGAAGGTGGATGTTACAATGTTGACAAAGTTTGGGTTTGGATAGTGTCTGTCATAGCTTGAACATTTAAAGCTCTATGTCTTGAGAAACCCCTAAGTCTTAGGAAAACTGGGATGGTTGGTCACTATAGTGAGGTGCCAGAAGGGCTGGGTGAATTTGAGGCAGTTCAGGTGGAAAGCAGTCATATGTAGTGGGGAGGTACTGGCCACAGTGGAGGGAAAAGGGCAGAATGAGTTTATCCATCTATGATAGAGCTCTGTCTCAGCAAGCAGCAGAGGTAGGGGAGCATTTGGAAAGAGGTTGAATATGTCAGAGTTGGTGACTATAGGACAAAATAGAAATTATTTTTGAAAGTTTTCAACAGAGGGAATATACAAATGGATGAGTTAGATAGATGGGGGTCAGAGCTTAATCAAATGAGAATGACAGTAGGATCAATGAATGGTAGGTCTCCAGAGGGGTCTATTTTTTTGGGTACCCACTGAGAGGATGAAATATATAAATGAAAATAAATGAACAAAAAGATTCATTGATAGTTTTGATATAAAGTTGTTTCAATTCTGACTCCAGGTGTCTACCAGGCTTTTAGTTTCCTGATTGGAATAGAATAATGCAAGTACTCTTTCCTAGTTGACTTTTTCACTGTGCCTCTCTGAGGTTCCATATTTTTATATTAACTCATTGTCTTTTATAGTATATTTTTATATTCTGTCTCAGCAATAGATCTAGGTTTTTGTTTTTTTTTTAAGATTTTATTTATTCATGAGAGACACAGAGAGAGAGAGTCAGAGATACAGACACAGGCAGAGGGAGAAGCAGGCTCCATGCAGGATGCCCAACGTGGATCACGCCCTGGGCTGAAGGCGGCACTAAACTGCTGAGCCACCTGGGCTGCCCTAGATCTAGGTTTTTAAATACATTTTAAATAATTTTGCTGTTTTGATGTTTAGTGTCAATGATTACACAATATTTTGTCTACTCATTGTTATTTTATATTTTGCTATATTATTGCCATTTTTCTAGGCCACATCAGCCTCAGAGTGACTCAGTCTATAAGTTGGACACTGAATCCTGCTTCCCAGTTTAGTACTGGTGTGTGTGTATGAGTCAGAGAGATAGAGATTGATTGATTGATTGATTGGTAGAGGTTAATTGGAAGTGACTCACTTCCATCTTCTGTGCCCTGTGGGCTTCCTAGGTTTGCTGCCTTTTGGGGGCATCAAGCTATTTTCAATAAATCGTAATGCTATAAATGCTACCTGGCTGTGGTGCTTGGGTGGTGCAGTTGGCTAGGCATCCAACTCTTAGTTTTGGCTCAGGTCATGATCTCAGGGTCATGAGATTGAGCCCCACATCAGGTTCTGCACTGAGTACAGAGTCTGCTTGGATTCTCTCTTCCTCTCCCTCTGCCCCTCACCACTCTGGGTGCACATTCTTTGTCTTTCTTAAATAAATAAATCTTTAAAAAAAATGCTGCCTGGTTACCCTGTGTAGTGCTGTTTTGCAAGCTTCAGCTAAAGCCAATGCCCTAGTAGTGCCATTGGTGACTTTCACCTCAATTTATCTATAGTTTAAGCAAAGAGTCTCTGAGGTGGGTTCTGAAATTAGCTTCCTGGAGTGGATCACTTTGTCCCCTCTCTTCCACTTTAATGAGTGTGCTTCCTTTCACTTTGCTTATCTCTAACTTGTATAAGCAGGGCTAAGCATCAGGCTTGGTGGACATTCTGGCCTTCACAGACCTTTACTCTTCCATTGCATGCCAGAAACCAGGCTCTTTCCTCTTGTGAGTGGCTTCTTCTTTCAGATTAATTAATTGTTAGTAGAGTTAACTTCTCTTCTTTTATAAGATTTCCCTATGGTTAAATAATAGTTAATTTATAAGGTAGCATCCTTTGTTTGTGTTGTCTCTTGGTGCTGTACCTGGCTCATAGAAGATGCTGAAGAAATATTTGTGTGATGGGTTAGGATGGGATGGAATGTGTATCTGATACAACCTGGCAGATTGTAAGGTTCTGGTCCTGTCATGTCCAGCTCAGGAATTACTGCTGTTTTGATTTATTTAGGAGACTTTTAAGAATTGTATAAATTACCCAGTTTTGGCAGGGTGGGGGGTGCTTTTCTTGTAAAAGAGAAGAAATGAGCATAAGTTTACAGAATTAATCTTTTCTGTGTAGTATAAATTTTAGTATATTCAAAATGTGCCTGTGCTATTAAAAAAATAAGCAGTAATAAAGTAACCAGACGATTGATTTTTACATTGATCAGCTTGGCAGAATTACAGAGACATCAACATACTAATTAGAATCTCAGGATGTTAAATTATTGTTTGTTTTCTAACCGAATGTTTCAAATGATTATAAATGACAAAGAATTTCTAAGTGACATAACATACCATGCTATCAATTTGGTTAATTAACATGGCAACAGTGATAATTATTTCCTTTATTTCCTGTTTTCTCTGTTTCCTAAAAATTTACTGATTATTAACAATTTATTTTCATTTTTTCCTATTATATGGCTCTCTTTTGTATATTTAAATATAGAAAATATGTTTTAAAAATTGGATTGTAGGGGCACTGGTTGTCTCAGTTGGAAGAGCATGCGATTCTTGATCTCAGGGTTGTGAATTTGAGTCTCACATTGGGTGTAGAGATTACTAAAACATAATAAAGTATATATAAAAAAGAGAATTGGATGTTAGGTAGAAAAAATGTTTTAAACTAACTTTTATTTTAGGTTGATAAGTGTTCTGGCTATTTATTACTGTGTAACAACTACCCCCAAATCTAAAATAATAATAATTTTAAAACCTAATATCAAAACTTAAAACCAAAATCAAACTCTAAATCTTAAAATAATAACCAGTTTATAATATTTCACAGTCTTGAGGGTCAGGGATTCATACGGGGCTCTCCACAGGGCAATTTTTCTGCTCTACTTGGTATCACGTGGGGTTACTTGGTTGGTAACTAGTCTGGTGTAGGCATGTCCAAGGCAGCCTTACTCATATGCCTGGTACTGAGGTGAGGACTGTACAAGGCTAGACTCTGCTGGGATCTCCTTCATGTGATCCTGAAAGCAAGGGAATTAGATGACTTCTTTGGTGACCCAGGACTTTAAGAGAACAAGGCAGAAGCTGTCAGTCCTCTCAAATATCAGGCACGGAATGGCGTCACTCATGCCATACTGTTGGACACAGCAGTCAGAGTCCAGGCCGGATCATAGGGAGGACAAACTGATCTCAGTTTTTAATGGGTAGAGCTTAATAGGAATGCCAAAGAATTTGCAGCCATTTTTATTTATTTATTTTTAAAGATTTTATTTATTCATGAGAGACAGAGAGAGGGGGGCAGAGACACAGGCAGAGAGAGAAGCAGGCTCCATGCAGGGAGCCCGATGTGGACTCGATCCTGGGACTCCAGGATCACGCTTTGGGTTGAAGGCAGGCGCTAAACCACTGAACCACCCAGGCATCCCTGCAGCCATTTTTAAACCCTACAGTAAGATTAATTAACAGGTCACAGGGCATTTGAGAAACAAAGTACTCTATATAGATCACAATACTTACTACCAATATAGAACAATATTTATTAGAAATAGTGATAGTAGGGCAGCCCGGATGGCTCAGCGGTTTAGCGCCACCTTCAGCCCAGGGCTGATCCTGGAGACCCGGGATCCAGTCCCATGTCAGGCTCCCTGCATAGAGCCTGCTTTTCCCTCTGCCTGTGTCTCTGCCTCTCTCTCTCTCTCTCCTCTGTGTTTCTCATGAATAAATGAATAAAATCTTAAAAAAAAAAAAAAAAACAAATAGTGATAGCAGTATTGGGACACCTAGATGGCTCCTGTGGTTAAGTGTCTGCCTTTGGCTCAGTTCATCATGATCTCAGGGTCCTAGAATCAAGCCCCACATCAGGCTCAGGCTCTCTGCTCTGTGGGGAGTCTGCTTCTCCCTCTCCTTCTGCTCCTCCCCCCAACTCATGCTTTCTCTCTCTCTCTCTTTCTCAAATAAGTTAAAAAAAAATAGTGAAAGCAATATTAAAAACCAGGAAGTTTGCTATTTGTTTCATTGATAAATTTTTTATTTCATTGTAAAAGAAATGATTCCTAATTGTTTCATTGTACGCTGGATATTTTAAACAGTCTTTCTAGTAATAATTGCATAAATATTGTTGGAATTGTTTTTTTTTAATATTGTTGGAATTGTTAGCATGTCTTTTTACCTGCTAGTACACGTGTGTTTCATTTTATACTTTCATCATTTATTTACATGTATTGATGTCACGTCCCTTTCCACAAAGGACTTGAGGTGACTTGCAACAAGATATATAGGACAAATCTGTATCAAAGTAAAATATAAATAACAGTGGATAATGAGGATCAAGAAAAATAGTAAATGATATCACTATCTGCCCAGTGGCTAGAGTTCCAAACCTAGGAGTCTTTTTCTTCATTCTCTTCATTTACAGTCTGTCCATCTGTGCTATTCTAAAATATATTCCAAATGTGTTCCCTTTTTTTTTTCCTACCAACGCTTCTCTGGTTTAGGCCACCATCATCTTTTCCCTAAGTAATTCCCTTTCTTACACTCTGATCCCTCTTACTGTTCCTTCTCTATTGAGCATAAGAATCATCTTTTAAAAATCACAGTGTAAATCACTTCTTGACTTCCTGTGCCTAGATTGTGGCCTGATAATTTCTTGTTTATTGTGTATTGTCTGTCTCATTAAAATGTGAGCTTCATGAGAGCAGTTTTGTTTTGTTTTGCTAGTTTATAGCTAGATCCCATCTTCTGGAAATAGTGCTTGGTACATAGTAGGTTCTCAATGTTTTTAAAAAGAATTCCACATAAAAAAATCAAATGTTAGAATTGATGGTGGTATTGCCAGGATTTGATAAATTTATTTTAGAAGAGAGAGGATTCTTGGGGCACCTGGCTGGCTCATTTGGTGGCACATGTGACTCTTGATCTCAGGGTTGTGAGTTTGAGCCCTATGTTGGCTGTAGATCTTACTTAAAAATAAAATCTTTGAAAAAAGAGGATTCTTTCCCTGGGACTTCTCTTTAGACTGGTATATGTATCAAAATCAAAATCACTAATGGGTCTTTACAAAAAAAAAAAAAATACACACACACACACACACACACACACACACACACACACACACCTGGGGTTCATTCTAGAAGTCTGGGAGTCACCAGGAATCTGTAATTTTGAACGACTCCATTGCAAATCTGAGGTACATCCTTGTTTAAGGACAGGGGTCTGAGAGAGAGAAAGCTGTGTGGATGCAAGTAGAAAACTTCAGCCAAATATTTATAAACATGATTATTACTGATAAGTTTATAGAGTTTCAGAGAAGCCTTATTTATATCTTTAGAGATTATTGTAATAGACCAGTGATTCCAAAGTGGTTTGCTGAAGATGATCATTTGGGAGTGTGGGAAGGAAATAAATAATTCAACTTACACATTTGTAATCTCATTCCTTTTACATTTTTTTTGGGAGGGGGAAGGCATATTATAAGTACATAATGTACACTAATATATGTAATTTATAAAAACACATGTAGTGGAGGTATGTGCTCAATATTTTATTGATAAAAATGTGGGATCCAAAGAGCATGGAGATAACTCTGTTAGTCAGGATAGGGTTATTCATTCAGTGGTAACAAATTATCCCTAAATCTCAATGACTACTGAAATTGTTTGTTTCTTGTTCTTGCTCTGTGTCTTATGTGGTTCATCTTCAGCTCTGCTCTGTGTCCTATTGATGCTGTGACTCAGATTGACTGAGCACCCTTTCTCTGAAATTGCATCAGTTGCTGTGGCTCAGCGGGGAGAGAATTGGGTAAACCACATGCTTAATACAGATTTTGTTTGGGTGTGACACATGTCACTTAGATTTTACTGGCCAAAGCAAGTCACATGGCAATGCAATATGAGTCCAGCAGGTAGGGGATGTACACCCTTTTCTCACTGAGAAATATAAGGTGAGTAGCAGCGCAGTCTACACGAGGCAGCCTCTTACTTGTTTCCTGGGTGGAACGTTTGCCTCACCAGAGTGCTGTTTTAATCTTCTCTTAGGAGTGCTGGCAGAGTGAAACTGCTCTTCCAGTTTCCGGTTTAATGGAGAATATCAAAAAGAAAAAGAGGGGCACCTGGGTGGCTCAGTTGGTTAAGAGTCTGCCTTTGGCTTAGGTCATGATCCCTGGCTCCTGGGATGGAGCCCTGTATTGGGCTCTCTGCTCAGCAGGGCGCCTGCTTCTCGCTTTCCCTCTGCCTGCCACTCTGCCTACTTGTGCTCTTTGTCTCTCTGGCAAATAAATAAATAAAATCTTAAAAAAAAATGAAAAAGATACACTCCCCAAATCCTTAATTCTGTTAGTAAGGCAGCATGTAAAATACTATAATTATAACAGTATAGTTATAAAATAAAGAAATAAAGCTTTATACAAACTGTTAAAGCCCAGTAATTTTTGCTTGACAAAAAGATTTATACCATTATACCACATGCCATTTGAAGCATGGGGGTACTGACTCTTTGGTGGGTGGGTATGGATAATAGGGATTGAGCTGTGGGGAATTGTGAGTAGTGGTGGAAAGAGAAGAACTTCAAAGCTCCAATGTTCAGGGTCTTTGCTAATTGAAAATTAATCAGAGTGAAGGTTGAGCATCTCTGGAATAGTAATGTAAGTTACTCAGGAAATGTGATTCCATTTAGAAGAGTTCGTTTATATACCTTTTTTCAGGAAGATGTTTATTTTGTGAAACATGATACGCCTTGATTGTAAGATGTTGCAGTGATCTTTATTAGTTATTTTGAATACCCCCTAAAGACCAGTCCAATGTTTGTTTAATAAAATGACAAGTTTATAGAAACCAGTTTAGTTGCAGGAAGCATTTCAATTTGTGCCTGGAAAACAGAAACTAATTAAATGTAATCTGTAAACATTAGTGATAGTAATAATAAATATTTACCATGTATTAAGGGCATGCTATTTGCTATCCCTATGCTAGGCACCTTTCATATTTTATTTTATTTAAAAGCTATGTGAAATGGTATTATTTTTAAAATTTTTCTGGTTAAGAAACTGAGGTGTGAAGAGGTTAATTAACCTCAGATTTGAACTCAGGCTTTTGCCTTAAAGACTATATATTTTCCACTGTCTTACTCTGCTTTTATAATTGTTTCACTATATCTGTTTTTACTCTCTTACATTAGTAGAAGCAAGAAGCCATTTAATCTTGTCTTGCTCTTTTAGAGGGTGGGTATTTTCTAGGCATGCAGTAGGTAACTTCATTAAGGGAGTTGGAGGAAATGAAATGTGCTCATATTTTCCCAGTAGTTTTTATACAGAAAACAGAAGAGAATACCCAAGGGTATTTAAGGTATTTAAAATAATTAAGTCAGTAGCAGTTTATATTAATTAAGTTTTGTAAAGTCATCCTGTATTTTTTGGTGAGTTTTCTTACTTTGGCCATTTAAATTTTGGTTATAACTAAATTGATAAATGAAGATTTAGAATGTGTGTGACAAATGGATGAACTTTTTAATTCACAAAGGAAAAACTATTTACTGAAAGGCTATAAGACGAGCTCTGACATGAATTTTAGATAGAGTGCCTTGTCATTTGGAATGCACCTGGTTATTTAGGGTGAGTGATTTAGAAATACATTGAATTCCTTAGAATTTTATTCATTATTTCTAATCTAAGCAAGAGTAGGCATTTTTTTTTCTCTATTTTTTGGGAGGGTACATTTCTTTCTTTTTTTTTTAATTAGAAAAAGTTTTTTGAAGATTTTATTTATTTTAGAGAGAGAGTGAGCTTGTGTGAGCATAGCAGAGGGAGGAGCAAAAGGGGAGGGAAAAGACTGAGTGCGGGGCCCAAGGTAGGGCTCAGGCTCACCACCCTGAGATCATGACCTGAGCTGAAACCAAGAGTCAGATGCTTAACTGACCGTGCCACCCAGACACCCCTGGGAGGGTGCATTTCGATGAAAGAAAATCTAATTACATTATTATTTTTTTAAAGTAAGCTCTACACCCAGTGTGGGACTTGAACTCATGAACCTGAGATCAAGAGTAGCATACTCTACCGACTGAGCCAGCCAGGTGCCTCTTTATTAGGTTCTTTAATACTCTATAGTCTTTAATTTAAAAACTTTTGAATAAAAAAAATTTAGTCTTAATTCTAAGGTGAAAGACTATTTGAATAAGTAAAGTTATAACTTATTACATTGTATGACCATTAAGGTGTGCTTCCACTGCTTCCCTGATATTTACTAGGTAAGTAGTTAATTGCTTCTAAACACCTTTGGTATTGTTAATACAAATATTTGAGCTGAGTATAGGGAAAGAGGAGATACTACATTACTCTGGAGAAGTATTAGCATTATATATTGCTGTGAGATTTGTTTAGTTCGAACCCCAAAGAGTATTTGGAGTATTTGTTGCTATAATTAGTGATTATCAAAGGGCCATGGTGGAGTAGCATACCTGAACTTCAGTTTTGTCAGGCAATTCAGTCAAAACTATTTGGGTAAAAAACAGTGTATGCATTCAGTTGTGATTATCTTAGTGGTGGGGAGAACAGGCATGTATGTTAGAATTTTATTTAAATTCAAATAAGTGGGACCCCTGAGTGGCGCAGCGGTTTAGCGCCTGCCTTTGGCCCAGGGTGCGATCCTGGAGACCCGGGATCGAATTCCACGTCGGGCTCCCGGTGCATGGAGCCTGCTTCTCCCTCTGCCTGTGTCTCTGCCATTCTCTCTCTCTCTCTCTCTCTCTCTCTCTCTGTGACTATCATAAAAAAAAAAAAAAAAAAACAAATAAGTATTCGTTAGGCAAATTCAAAATACATTTTTGTATTAACTTTTTCTATTTCCAATTGGAAATTCACTTAAAAATAATAAAAACTTCAATGAGGATGTTAATATTTCTTCTCCTTTCATCCATATCTTCTTGATTAGTTTCTTACTTTATTAGTTGCTGTGTGAGAATTACAGTTTGACTCTAAAACTGGTCTAAAATGTAGCTACCTTTGCTCTACAGTGTGTATCTATCTGGTTGTGCATTTAAGTTTAAAAGCATTTCCCTTATGGAGTGCAAAGGATAAGGTAGATAGTCAATTAAATAGGCAGAGATATTTATGAACAAAACAAATGCTGAAGCAGAATAATCTGATGTTAGGAAAATATTTACTATTGCTAAACTTACAGCACTGTAGAATGAGTGTCGATTTGTGCTGTTTAATTTGTGCAATGATGTTCTTTAAATTTTTTACTTATAAAATTTACTGTGACATCTAGTTATATTACATTTTTAGTTTCTGTATTTTTATCCTGTTCATTACCAAAAAACAATTGCGTTGAAAATTTTAATTGTTGACTCTCTCTTGATGTTACATGTACAACTCTCTTCTAGAGTATTACTTTGTTTATTTGGAGACTATGGCCTTGTGAACTCAATCTTAGTTGGAAATCCAATTTCATTTCTATTTCTATTAATTAGCTGTAAAATTAAAATTATAATATTTACCTTGTAGGGTTGTTGGTGTGATTACATGAGATAGTATAAACTAGTGTAACTACTAGATTGTATGCATGGGTCTCAACCCCATTGGCTTTTTAATAGTTTACTGCTGCACACACCTAGACTGCCCATCTCTTTGCTGTATTTTGACTTTCATATAACAGCTGGTGAGCAGACATTTTAAGCCATTACACAGTGGTGAGATAGTTGTCCACCAGCCAGTGATTCTATGTCAGTAGTAGTGCCATCATTCTTTTCATAGTATGATTTGTGCATATCCTTAACTATTTTTTAGGCTTTTTCTGCCTGTGCCCTTTAGAAATGGGCAACAGTAGTGGGGGATGGAGTGATGATGGGTTGGATGGGTATCCTTTGGGCCTAGCCTCACTTCAACAGAGTGTTTTTTTTTTTTTCTAATTTCTGCAACATAATATCCTCTCGATAAGATTTCCTTTAAAGGAAGTTTTCAAAATATGCTGGACTTTTACCTTTCAGGGAAATAAAGAAAAAGAGAAGCTTAACTAATATTAGTAGTTAAGCAGCATTAATCTTAGATTCAACAGATTTGGGTAAATATAGAAATCATTTGGCATGCCAAAAGTGGTGATTCTGTAGCATCACTTTTATACTTAATCTAGCCAGTGGTTTCTTTAATTTTGAAGTAAAAGAACAAAGTAAAAAGGATATGCAAGAAAGCATTGAACAATTAGAAATTGAAATAAAAAACTCCATTCTAATAACACTCATGAGATATGTAAGGAATAAATTTAATAATAGGAAGAAAATAAAAATGATCTGTAATCCCTTTATCCAGAGTTACACAATTTTACTTGATCTAAACTTCCCCCCACATACAAACGTATACACAAACCCAGACATGGAATCTCTTAAAGATTTGTTTTAATTTGCTCTCATCTAATTGTATTACTTTATTTTTACCTTAACAGAATTTCATGGATATCTTTCTATCAGAGTAATCATAAATATTCATAATTTTAATAATTTTACTGATTGAATTGTATTTTATTATAACAGTTCTTTTTTCACTTTTAAAATGTTTTAAAAAGTAAGAAGTATAGGGATCCCTGGGTGGCGCAGCGGTTTGGTGCCTGCCTTTGGCCCAGGGCGTGATCCTGGAGACCCGGGATCGAATCCCACGTCGGGCTCCCGGTGCATGGAGCCTGCTTCTCCCTCTGCCTGTGTCTCTGCCTCTCTCTCTCTCTCTTTCTCTGTGAGACTATCATAAATAAATAAAAAAAAATTTAAAAAAAAAAAAAAAAAAGGTAAGAAGTATAACACATATCTAGAAAAATATATCAAACAAAAACATACAGTTTAATGGGTTATTATTAAGTCTGTTATCCAGTAATAAAGCATTATTAGTACTCTTCACACTTCTTATGCTCTTTCTCAACCAGTTGTCTCCTCTCTCCCTCAGAGGAAACCACTGGAATCTGTCTGACTTTGTGGTAATCGCTTCCTTATCTTTTTCCTTTGAGTTGACCACCTTAATATTCATTCCTAAACAGTATAAATTTCCTTATTAACACAAAACTTTATATAAGTGGAACAATGAGATGTTTTATTTTATAGCTGGATTATTGTGCTAATATGTTTTTAAGATATGCCTATCAGGTGAAGTTTATTTTTGTTGCTATGCCATAGTCTATACTATGGATATGCTACATTTATTCTGCTTTTGATGCATTTTTGGGTTTTTAGTTTTGGCTGTTGTGAATAACGTTGCTTTTTGATTTTATGAATAGTACTTATTCATATTTCTTTGTATTTATGCTTCTTTAGGACAGTGGTCTGATAACTGGAACATTCCCATCACTTGGGAACTTGTTAGGGATGTATGTTTTTGGGACCTGTTCCAGAGATTATGAATCAACCTCTAGGAATGGAGTGTAGCAGTTTGTATTTTAACAAACGTTCTAGGTAAATATAATCTGTTGCTCTAGGGTAGGTAGGGCTTAGCAAAATATGGCCCTTCTGCTAAATTCTCTTTGCTATCTATTTTTGCATAACTTGTGAGTGAAGATTGATTTTTACATTTTTAAGTAGTTGAAAAAAATTAAAAGAATAACATGTGTTATCAAAGGAAAATTATTATGAGAAATGTAAGCTTCAGAGTCTATAAATATATTGTATTAATATAGCCATATCCATTTATTTACATATGGCTATTTTCTTGACATAACAACAAAATATATACTTGTGAAAGAGACCTTGTGGCTTGCAAAGTCTAAAATTTTAACTGTTGGGCCTTTTCTAGGACAAGTTTTCTTTTTTTTTTTTTAAGAAGAATCTTTATTTTATTTTTTAAAATTTTATTTATTTATTCATGAGAGACACACAAGGTAAGAGACACAGGCAGAGGGAGAAGTAGGCTCCATGCAGGGAGCCAGATGTGGGACTCGATCCAGGGACTCCAGGATCATGCCCTGGGCCAAAGGCTCAACCCCTGAGCTACCCAGGTGACCCTAGAACAAGTTTTCTTATCTCTGCTCTAGTATATATACTTAAGGAGAAATATTGCCAGGTCATGGGATATGTTTACTTTCAACTTATGAGATAATGCCAGATTTTCTAAAATGTTCATACAAATTTGTACTCCTGTCAGTAGGTTATGAGAGTCCCATTGCTCTATACTCTCATCTGTATTGTCTCAACTAAATTTTAGTTCGAATGAGTGTATAATAGTATCTTCATTGTGTCATTTTGCCTCCAGTTATAATGGAAAAGTTTCAAGCATACAGAAAAGTTGAAAGAATCTTACAGTGAATATCTGTATGTACTCAGTACATAGATTCTACAACTTACAGTTTACCATATTTGTATTATTATTTCTATTCCTATAGCTGTCCTTTCAAAGTAAGTTATGGAAATCAGTATAGTTCCCACCAAATAGATACTACAGCCTGCATATCCTTACCTAGAATTCAATGCTTGTCTGAATATAACCTCAAGCTTTTATTGTCTTCATAATACAACAAAGTATGAAGCTTAGAACTGGATCAATTACCCTTTTGTTTCTTATCTCTTCCCAGTTCAGAACGCTTGCATCTCTTATAGCATTCTCGTAGATCTGCAGTTGGGCTCAACACATTCAAGCCTCAGCACAATCTTTGTAGTTTTAGCCTTTTCCTGGAAAATCAGCTTTTAGTCTGCCCACCCTAGCCACTTTGCTTCCTGTCATGATGCTGCTTTCCCTGAGCATAAAGAGACTCTCTGCCTTTCTTGTACTGTGTCACTTTGTGAGGTTGGTGCTTACCATACTTCTTGCAGAAGTTCCAGTGGGTTTTAGGAGGATTCACCATGTTCGCAAGAGCACTGTCAGCACAGAAAAAAAGCTAGAGTTCAATATTGGTTAACAGTTATCTTCATTTAAGGTAAAGCTTACATACAATGAAATGCACAACTCTTTAAGTGTACCATTCATGAGTTCTGACAAATGCATAAACGTGTGCAGCTCAAACTTACCAAGGTACAGAATGTTACTATCAGCCCTGAGAGTTTCCTCATGCTCCAGAAAATCCCTGTTCCTGTTCTCCAAAAGGCAGCCACTATTCAAATCTTTTTCTACCACATTAAATTTTGCCTGTTCTAGAACTTTATATAAATGGGATCAAGTAAGTCCCTTTTGTGGTCATATATTTTTATTTTTCTTGGGTAAATTCCTGGGAGTGGGATTTTTGAGTCATAGGGCAGATATCCTTAGTTTTATAAGAAAGTGCTGAAAGAAAAGAAAAAAAGAAAAGAAAGTGCTGAAAGTGGAAAAAGTGGACCATTTATACCAACAATATATAAGAGCTCCAGTTCCTCCACACTTTCACCAACATTTTTGTCCCCCAATGTATATAGATTAATCATTCTGATTGTTGTGTAGTGTTATATTGTGGAGTTTTTCCACTATAGTTTTAAGTTGTACTTACTTGATGACTAAGGAGGTTAAGGTTCATATATTTATTCAGCCTTTAAATTTTCTCATTTGTAAAATGCCTGTTCATGTTTTTTACTTATTTTTCTGTTGGATTATGTTTTTTCTAATTTTTATTATTATTTTTTTAAGTAGGCTCCACACTCAGTATGGAGCTCAACTTGGGACTTGAACTCATGACCCCAAGATCAAGGCCTGAGCTGAGTTTAAGAGTCGGACACTGAACCGACTGAGCCACCCAGGTGCTCCTCTAAAATTATTTCATTTGTCTTGGCTATTATTTTTGATCCTTTGCATATACATATACATTTAAAATCAACTTGTAAATGCACACACACAGATGAAGAAGCTATTCTGATTTTGTTTAAGAGTGTATTGAATCTATACGTCAATTTGAGAAGAATTGGTACATTTGTAATATTTGATCTGGCACGTGTTTGTGGCATATCTCTCTGTTATTTTAGTTTTCTCCAGTTTCCCTCAGGAAGGTTTTATAGTTTCTTTGTGGAGGCCTTGCACATCTTTTGTTAGATTTATTCCCAAGTATTTGATAGTTTTAATCTTGTGATGGGAGCCTTAAAAAAAATCCATTATTGAACCTGGCTGCTGACATATGGGAATACAAATGGTTTTTCTGTATTTGACCTTGTATTCAGAAATCTTATTTAATTAGGTCAGTAGGTCTAATTATTTGTGCATATTTCCTGAGTTTCTAAGAATACTAATCATATAATCTGTGAATAATGACAATTTTATTTTTCAGTCTTTACCTGTTTTATGGTCTTATCTATCTGATTCTCATTTATGGAGTCTCATTTCTGTGTGTTTTGTTATTTTGTGTGCTGGAGATGTGTGGGCAGTTATTTGGAAGACTATATTGAGATGTAGGAGGATTATTTCTTTCTCCCAAAGGGTTTTCACTTGTTTCTTTCATGGACCTATAGGAAGTGCTAGTTCAGGATAAATTTCTTTTTTTTTTTTTTTTAGTTCAGGATAATTTTAATTTAAATCCAAAACCCGAGATTCCTGGCCCACTAGATAATTAGATACTGGGTTTCAGATTCACATGAAGGCTGATAAACTTCTGGTTCACACCTGCCTAAGTCCTTCAGTGTCCTAGAGAGTAGGGCGTTGTTTAA